>NC_137454.1:133724546-134324546 GCF_964235325.1 Thermobia domestica | reverse complement strand
AGAGGTTAAATTATAGTGTGATCACTGCATAACAACTGTAACTGTCGTCTCCTTTAGCCTAGAGGTCGTATTCATGGGATGTAACATTCGCAAGAAATAAATACACAGTGCATGCAGTCTAACTTTTTAATGACTCGATAGCCCTATGTCCCATATCGCTTAAGTAGAATTGGAGAACGCTTTTCACTTTTCTTACGTTATATTGAAAATCTTTCCAAACGTCAAGTACATTAATATTCTTCGTAGTTTAGGAAATAGAAATTGAACCTTCTTGTATATTTCACAATCTAATGTAATTGGTCTGTTTACGTGTTTTTGTATTTTCTTCGTGTAATATTGCTTTGCTTTGGTGGTTAGTTATGTTGATTTACTTTTAATGGTTATTTGGATCGAAAAGAGGATTTGTGAACAGAATTTCTTTACCTTTTTCCCCTTTTAACCAATCCACCGAGATTATCGGAATATATTTGTGATGAAGTGTATCTTAAATCAGGCATTTTTTCCCTCCCTCTCAGTTGCTCTGCCTGTTTACGGGTGCCGTGGCTTGTACAGGCAAGTCTTTCTCGATTGATTATCCGCCTTTCATCCTTTGGTCCTTCCACTTCACCTGAAATCGGCGGAACTTTTTTTCTCTCCTTCGTTCTCCGGATCCGTCGTATGTAGCTTGAAGCCGCTCGTTCGAATCAAGTATGATAAGAGCCTCTGCTTTTCTTTGCGTAGTTTTTAAAGAGCTTATCGATTTCCGTCTTTTTCTTGAATCCACCTTTTTCTACGTCTTTTAGTTCGTTCTTTCCCTTCGTTCTTTTACCCTCTTAGGGTTTTTTTTTTTTTTTTTTTTAACTGACTACCCTCTTTACTTCTCTACTTTAAGATATTGAAGGTACCGTTTGCGTGAATTTGTGCTCGAGGTTATACATGGAATAAAAAGAAGATAGTAAAACTGAGATTTATTTTACAAGTTTTCCCCTTTTCATCTTAGATGAAATCTTTTTTTAAAAAAAAGATAGTAATCAGAACACGAGAGGAATTCCTTCTCTTATATTTTGTCGTATTGTTGGCATTATGTGCATGCGCTATTTTTTAAATACTAATCCTTGTATTTACAGCTATTTTATTAGAATTCTAGGACATAAATAAGGTAAAGCACGTTAAAAAAAAAAAAATCCAAAGTCCAGTTTTAACGTCGCGAGCAAATGTTCATCATGTTTCTATATCAATTTATCAGTCCAAACGGTGGAAGGGACATTTTAAAATTTATATTGTTTTTTGTCGTTTGTAGTATTTTTTTATACTGCCTTATGTCTGTGTCTCGCAGAAGACAATAGTAATGACGATACCAGCAGGTGTACTAGCCCTATGTTAGCCAGCAAAACCACTTTTCCATTGATTTTTCTTGCTTTAACCCTTTCATGCATGAATTATGTTCTCATTGACATATGATGATGATTTTTTTTCTTACAAATTGTTCTTGATGTACTGAGACATGTAAAACCAAAAATTTTGAAATTTGATATTTTCTTGGCAGAATTTAATCATTATCTTGATCTGTCCACTTGATTGGACCTCATACATTTTGGGTAAGATATCATTTCTGAATCGTGGTACATAAAGTTTGCAAAATAACACTAAAGGTAAATGGAATAAACGTTATATTGTAGAAAACTTGCGAAAGTGATTTTGGTACAAGTAATAAGAGATAAAATTCAACATGTTCATCAAAAACTTGCATCACTGCTGCCTGCTCTTACCCAAAGTGTCAGCCCCAAGCTTTCGGCTTCTGTATATTGTTTTATGTTAAGTCCACCCTTGAATGGCATGGCTTGCCCGTCAATGCATTCATTCACAGCAATTTCCAATCTCTCCTTCAGTTTATTCAATACATATCGTTTCCATATTAGGTTAAACTGATTTACTGACATTACCTCAGCTACAACTTTATAACATAAAACTTCATCTGAAGACAATACTGCCGTCTTCTTGGGTAAGAGATATGTCAATACAAGATTTATTTCAAAAACACTTTTATTTCACTTGAGGCAATCCAAAATATTCCTTGCCATTTTGATTCGCATACAGATTGGTCTGAAACATAATGTCATTTACAAGGTAATCTATAAATAACTGCGAAAACAAGTCAATTTGTTAACTTCCTGTAATATTTACATTGTTATTTCCAAGAAATGGAGAAACATTTTGAGAAAGTTTATTGCCACATATTGGCCATCTCACTTTTGATGTTGTGTATTCGGTTGCTTTTATTCAGAGGTGGATCTTCAATTTATTTTTCTTCATTCACTAATGCTGATTCACTTCTGTCATCCTCAACATGCTGAGCAACATATGTTCATGGCAGTTTGTGTGTATAGGTCTACATGGTTTCAGTTTGATTTCAGGAACGATGATCTTTTTGGGAGGTGTTCTGAACATACCAATTTTGTCTGCCAAAACGTGTTGCAGTCAAGTGTGGTGACATCAGCTGGAAATCGAACCGAGATTTCACATATTGTATATTAGTCAGAAGTTTCGATGAGACTCATTGGTTGCCACAGAGGGTCTAATTACATTTTTGTAGGTGGTAAGCAACACTGTTTGCAAAAACGATCATATCTTATAGATCCATGAAGCCCACTACAGTGGACAGATTGTTGCAGACAAATGTGCTTCAAGTGCATGCTGTCCACTAAATGGGACATATCTGTTTGGATGATTTCTGTAGATACAAGAACGAAACCTGATAATATCATGATGTTAGCTTGTTTCAGACATTGTAACAAAGAAAATTAAAAAAAAATGTATTACTTGCTTGGCACACCCTCCGTAGATGATGTCAGCAGATATTCCATTTTGCCCGTTTCAGGCACGCACCGATGATGTCAAACCCCTGCTTTCAAAGTTCCACGCTAGGTGGCAGAAAAATTCAGATCGTCAGGCCATGTAGGTAACTTGTATTGAAAAACAATGCACTTGGGTTGCGGGTGGAGAGTTCCGAAACAACGCAATTGTAACCAATCAGCAGTGTCCACTCCAGTGGACATTATGCACGAAAGGGTTAAACTTGAGCATTCTTCAATGCACATCTACAATCAAACGAAAAAAGGTATTGAGTGTTGGTGTGTAAAGTTGTCGCGGTCAGAAGTGTGAAAAGACATTGTTGAAGTAGTAGTTCTTTTCTTGGCGGGATGAGCTTGAATATCGTACGTCGATGTTTTCGAATATGGTCAATAGCATTGCGCAGTTTTCGGATCCCCGATTCTTGTGAGAGAACCTTTACTTGTGAGGTAATTTTTCTCGTGAGCCTTGGATATTTTTGAAAACGCTTTCGTTAAACCCAGCATTCTCAAAGTAGATACAAAGCGGATTGGAAATTTACACAAGCATGGGTACTTTTTGTTAAGGGCATGAGCGTTCTTTGGCCTTCTGTATTTTTTTACGTAGAAGCTCGTAAGTAACAAAGATATAAGAGGGTCTGATACCCGTTCACGAAGCAGGACATAATTTAGAACGTATTACTGTGTACATTTTTCTACGACACTCAAATATTCATAATTGCAATTTTACGTTAATATGTAATGCAGTGCGATTCGTATTGTTCTTTTGAATAAATCTGGAGCAATGTGTTTTATAAATTTTATTAATTTTAAGTGTAACTTTAATTGTCGTAACTGATCAGAATATAGTATTTGGTGTTACATTAGAAACATAGGCGGCCTTAAGCTTTGCAGGACCTAGGGCGATTGATGCCCGGGCGCCTTTCGGCAGTTGCATGAGAAAATATCAAGAGTTAAAGTGTCAACGACAGAATATCACCCGTCAAAATATCGCCAAGAAAATGTAGATTTATTCTTGATTTCAGCGTTGCCTTTGTGTGGAAGTGGCAATATTACAGAGATCTACTTAATGTAGGCAATGTTTTAAAAATCTTTTCTGAAAGTTTTACTTTTCCTTGCTATGAGTTTTGTAAATTAACTTTCAAAATTTCTTTCGAGACTACTCCAGAGTTTTAAATTATATGAAGCTAGAACCTGAACAGTGACTAATTAAATAACCTCTAAAATATATTTCCAGCGCTCTTGTTCTGTTCGAATTTGAATTCAGATTTCAGTCCTTTTTCGAGATGAAAGCAACACTCTTTGTGAGATTACTTGGCTAACATGCTCACTTTTGGTTCTGGATTCGATTCCTGGTAGAAGCATTACAATTTGAACGTACTACGGGGGCGCGGTGTCTCAGTGGTAGAGCGTTCACCTCTGGCGCTTGGGGTCCCTGGTTCGATCCCAGCTCGCGCCGTGTGAACTTTGTGATGGACAAACACCGTGCTCGTGGGTTTTCCCGGGGTTCTGTTTCCTCCCACTTTCTTCATTCCACCATTCACTCCGGCATAAACGTGGGACGTAAAACTTAAAGATTTCATTTCATTTTTGAACGTACTACGGTGGTTCAGGTTCTACATTAAATTGTAGATCCTAGTCTTATCTAGCTTTGGTGCTGAAAATGAACTCTAAACTCTTAAAAAACAACAATGTAACAAAGGTGAGAAGTAATCTAAGAAAGGTGTTTATACAAGGTGATATGATGAAATCAAGGACCATTGGAATAACTGGAAAAGAATTGCCGAAGACAGATCATTTGTAAAAGGTTTCAAGAGACATCTACAAAACAGTGGATTGACAATGGTTCACTGTGTTACACAGAGTTTATTATTAGAAAATAATGAGATTCTTTGAGTCGCTCTGTACTTTTAAATTCATCTTGGACAAATTCAGGAAAGGTTGTGACAACAGTAGTCAATATAACGTCGTTATACAAATACCCTTTCCCTAGCAAGCAACACTCGCATTTTTGTCTTAAGTTCCACAAAGTTTAAGATACTCAGCAAAGCATATTGGAGCTTATGAAAATTGATTAAGTATTATGCCAATATGTTGCCGATGATAAAACCAAGGCTCAGATTTTTGAAGCTTTACAAATCATAGGATTTGATGAGGGTTGTTGTAACTATGATAGGTTACCACATGGTTTTTGTCATACCAAACTAACCTGATCCACCTAAATAAGAAATTGTCATCAAATATTAAGTTTCTGTTCTTTATATATTGTACCGATGTAGGTGTTAGATCTTTCTTCGCTTCCCGCCAGTTTTAGCGTTGTTTTATTGAGTCCTTGTATTATCTACAATAGTGCACGTAAGATCTAATTTTATTAAAAATTGTCACAACAAATTAAAAAAGTTATCGAAGCGTAAGCTCAGGGAGACATGACGTGGAGAAATGGAATTGTTACCCATCTTTTCTTAGATTGCTGAGAACGTAAATACAGTAAAACTTCCTTTAACTGATACCTCCATAATATGGACATCTTTTTTTGTCCCGGTAAGAATATATTCATTTGTAATGAACAGAACCCTCCCTTATACGAATACGGTCGGTCGGTCTTTTTTTCCCAAACGCTTTAGTAACCTTTTCGTACCGAACAGAAATTATCTTCACGTACTATAATTATTAATTAAGATAATTTTCATTCCATCCGGTATTTTTTTCTTTTCACCTTTCCACCCACAATTTCTATCTTTGTTTCCATTCTAGCTCTAGATATTACTCAAGAAACATTGGAAGATTAGTTACAGTGTGCATAGATGCAATTGTTTTGATATATTTCCCCTATTTGTTAGTCAGTAACACTTGTTTTTTAATCTTACACAAAATTCTCCCCACCCTACACCTGAATGCTGTGACTAAACTTCAACGTTTCTTCACAATTAAAAAGGGTGTATTAAGGTCGTCTCAGAGTACTTCCTTTATTGATATTGATCGACATAAATACTACAGGATGAATTTCAGGGCAACGGGACTCACTAATACACAGTGAACATTTAGATGGAAGAAATAATAGAAATATTTTTGTTTAAGGTATGTGTATATACCTTAAGATATATTGGTGAATGCAGATTAGCTAGTTATAGAACTGTAATCTGTTTGACTATTCGGGTTTCTCTAAGCTTCAGAATTTTATTGAATGATGCACAATCTATTGTCTATATTTTTTGTAAAACAAATCAAGAATATTACTCTTAACCCTCGGAGTACCAACGGGGGATACTTTTTGCCCACCTCAATATATTTCTGTAATTACTCTTCTAATCGTCTCTTTAAAATTGTAAGAAAATGTTATTGCTCAACATGTTTAGTTAAAGCTTGTACCTTACGATCGTTCAAATTGAACGTATGTGTGTCTCATAAAATTTTGCTATTTTAAGTTGAGGGTCATAAAGTATCCCCCTGTTGGTAGGACATGTGACTGACATTTAGTAGTCTCCTTCCTAGATGGCAGTACAATAAATAGCAGTATCCCGCCTTTTCTAAATTTGGCGGCTAGTCTTTAACGTGAAACTCTCAAAATGAACACTACACAGGGTAGTGTATCTCATAAATTTCCTATTTTAAGTTGGTGGGCACAAAGTACCCTCCCCCCGTTAGTAGGAGATGTGACTGGCATTTAGAATTGCCACTCCTAGATGGCAGCGTAATAAATAGCTATTAGTTTCATCCTGTGTACTGTTCACTTCAGTCCCTGTAGATTTTTGTGAGAATTTCTAATTAGTTTCTTTTGCGAGATATATTTAATCTTAATAGGTGAGTACAAAATACTTCTCCCCTTTGGTAGTCCGCGTTACAAAAAGTACCCAGGTAGTGCAAAGGTTAAGCGCAAGACCCAGGCGGATGTACGGTTCGTCCTATGTAAAGGTTGTCATTGAATAGAGACAATCACAGTTCTCATGCTTTAATAGATAAATTCATGGAAGTTTGTGATAGGAAGTTGAAACCATGATTATAGTCCAGTATTTGTTTGAGTGTTCTGTCCGAAAGCAGGTTCTAGTCCAGTTACCCTAACGTAGCTAAGTGAGACCACTAAGTTACTTGGTCAGGGCTAGGGTGAGCAGTTCCTTTCTCCTAGTTTGTTACTGAGTTATTTTGTAGTGTTTATATATATTATGGACCGTGGCGTTAAATCATTTTAGTGCACTTGGCTTGATGTTGCTAGAACTATTATTCTCTTGCAATCATTATAACTCGTCAGTGGCTTTCAATAAAGACCTGACGGAATGATCCAAGAAAGTCATACTTCATCTCATGACAGCTACATCTTCCCATTCCATAACATTAGTAAATATCTTGATCCTCCTGTGCGGATCAGCGCTTATGTCTGGATTGGAACAAAATGCTGTCTGGCATCATTTTTCAAACTGGCTGCTCTTTTCCCTTCCACAAATGATGCTTTATTACTCACGGGACATAAAACTGGTATGTAAGAAAAAAAAATGAAAGCCTTAGTAGCAAAGGGAGGAAGGTAGCAGTTCATCATTTTAAACATTTTTTTCGTCTGTTTTTTTTTTTTTTTTCCAGAACTGTTTTGCAGCTGAACCGAATTCTTTTACGGTTCTGTCTTTTTGAACTTCCTCTTGCTTTATCCCATTTCCTTCAGGCGTTGAAAAATAACTTTTTCTTCCCTTCCAAGTGTCGCTTGATATTCATTTTGCTACTATGCAAAGTCAAGCTTAATTTTTTTGACTTATCCACCCCTTCCTGGTTCTATAACATGTAACGTTTTACAGACTGAATAAAGAAATAGTAATGAACTGAATTAATATTAGGTCTCAAACCATTTTTCCTTTCTCCTGTTTTATGTACTTGGTGTAGCTTTATTGTTTAATCTGGCAAATATATCGAAATTGTAATGAGTACATATTGTTATCATGTTAATCACCATTGCAGTATGGGATATTTTTAATTTGTCTGCCATGCACAGGCGTATTGGAAAATACCATACCCACACTTTTAAAGATGGTGCTCACTTCCGTAAAAGGATTTTTTATGCTTGTGTTTGCTACAATCTCATATTAGAGATACTTTAAAAGTTATTTATTTATTTGAAACAATGTTCAAATTTAGTTAAATGTGTTTCAGTATATGATACCAAGCTAGGTGGCAATAATTTATTTTAAGGAACTCAAATTGATAATAATAATAATAATAATAATAATAATAATAATAATAATATAATAGGCACATAAGAATTGAAAAGGGGTACGAAATACAATTGAATTGTTGAATTCGAAAACCAGTAATCTCCATCGAAACTAACTTGAGAGGAGAGACAAACAATATTAAATTAGTCAATATATATCTTACATATAGGGTTGTTTTAATTTTTGGACCGTAAAACGACCATATCCTATGATCCAGAAATGAAAGCAGCCCTATAAGGTCAGATGTATTTTGACTAGTTTAGTTTTGTCTCTCCTCTCAATTTAGTTTCGATGGAGATCACTGGGTTTCGAACTCAACGATTCTATTTATATGTATTAGCTGTTTATGTAATATAATTAATTTCAATACAAAAAGTCCGCGTAAAACAAAGTAATTCTTCTTCAGGTGGTAGCCATGTTATACCTAACTAATGGCAGTTTTGTAGTTCTGTAGAGTGAACAAAATTAGAAATTGAATAAAGTGTATCTAGCAGGAACCCATATAAGAACTTCCTCCAGTAGGAACAATAGTCATTCTGTTCTGGAAAGAGAACCTGAGTTGATCTTTCTGTGAAAAAAGCTCGCCATATAAAGAGTATATTAAATGGAAGTATTCTGGAGACATTTTGGTGTACACTCATGTCCAAAATTATTGTCGCATGTCTATAAATATGTTGTTGTAGGAATATAATTTGATAACGAATTTGCCCGGTATTTCTTATAATGCTAGTAAGTGTATAATCGGCAAAGACATGTATGTATTAAATTTCATATAAAAGAGCAGTAAATAAGAACAATAAAACGAAAATAAAACTTTCTTGTCCATTTAGCAACATTTTGTTTTACTCGTTCTAATTTTCGTATTTATAATTATTTTCCTGTGAAATTTACCACAAATATACATTTCCCGATTATACACGTAGTATCAGTATTAAAAGTACCCTACAAAATCATTATCAAATTATATTCTTACAAGAAGACAGTTATAGATATGCGACAATCATTTTGGACATGAGTGTACTTATTTTATCAGAAGCCTATTTCAAGTACATTGATGATGTCAGTTTAAGTAAAATACAGAAATGATGACTATTTGGATCTTAGTATAATAAAACCATGTTTTGTCTTGAGAATTATTTAGTATTAAAGTTTGCTTTGATTTTGTGGCCTGCTCATCTGATTTAGTGGAAACGGATGATCTTCCATTTTCCCCCCATCTCCCCATTGGTTGCACGTACCACCTTGTTTCCGATTTCTTGAAGCATCTCTCTTTATGGGACTTAGCGACTTATTCGATGGTTTTGGCTTGAGTAATCCACGTTAGGATCAACTGAGACGTTTTGGCACAGTCATTCTATCTCTAACGATTGATTTCGGATAAGCTGTTGGACAAATCCTTCAGAGATGAATGCCAGTTCCCTCCTTTTTGTCTCGCTCAATGTTCTTCCTTCCGCTGTTCTTGATTCTGATTAATGGAGGAATAAAAGCAAGGAGTAAAAGCGAGGAACAGAAACAGAAAGAAAATGATAAAAAAAAGGAGAAACTATTATGAAATATGAAAATATTAGGTATAAAAATTAATATTTATAATTGAATATGAAACTAAATCGCCTCTCTTGCTTGTGTTATATAATTATTGATCATGAAAGGTGGATAAAGTGAATTCAACTGTATCCCATTCTCCTGTAACTGTGCCACAGCACTAGAACTAAATTGACAGTAAATAATTGGAAAAACTTAAAGAATATGCTTAATCATAAAGACCTTCAATCAAAATAATGGAAACGCAATTAGCAAAATGCAACTAGCCTGATTAATATGGCATTTGGACAATGGCGTAATGCTAGAATTTTGGGTAGGTTTACGTTCGACCGTTTTGATAAATACAGCGTATATCCACCCTTGTATACGCTTGTTCTTCGGATTTTAAAAGTTAATATGCTGGATTCTAAAAATATTAGGTGTTTATTCCCATCTACGCCCCGTTACATCCCTGACGTTGAACCACCCAAGTAGTTCATCTGTTATTTGTCGCCGAATTGGGACTTACATATCATGAATAGTTTTCCAGAGTAATAGTGGATCTGTTATAAAATATTTTTGACGTAATATATTTCAGTACCTGCAATAAATAGATAAATATGGAAAAAGTGCAGGCAATAAACCTGACGAAATAATCTGCCTCAAAAGCAGAATTCAAGTGTTGAAAAAATTCTGTAAATCACAAAAAAAATCAGAACTGTAATCCTAACGACTGTTATTTCAAAACATACCTGATTTGGCAGTTCCGTTTTTAATAATTTGATACAATTATACATAATTATCATAATGTAATTTATACTAGAACTATGCGTTTAATAAAGACTGTACTCAAATTGCGGTATTAAAACAGAAAACTTGACAAATAGATTACACTTAAATTAAAAATTAATATCAGGAGTCATTAATTGCTTTAATTGTATATTTTCATCAATAAAGAAAACACAATTTGGGTATATAAAATAATTAGAGTTGACCTGAAATGGATTCTAATTCTAAAATTCTATCAGAAGTCATTTAAAAATGAACACGCATTCTCTTTTCTTTCCTTCTCTTGGTACAGCATTTTCTCGAGTGGGTTGACGTAGCTTTCCTTTCTTCCCTAACGTGGGCCAAACCTTTCGTTTTCATGTTTTATTATGGTTTATTTTAAATTTCTTTTAGACTTTGGTGTTATATTAGCAAAGGATGCGCTTGCAATTAGACTATCGTAAATAATTACGTAAAATCCAAAGAGAATTCCTTAATAACTAGTTACTATGATAACTACCCGTACACAATTTACCCTCATATCAGCCAACTGTTACACAGTAAAGCTGAACTTTTTATTTATTTATTTGGTGCAAGCAGTACAAGGTTCAATTGTCGGTTGTGATATTTGGTCGAAAAAGATCAAAAAGCTTTTCAGGCCAGCCATAATGTGAGAGGTTTTTCCTGGGTTTTCATCATTCACACTAGCAAATGCCAGAATAGTGCCTGATACGAGAGTCCAAACTTTAATAGTGGCAACTGTGTATTTACGACTAATACAAAATAGATATATGTTGCAAAGGTTTACAATCTTTCCATATAGTCACGAGCATTGTGTATAACCCGTTGCCAGCGATGTGGAAGTCGTTGGATACTTGTAACAGCACCTGTTGTGTTGATAGTTCTAATGGATCAGTCTACTGCCTGTAAAGAATTTCTTGAACAGTTGTGAAACGAATGCCACGAAGAGATCTCTTCATCTTAGGAATCAGATCAAAATTACATGAAATTTGATATTTAGACTTTTCATTGAAAATAATTATTTTATTGCATCTTTTCTAATATTTGACCTAGAAAGAGAGAAGGATAAGGGACAAGGTGAGCTCCCGCCGCATCAAAATCTTCAATCGCTTCGCCGAGCAAAAAATTGCCGACACTGTATGAAGTGTGCTACTAGCAAGTCACACACGTTGGGGTATAAAGTAGTATTCATTAAACCTTATTGTCCCCATGTGAAGAACGATGACTTCTCCTAATAGACAGTTTCTCGTGTGAAAGTGTGTGTATTGTCTTCAAAAAAGTTGATCGTTAAAACGCGTTGTGGACTCCAGTTTTAGACAGCGATGCAATTTCAGCAATGGGGTGTGAGTATGAAAGACTGGGAGAAGCCAGGGAAAGATTCAATTTCTTTTCAACAAAAGAAGCTGAAAAGAACAATTGGATTCTCCCCGACACTTTTGGATTTCGCCGTGTTAAAAGAAATTTGGAAAGGCAGTGCCAGAAAGTGGGTGTAACAAATGGAAAAAGTTTGAAAATTTAAGATGCTTCGGGTGAGCGGAATGAAACGAAAGACAGACAGAAAATTAACTTAAGAAAACAAGGTGGTTCTTTTCTTTAAGGTGAACATTCTTTTCTTTTTTGTCTATCAAAAGAGGATGGGGGTTAAATAAAGAAGGGGGAGAGGATGTTTATAAAAGAAGGAAGAGAGGAAAGTAGCTGAAAATAGAGCTGTGATGAATAGAGAGAGGAGTGTGTTGAATGAAGCGAAATAGAAAAATGAAATGGTTGTAGGATGCATTGAAGTGAAAGTTTTTTCAAGAGGGAGCTTCTGTGGTGAGGGGACGATTGGAAGGATGAGTATCTTTTTCTTGATCATCTGTGTGAAACTATACGAATTCTAAGACTAAATGACTATGAATGATGAATTTTCTTTTCTTTTTATCATTCTGAGCATAACATATTGTTGTTGAATTTGAAACCACAGTTGCACTACTATCATAATGTCTAATTTGATTGGATGCAAACATATAGTATGATGAAATTTTGTAGTGACAGTTCTAGTAATTAATAGAATTGCTAATAAGAAGTGGCGAATGTTCTCTAGAATGCTTCGACAATTTGTAAGCGTTTCTAGCAACATGTATTTACACTTGTTATTCTTTAGATTTTGATTTAATTTCTTCGACTGATGCATCGATTTGTTTTTAGATCATTTGTCAGTAGCGAGGCTATACAGAACAAAGATACAGTTTAAAGTGGGGTCTGAATTATAGTAGTTCGTCCAATGCTCTCCTGCCGATATTCAAACCTAGGACTTTGGCATAAGAAAATGCACTCTAACCACTAGAAATTTAGGACTGCGTCAACCTGACTTTTGTTTTCTAATGTGTTACTCAAGGTTCTCCAGGCTTCAGTCCAATGATTTGAGTGAGTCAGTGTTAAGGTCCAGGTTACATTATTTTCATGTCCTATACAGTAGTCGATAGTCCATTATAGTCTTGGAAAAAGCAAGGTTCAAACCATAAAACTAACATAGTATGTAGAAATCTCTCTACCTAAAATATTACTGTATGCCCCTGCCATTATTGTGCCATAAATAATAATGAGAGCTCAATGTAATACGTAGAGAAGCTACTTGACATAATTATTTCACCATACTGTCTTTCATAGTCATCACACAGTACGTTCTGGCAGCAGTCGTTCTCCTGATAGAAGCCTCATTCACCTATATCAGTCGGAGAGGAAAGATTGAATTATGATATTCAGAAGGATTTATTCTATTATCTCATTTCCAGGCGATTGCTTTAATCACCATCAGAAATGCTGTACCCAATTGGAAGCTAACCCCAAAACACAGGTCTTACATGAAGTGGTTCTGGCACAAAATGTTGGGATGGAAATTAACATCTTTCATGTTGCCTGTACCTTTGTAGCTAGTAATCATCAGCATTGCCTTACTTTTCTTGATCTCCCCTTGTAAAATATAGAAGTTTTCAGTTCTTCCAGATTCAAGATCTACACGGCAACATTACAGTCAGTTTTTTCGGTTGAATTCTGCAGCTATCTTCCTGCTGGCCAAGCCTAATAGCTTACACACATCTGTAATTATTGGCGTTATCAAAGTCTTTTAGCCATGTGTTACAGACTTCGATAACAATAATATTCTGTATGCGTTAGTCTAATTTGTATATTTATGCAATTATTGTCACTTCTTCAGATTTAACTAATATTTTTTTTTTCCTTTTTCAGGTAAGAATTATAATGCTACCAGCAGTGGATAGCTCGAATTGTTTTTAAGGTATGTTGATTATTAGATTTAAAAATATAATTGTCATCAGTGGTTAATATATACCTGTGATATTCATTTACTGAGAACCATTATTACTTTTTCAAAATGCATATTATATTTAATCGATTTACGGGTCTTGAATAGATTCATGAACTTACGAGGTTTTGCAGTATTTAGATTTTTTTGGGGGGGGGGAGGGCAGTTTTACTTCGGGTGTTGTGTGTTTCGATTATTTTAGTATTCTTGGAAGCCATGCGAACTATTTTTTTTTTTTAATATATGGAAGCAATTTTAATTATTTAATTTAATTAGCTTGTATACAATTCTGAAGTTCCTGTTGTTCATTTTGTCCGTTTTGAGGTTCGAAAGAGAGAGCATTTGTCTGAATGGGTGTTTCATTGGGAAGATAAGGTGGGCGGGATTCAGATTAGATGCACTGAATGTTTAGACACTCCGTGTGAATGTTGGTTAACTCTACCACAGCATTTGCTAATTGATTGTGTTTTGTTTCCCACCTTGTTAATGCGATGCGGTTATCCCATGTGTGCGGTGAACATAGTTGTTGTTCTCTTTGAATGACTGAAGGAACAGAGATGTCCGTTGTTGTTTAACCATTGTGGTAATACCTTGACCGAGCTTGGCGTATAGGTTGATCAGCTGTTTCTTGCCGCTGGCTGTATGGGTCAGTCAGTGTGTTTGAGGTTGGGAATTTCAATATACTTTTCATGTTTAACTTATTGAACTTTCTAAGTGTGTGTGCGCGTATGTATAAATATAAAACGAAAAAGAATAAATACAATGTCACACTCACGTCAGATGTTGGAGGGGGGGGGGGAATATTGAAAGTATAAATTAAACAACATTGTGTGCTTTCAAAATATCGTTTTCAGTAACAGTTGGTTATTACTGTTCCGACTGTGTTATTTTACGAGTTTCTTTTAATTGTAAGTCGAAAAGTTTTGTCCCGTTTTCGTACTATTTGGGATTATCTTTTCTGTATTGATATTTCGATTGGATTTTCCAGAGTTTGTAATAAACAGCGTATGACCAGACAAACAAAACAAGTGAAGGTATCTATTACTACCTATAATTTGTCCGGTAGGATGTAGTTCCATCGAATGAAGATTAAAGAATGATGTTGGTAATCTGAATATGCGAAAGATTCTCAGTTTCGATTTCGCACTGTGCAATAGACGTATGCATTAAAATGTAGCTATTTATTCAAATTACTGTATAATTTATACCGTTTACCTAACATTGTTTGGGTCGTTATCTCTGAGAGACTCAGGTGGGCAGGTCATGTAGCCAGAATGGAAGCAAGTGGGAATGCTTTCAAAATCTTGAGTGGAATCTCAGTCGGATAAAGACCACTGGGAAGACCTAGGCACGGACGGGAGAACAATTTTAAAATGGATCTAGCAGAAATAGGAATAGAAAGTTGTTGCTAAGAGCAAAAGTTAATGGAGAGCTTTTGTAAACCGCCGGGATCCATAGACCACGGAGTTCGTTGAACAAGTTACGAATGTTTTGATTGTTCGTACCGTGTAAAAGAATGATTAGTAATCTCATGTAGTACTTTATCATTTGGTGTATAAAATTTCATTTTTGAATGCAAATCCAAATTGAAAATAATTTTTAAAGAGTATTTAAAATACACTAACTTGCCATAGGTAAATAGACATCCATAGGACCATGATTATTTGGGAACCCTGAAGAATAGTAAGATCAATGTGTATGACGTAGGTGATGGTATGAGCATTCAGTGGAAGTAGTACTCGATGACGTGGGACGGGGTGCAAATTGCTAAAGGAGTTTACTCGAAATCTCATGATTGAATGGGGAGTGCACTAGAAGTTGGAACCCATCAATGCTGTATTGCGTGTACCGTTAGCAATTATTTACCAGATTATAGCGCTGTTCAAACGAAACAGAACGACATGCATTGTCTCAAGATCGGTTGGATCCTAACTAACGCAGGCATCCAAGTTTGCTTCTGACATCGCATCATAAATCGTCCTGCGGCATTTACATAGTGCTGGAACGTGCCAGCAAGTCGCCGAAAAGAAGCCTCTGCTTACACAACCATAAGTGATATATACATAAAATTGGGACACCGCCATGTGTAACAAGCCACAATACTTTTGCAGACATGCTATACACTCGGTATATGATAGATATATTTTGCGATAAGTACATGAATGCTTTGAAATACATGAGGTATTGCAAGGTGGATTGATTTCTTTCTTTGAGAGACAACTGTGGCGGAACTGTACTCAATTCATGGATGGAGGGCCATTTGTCATACGGCAAAGTTAATCAGTCACCAGAATAGTTAAAATTAGCTTTAAACTCTCTGGTTCGACAGTACCTGGACTTCTATAGAAAAGTTTGGGATCCCCTTCAACTGAAACTAAACAGATTATTAGCATTAGGCTACTTGAACATTCTGTGACGAATAGTAATTGAAAGGGTAATTTGGATAAGAGCGTATCGACCTATTTCCGGTAAAATGAGATATACTTATTTTCTGCAAGTTTGAGTACGTCCGCATATGTCTAGGTGGTGTTAAGTTAATATCTCTTCTCCGTAGCGAACTCGTGTCTCCAAAAGTAGTGCGTGAATACATTGGTTAGTTGGATAAGGGCATTTGTTTTTTTGCTCTCCTGAAAAATTGAAGAATTACTAGTTACGCCCTTATCCAAATTTACCCCTCAATTGATGCCTTAATAGGTATCATGCCACATATGGTTCATGTTTTTCGTACTGCCAAATGGAGCTGTACGAATTACTAACTCGAAGTTCAGAATTAAAAAAAAAAAAAAAAAAAAAATCTATAGAATAATTTCTTAAATACTGTATATATATTGAGCTAATTAAACATATTTTAGAACTTTTCATGGTGTGTCTGTTTCTTTGAATCCTTTTTATATACTTCAAAGTACGAATTCTGTCGGACAATTTCTTCACTGAGATAATAAGTATATTTGTTTCTAGATGTAATAGACTTTCGTTTTAATTACTTTGCTTACAATTTGTAAAACAGAAAAAAAGGTCTTCGCTTGCAAAAATATTTAGTACGCTTTGTAGACTTAAAAGTCAGACGAAAAACTGATTTAACTACTTTTTTTTTTTTCTTGTCACATTGCATCTTTGGAGATCTAAATTCTGTAATCCTGATTCCGTCTGTGGTATTTTTCCCCTGTCGTAATGAATAGATGTTCTATTATGGATGTCGTCTTTAGGATTTTATAGTCCATACCTTCATTACTGTACTTAATTACGAAGAATTAAAGAGTTGTTGCCTGCCACTCTGAGTCAGTTGCGTGGGAAATCCAATTTGGCGACCGGTGACGGCTGTGCTCTTTTTGGAAGAGAAAGGAGGGAACAAATTTTAACCACAGAATCTCCCTCTTTCGCTTCACCTCTTGTTACCGACAATCACAGCTGTGCTCTATTTGGACCTTAAAAATAATTGAAAGAGAAGGGACGACGACGAGGTTGTCTTTTTTTTTTTTTTTTTTTTTAATAGTTAATTCATGGAGACAAAAAAGTTGCTCAGTTGAAAACTTGCGCTTGGGATATTGTCAGAGGCATTCGTATCATGTAGTTCCTTCATTCTGTTGTCTTATCCCGTCAATGTTAAAAGATGGATAGGTTATTGGGATTCGAGGTGGTGTAAATTTGTAGTTTGAAATCATTTCGATACCATAATTCTAGCTAGTACATGCATTAAATTACAGTGTTTGTGATATACACTTCCTTTGAAATATTTTTTTTTTTTTTTTTGGTGCGGCATTAAAAATTTCGAAAGTTATTGCTCTGTTCGGTTTGTCACTTAGCGTTTGTCATTCGAATCCACTTTTCAGCTAAATTGTCCATTTTAATTACTCTTAAATAGATTTCTATTACGACATTGAACTTCAGAAAAAAGTGTGTATAAATTGACCGTACCAACTATAAGGTTACCTGATATCAGTTTTAGTACTTTAATGATGGGTAGTGTTTTTTCAAGTAATATGTCGACCGTATTGTTAGTTCTTTATCTAATTTTTGCTCACTTTAAAGCTATTTTCATTGATATTTTATGTGCTCGTGTAATGTTTAATGAGCAGACAATGGAGAAAGTATGAAAATGAGTTTAAAATATTTTACACTTATTTTCAGTTTTTTTTTTCGTCTGAAAAATACTTCTTTAGTTAATTTAGGTTTGTGGTTGGTTTGGAACATAAATCGTCAGTTGATTGAAGACATTAAGTAGTAGTTGGTAGTCTTAAAAGTAATGATTGCGATATCAAAGACGTGTGCTCTCTATTCCTGCATTCTCTCTCATATATATATTTGGTCTAGGAATTAATTCGCGCGGTTGGTACGCACACATTGAAGCTGTAGTACAAACACAAAATACATAAATACCTTAAGAAAAATATTGTCCATCGCTAGCCACCACTTTCGCCCATCTGTCAGGCAATGTACGGATTCCGTGGCGAAAGAAGTCCTCATCCTTGGAAGCGATCCAGTCAGAGACCCATGTTTCTATATTTTCTGAAGAAGTAAACCGCTGTCCAATCAAATCGTTGTTCATGCAATCGAACAAGTAGTAGTCCGAAGGAGCAACGTCTGGTGAATACGGCGGGTGGGGTAAAACTTCCCATCCGACATTTTCTAAATAGGTTTTGACCGGTTTTGCGACATGTGGGCGAGCGTTATCATGTTGAACAATAAGTTTATCATGTCTGTTCTCCCATTCTGGTCGTGTTCTGGCCAGAGCTTGCTTCAAACGCATTAATTGTCGTCGATAACGTTCTCCATTCATAGTTTCACCCGGTTGCAGCAGCTCATAGTACACCACACCTTTCATATCCCACCATATGCACAGCATAACCTTTGCACAGTGAATATCTCGTTTTGGTTGTGATGGACCTGGTTCACCTGGTTTCACCCAGGCCTTTTTTCGTTTAGGGTTCTCGTAATGGATCCACTTCTCATCACCCGTAATAATTCGATGCAGAAACCCCTTTCTGCTCTGTCGTTGAAGCAGCAATTCGCAAATGGTTTTTCGTCTTTCAACGTCTCTGTCTTTCAATTCATGTGGAACCCAATGTGACATCTTTTGAATCATTCCCATGGCTTTCAAGCGTTTGGAGACTGTTGTTTGATCAACGCCTAATGCTGCTGCAAGTTGTTCCTGCGTTTGACACGAATCCTGCTCGAGCAATGCTGTCAATTCTTCGTCTTGAAATTTTTTTGGCTGTCCAGCTCGCTCTTGGTCTGCCAAGCCGAAATCACCACTTCTAAACCGTGCAAACCACTTCTGACACGTTCGCTCAGCTAGAGCATGGTCACCATACACTTCCACCAAAATACGATGACTTTCAGTCGCACTTTTCTGCATGTTAAAGTAATGCAGCAGGACACCCCGCAAAAACACTTTATCAGGCACAACTTGCGCCATGTTCACTTAACTACAAACTGGTGTTGTTGACGCTTTAATCCACTGCCCTATACTACGAACGATACGCGATGACAGGGGTTTGCAACACATGTGTGGATACACGGAACTGTGGGACGCTCCGTTCGTTGCGCCATCTCTTGTCCACCCGCACGAATTAATTCCTAGACCAAATATATACACAGCGTTTTATTTCTAAAAATAAAGGTGCCGGTACGCTGGACCTCAGGTTCATAATGGTTAAAAATTTGCATACCTTTCAGGATATTATTATTATTATTATTATTATTATTATTATTATTATTATTATTACTACTACTAGTAGTAGTAGTACTAGTACTAGTAGTATGATTGCAGTTCAAGACTACGGTCACTGCAATCTTGAACTAAAAGCTCTTACGTACATATGTATAAAGATGATTTTAAAATGTCTTATTCTTACATCTTAATTTTATAATACAATAAACGTAATGATAATCAAATTTCTTAGTGATTTGTTTCTTTTTTTTCTCTTTTTGTAAAACGAGGGAAAGTAAGCAGCTATTGTTTGTTTTCAAAATGGCATCAGGAGTTTCACACATAATTAATTTCAATAAAAACACACATACAGTACATTATTCACACTATGCGCTTCAGAATACTAATCATGCTACCAAAATGTTGTACAAAGCTCTACCAAATTAATATATATATATATATATAATGAATAAAAGCAATTAATTGGATACATTAAAAGAGGAACTGAGCAAAAGGCTCCACTACGGAAAAAGTACAGTATAGAGGTGGAGTCCCAACAGAATTTTTGTACTATAGCAGGGCCAACAAAATGTGGCCTCTGACGTTCCTTACGACATGCGTTGGGACAATGCAGCCCCTACTTTGGTACTAGTGTTTTACCAATCAGTCACTCTGTCTTACACCATTAATTAAATTGCCATTACAGATGCATCGAAAAAAGCCTTGACACGTGAGTAGTGGCAATATCTCTGCTAGCTGCCAGACTTCACATGTTGGCTCCTCTGCAGCTTTCAGTTTGGTCGAGCTTCAGCGACAGATTATTTCGTTGTGGGAGGTCATCCTTTAAAAAAATAAAATAAAATAAAATAAAATCTGGTCGGTTCAGAGCCTTTATGCTTTCTACCGTGCGAAAAAGCAATAAAAAAAGGGAGGAGTGATGACGTGCCAGCGAACGAGAGACAGAAGGGCCAAAATATTTCTAGTCTCTGAATACAAATTAACTGACTTCAAGAAGGGAAAGATTTGCAACTCTTTCTCTAGTAAGAAAAAAAGGAAAGGAAAACAATAAAAACTCTTAATTTTTAATAAAAATATATATTTACTATTTGGTATTTTCGAAGTTTCTTGTCAACCCCTTTTAAGACAGAAGAGTAAATATTCTGTTATCTTTAAAAGCTGCCGGTACGCCGGTATATATATTAGATAGATAGATAAATAGATAGATGGTGCCCATAAATAAAATCAAACCGGAGTTTGGATGAGTAAAAGTTTTGAACCTGAAGTGATACACAAATAATGGTTATACCAGAATGAAGCCTTGTTCATGCACATATTTTTAAACTAGGAAGCAGCGATTGAAATACACTAGGAACCGAACCGAAGGTGTAACCGGTGACAGATGTAACCGAAGCTGTAATTTTTTTGTGCGAAACACTTAATTATACATATGTATGTTCTGCCGTTAATTTTCAGTTTGTTTAGTTGAAGTAGCTTAGAAACTATGGATCAGAAAAAAATAATTTTTCGTTTCCATCGATAACTAATCGGATGAGGTCTCTGTAAGTGAGAACTAGAGAAATCGCAATTTTCACAAATTAACACTCTGAATTGACAATACTGCTGACGTTTCAGTGCATCAAAAGGTGTGTTACGGATCTGTCTACATTATGGAATTCCTGAAAATAACAAAAAGGAAACTTTGAAATTATCATGATAAAACTTTTACTTACTTGCATCCGGCAACACTGATATTATCATGAAGTGATTTAGGTCTATCAGGTTCACAGCAACTGCTGGAAGTGCCCCTTTTTGATTCAAACACAGGTTCACACGTAATGAATTTTATTTTTTTCTGCTCCATAGTTTCTAAGCTACTGCAACTAAACAAACTGAAAATTAACGACAGAACATCCATATGTATGAGTCAATTTAAGTTTTTTGAAAAAAAAAAAAAAAAAAAAACTTCGGTTACACCTGGCAATACTGTGTGGTTCCTAATGTACTTCAATCGTTGCTTTTTAGTTTAAAAATATGTGCATGAACAAGGTTTCATTCCGGTATAACCGTTATTAGTATATCACTTCAGATTCAGAAGTTCTATCCCAAACTCCGGGTTGCATTGTATGTTGGACACCCTATATATATATATATATATATATATATATATATATATATATATATATATATATATATATATATAATATAGGAAAATATATTTATTCATTTCATATTCCTGTTGCTACTAAAATATTTAGTTACCATTAACTTTCAAACATAATGAACAGTTACTGCTGATGAGAAGTTTAAAAGTTAATTCCACACAAAAGTTTTATTTTAATTTTAAAGACTGGTCCAATAAAATATAGCATATACGTACTGTAACGCATAATTTAAATTTTAACAATTAATGACATATGTACTTTCCATTTCATTTACGGAATTAAAAGCATTTCCACATTCTCGAGACATGTTTGCAGCAAAAGTAGGCAATAGTGTATGATGCTTAAACTTTTCATATGAAGATTAAAAAATATATTCAAAACAATTTAAGCAGCAGTCACTCTGCCCACGTGAGAAGAACTTGATTTCAATTATATGCACCGCCACCACGCATTAGAATTATTTGTTCGTTTTTGCCAAGGATGTTTCTGTTTGTTAAATGTTCGCTCTCCCCTTTCCTCCCACTCGTCCGTCACTAACTTACATTGGATCAAGTAAAAATAAAGTCAAGTGTTCTTGAGTGGAAAAATTAATTAACTACTATGGAAGGAGACTTGTGTTGCTGAACGACTATAACTACTTGTAGATACCGTATTTCTTCAAATGTAAGGCGCACCTTTTTGTCAGCTTTCAGACATCCAAAATTCAGGTGCACCTTGGATTCGATGGCGTCTTGGTTTCGATGTATATACTGCAATATTAAAATTGGTTGTATTACAACAATGACAGACTGCACAAAGATGTAATCGCTCACGAACAATGAACCAGTGTTGCCAGACCAATCAGTTGGAAAAGCAGAAGATTCGAACATAAAAAACAGGAGAAAGCAGTAGACACATAAAGTGGCGGCATTTAAGTGCAAATCCAGGGAGACCAAAAAATTTGCCATTATTAAGGGGACAGCGGTCAAACCAAGAGGTCCAAAATTCATTACTTTAATTTGAAAATAAAATAATACATACAAAACATAAATTTGAATTTTAATTACTTCAAAATAAGAGCTGACGATCGTGGAGAAGTGATCCAACCAGGGGTAAAAGTGGTTCTGAAATAGTAGGGTGACGCATGATAGGCCGTAGGGCGTCCTCCTTGCCTATGTTTATTTACTGTAATTTTTTAGGAAGTGGGGGACGCCATAGATATTTTTGGAAGTGGGGTAACGACGTCCCCCCAGCATACCCCTCACTTTTACTCTGTTTCCAACCCAAGTCCCAATCTAAACAACACTTACTCGTAAAACTTACACTAAGTCATGAAGATCGCCAACCATCATACATATAGATTACGTACAGTTGTATCCTTGTACTCATATTATATAGCTCTATAACTATATGCTTCTAGAGAGCTTTGTGTATACATACAGAGAAATTTCCTCTTTTTATGTAAGGAAAACATGAAAATTCAATATTAATAATAATATATTTCTTTAACTTCTCGAAGTAAGGAAAAAGCAGGAGATTGTTCACTTTTCATTTTCTTTCGCAGTAGATCAGTAGAATGTAGAAAAAGCAGGAGATCTCCTGCAAAATCAGTAGCTCTGGCAACGCTGCAATGAACATTTCGTTTTACTGATAAGAAAATGATTATCGAAATTACTCACATTTTTACATTATTTCTGCGCCTTAGATTCGAAGCTTTCTTAAAAATGAGATTAAATGAGGTGAAATTTCAGGTGCACCTTAGATTCGATGGCGCCTTATATTCGAAGAAATACGGTAATACTAGAAGGTACATTTGTAAGAGCGATGCAGATATATTTGTAAAATACCAAGAAAATCATTACACCAGCTTTTAGGGGAATCATCGGAACAAAATACAATAAATTACACTTCCAAAAATTTCATGAGAAAAATTAATTATGCTGTAGAGTCTAATGACGTATTTTTCGAAATATAAACATAATTGGAAAACTTTTTAAGAAAATCATGGTTTTCGATTTGAAAGAAATTGTATTGGGGGTAGGGGAAAATTCGTGCATACCTCTGAAAGATTTCCTTGAAACTAGTGTATGTTTTAAATTTGGTCTCGATATATTGACGGTCATTTAAAAGCCTCTGCTTCTGATTACGTATCACGAAACATATAAATTCGTTTCGTTTTAAACTCGAATTCAAATCCTATTTTCTTCACGATTAGATCTTCACGATATATATGTATACATTGGTAAAGTAAAAGTAATGCATTGGTACAATAATGCCTTGCGTATAGAGTACTACTGACGCATTCATTAAAGTTCAGTATCGGAACTATATAACACATAGAATAACCGTTTTACTTCAAATTCGAATATTTACTCTGTTCGTTATCGAAAACGGGTCTTCTCACGAAAGATAAGATGTTTTGTCCGTTTGAAGAATAATTGCGAGATTGTTTCGGAACTAGTGTATCTAGTAGAATATTTTTTTTTTCATTTTTTATGACTATATTTAATATCCAAACTAGCAGCTAAGGCTTGTGCCATGTGTAACCACTCGTTCTGGGCAAATGTGGTTATTAAGAAGATGAATTAACATAAGCACTTTCAATATGGAGATAATAAGCAGCGTCCCTGATGAGGGAATTTCTCCAGGAAACGTACGTTTTAACTGTTTGTATAATATTTTTTATAGTTATTATGCGCTCGTCTTAGTTAATGAAATTCCAGTATTTATTGTGTCGAAATAATAAAAAAAAAAAGCAACTTTATAAAAATTGGATGGGTGCAATATTTGTGTCTTTGGTAGCAGAATAAATATTGTCGATTCGAGCAGACAGCGTGTGAAGTGAATCCGTGTAATCTTATCAAAGGGGTCATAAGACCCACTTTGTAATAAAGAGTGATGGAACAGGGGGGGGATAACGGTGGTTATTGAGACATTTGGTTTGAGTACAGTGGAAGATAAGGTTGAAGCAAGAAATGGATGACGCTCGGAATGAGATCCAAGCGACAAAATATGTCCGTTTCTCGCAGATTGTTTTGCTTGTGTAGGTTCTTGAGCACAAACTTGTGAGAAGTGAAGCACCTGTTCATTATGTCAGATTCTGTTAAGATGATGTGAGAAGTTTTCCTTTTGTCTGCGACAAGTTGTCTATAGAAGAACATCTTTGTTCATGTCTTGTTGCTTATCGACGTTGATTATGTAATTCTGTTCGGCGTATCTATATAGCTAGTGCAGGAAAATTGGACGAACGTAGGTTTGGTGTGTTGGAGATACCATTTTCATCGTAATGCAAGCAATCAGTCTTTATATGATGATGAGTGGAAGAAATAGATTATTAAATGAATGGAAACAAATATTTTACGCAATTTACGTAAATAATCATATTTATGGTTCCTTGACTTTCAAACTTGATTAAGCGGAAATTACCATTCAGTTTACTGTGCAGTGTGGATCTGTTGGTTCGTTGGATTTTAGCATTTCTTTTGTAGAAGCTTTATGAGACGTGTATCTACAGTTTAAGATGAAATCCAAGCTACCGTGATGCATTCAAATTTCAGTGCTCACTCACCGGGAATCGAACCTGGGACCTAGTGCACAAAGGCACGGGCGCTAGCAAGTAGATCAGCAGGGAAGGCCCATATGGATGTTTGGAAGCCATCTTTCACGCTAATGGTATTTTCCAGTTATTTGCCTGAAATCTAAACCAATGTATATCTGCTGATGATCGAACCTATAACATGCAGATAGAAAAAAAAATACCATTTGTCTCCTCGCTACTGCTTATTATTGATTTCTTGTGCGAATTAATATAGGTCGGAAGACAGAGGTTGGCATTGTATTCATACATTTGAAATGTTTTTATAACATGATTGGTTTAAGTCAATCACTTTGTATGATTTCTTTTAAATTAAGAGGATAGGGAATGAGAAGATTGTCTTTTCTTCTTTTATACTTTTCGTTGTTTTAATACTCAATCGTTCCCTAATCTTGCCACTCTTTTATATGAGAAAGAAAGAAGAGCTTTGTTCATTTTTCCTTTTCCACTTTGTCTTTTTCTCTACGTTCGAATTTTGGACGTCATCAATTAAGTGGAAAAAAGAAGGCAGAAGAGAAAAGCCTTCATTCCTCCCTTCTCCCTGGTCTTATTAAATTAGATAGAAATCTTGTTCTTTCTCCGACCCTGTGGCCCCTACCTGTTTTTTTTCTTCCATTTTTTTCTTGCTTTTCCTAGCAAATAAAAGCGGCGAGTGTTATTGCGACGTGTTCCGCAGCTGTGATCATCTCCTAATTTCTTTTTAAAACTAGCGAGGGCGGCGTCTCATTTTTCTTCTTTTTTATATTCTCTCTCTCTCTCTCTTTCATCCTCCCCATCCTTTCCGCTTCTAGAGTTTTTTTCTATATATGCTTTAGATGTTTGTATTTGCCAAATGGAAATTTTCGGGTGTATCATTGATTGCGTTTGAAGCAAAGCAGTCGTGATGATTCGTGAGTACGAAATGATATATAAATTTATCAAGTAAGTAATGTACTTGTATATGATTATATATACTTTTTTATATAATTATTCAGTGGTAGAGCGTTCACCTCCGGTGCTTGGGGTCCCTGGTTCGATCCCAGCTCGCGCCGTGTGGACTTTGTGGTGGACAAACACTGTACTCGTGGGTTTTCTCGGGGTTCTCCCGTTTCTTCCCACTTTCTTCATTCCACCATTTCATTCATTTCTCATAATCGCCTCCTTTAGCCTAACTGGCATAACTGTGGGACGTAAAACTGAAAGATTTCATTTTATTTTTTCATATAATTATTTTCAGCCAATACTGTGTGTATAAAACGATGAAAGTGTTAAAATTTTAAGACAAAAAAAAAAAAAAAAAAAAGATCTGATTGTTGTAGGGCACTCTCTTTAGAATGCTACCATAGAGACGATCAATTTTCTGTTCTTCTTGTTTATTGGTGGATACCATACCTTTTTCCAAGATTTTTTCGCCAGTTACTTTTAGAGGTGCTTCGCAAGTCTGTAGATACTTTGATTTGAGAACCTATGTATTTTATAATGCTGTCATTAATTTTGGAAGGTCGTTTATTCCAATTTCTACGGATTAGAGGATAGCCTGCATAAAATAATTCCAAGAAAATATCTAGCTGGTAGTTGAAGCGATAGAGGTGCCGGGGGCAACGCGTAGGCGATATAGCTGCTCACTTATTGTTCGATAAATTAGTGTGGGCCCTATTTGTGAACCACTACGAGTGATTAAAATTCCATATATCCTTAATTAACTCAGGAATCCTCTTTCATTTTTAGAACCTGCATTCGAGCTATATGGCTTGTATTGCATGTTCTGTTGAAAGACTCATTCTGGCCTATTTGCCTAACATAGCTAGGCGGATACACTAATGCAAAGCTGAATCACTTTGAGCAGTTTCTTTCCTCTGTGGTTCAAAATATATGGAAAACCAGATATTAGGGAAGCGAAGTGAATATGGACGTTAAAGATGTAAGGATTAGGAATAGAAAAATCATAACTGACTAGTTAGAAATTTATTACACAGAGATATGCTTCCGAACGGCAGTTAATATTTCTCCAGTCCCTAATCGTGCTGGTCTGCTGGTTCTTATTATACTAGTAGATATGATCAAGGGAAGGGTTAAACTATAGTTTTCGGCTTTATCCAGGGTAAAGCAGGATTGAAGTCCATTTTATCGTGTGTATACCTGAGCGTCAAGGCTGGGCTATAACCCCTGTCGCCCCCCTTCCCCCGTTGGATCCGCCACTGCTAGTGAGGTCAAACAGTGCGAGTTTGGCAAGTTCTTGAATCGGTAATCATTGGAAGAAACCAAATGACTTTGAGATTGCGTTGCTTAGTTATTTATTATCAAAATGGTAGGTGTTGGAAGACTTTTTCCTGCACTTTTTGCGCTCACCCAGTGCCGTGAGAACAGGTGGGGACATACTTAAATGAGAGGAGTAGCAGGCTCTAATCAAGAAAACCAAGAATAGGTTCATGAGATTAATGTGCTGATAACACATCCACGAACTTAAAATTGCCGAAGGGTCGATTTAAGTCCTTCGAGACTTTGTCCGTGGAGATTAATTTATAACGTATTCTGATTTACGTTAAGTAATAATTATTTTTAGTGACTAAAGTTAATTTAAAATGACATGAATTTAAATATTGATATTCTGCAAACTAATAACGGTGCTCCAGTGTTTTAATTTTGCATAATTTTTGAGCTTATGAGCTTATTCCAATTTTTTATTTGGATTGTATACTGCAAAACATTTGTAGAATGAAATGTCATGTGTAGAATGAAATGTCTGTTCCTTTGCAGGCAAAAAAGAGAAACTCTGCAACCCTGCATTGAGGTGATGTTCGGAGGGTTGATGAGTAGATATGAGAGGGGGAAGATAGCCTTAATTTCCGGTGAAAGCGAAGAGCAAATACACCGTTATTTCTTCGTTTCCCCTTCTTTTTTGTAATAGCATTGACGTTTCTTTGCGAAATGAATATCAATTCATGACATCAAAATTCAGTAAATGATTGCTCCTGTCTTTGTAGAGCTGATACGGACAATACGTGTGCAGCTTATTTATAAAGTCCCTGCTTAATACAAGTGCTTGTCACATTTGAATAATGTTTTTGGACTTAAATATGTGTAGAATATTTCCTCGAAGATTCCTAAACTACCTAATTATCACTGAAAAAATCAGAATCCATGTGGCAGCTTTGCTTGGTCCCTGTTATTTCGTGGCTGTTGAAATTAGAGATCGCTTGTTATTACTAATTATTATTTAGTTATTTTTATTGTTTTTATTAATAATTATTTTTATTGTTGGTTAAGACGAAAGTTTTTTGAACGATGCACCGTCAACTATAGGAATTATTATAAGGCTAATTAAGAACTATCAACACGAATTATTCAGTTTTATTTTTATATAATCAAATAAATATATAATTCAGATATTTTTTGTACGAAGGGTTAGTGAATCGACTTTAGACGATATAAGTTTTGGAGGATATTGTGTTCTTTCTTCTTTGGATTCTTTCGTCTCATTCTAAAATTCTATCATTTCCTTGGTTTAATTATACACCTTCTTTAGTCTATAATAGGATGTGGAACAAAATATTTAATTCATTTTAGGCATATTTCTTTTTCTGGGTTCTTGAGTATTCGAGTGTTTCTTTTGCATTTCGTTTTGTATTGATCGGAAGCACAAATGGCTTGGATTCATATTGAATTGTAAGTTCATAACATAACTAGCTACCAAACGTTGCATTAAACTTCTAATAATCAAGAACAAGTGTTTAGGCGTTTATTTTTTTTTTTAAAGTAGATACATGATGCTTTACAACTTTTGTTAATGACATATAAAATTACATCCTTGGTTAATAATAACGGAAGTTGCAACTTTACAGTGATATTATGCACTTTAAACTTTAATGAAAATTGACCATAAACATAAATGATTGACACAGTAATCCCAGGAATTATTTAGAAAAAGAATACTAAATTTTCTTCCCATTCTATTAAAGAACTAATATTATAAATAAAGTTGAAAAAGAATTATGTTTAATCATTTTTATATTCTATTCTTACTGATTAATTTTAAAGACTAGTTTTCTTACGTCTGAATGTATTTAACCCTTCACTGTTTTTAAAGAAAGCAAAGACAGCCAGGACACATTTATCTTACTAAATGTGTTTGAAAAATGATGTTCTGTTCCTTACAGCTAATCGTTCGGTAAAATCAGTGACAATATTTCTAGTTATTAAATTTAATATTTAAATATGCAACAATATTTTACTTTCTTGTCCATTTGAAAAATAGGTGGCGGAGGATATTGTAAGTTTTAGTAAGTAACGTGGCATATGCTAAAATGAAACTGAATTTCTTGACCCAGAGTACTCAAGAAAAGTATACTTTCATGTATCGTGTATCTGTTTTTTCTTCTTTCTTCTTCATCTGGTAAAGAATTTTCCGATGGAATGAACTTTTCCTCGTGTAGTTCCATCTTTTAGCGAGCCGCCTAGGCTTGCCTTTCCTTGTCCTCTTACTCTTTCACCCCTCAGCCCACAAAACCTCTTTCGAAAAACCGTCGTATCCAGTTTCCCGAAGGAAGGTCGCGGAACAGGGAAAAAAGAACGGAGAAGCAGGAGATGGAGAAGAAGGCTAAGCAGATACATAAAGAAAAATGGTCACCTTGGGTGCAGTTCGTGCCGCACGCCTTGAAATTGAGTTAGCCTGAGCTGATGTATTATTTACCGGGGTCCGCCATCAACAACTGGAGCGGGCCAGCTTCGCTAAGATAAGACGACCCTGCCGGCATGAATATGTACACAACAAGGCGATGGATAGAGAAAAAGAGAGACGGAAAAAGAGATATAAGTTGGAAAGGACCAAGAACTTCAAGCTTCCGTGAAGAAACTACCTCGAAACCACCACGTTTAAGATAGAAAAAGAAGACTGAGTAGTAGGGATAAGAATGTTCTTTTCCGTTGTGTTTGTCCTTATTCAAGAGAGTTAAGCGTGTGGTCGGAAATTGATCCAGTCTAGAATCACTCCTTATCTATGTTCTATAGAGCTTTACGACATGATTCCCAAATTGCTTGGCCTTTATTCTATTTGCATTTCTTCCTGTTCTTATTTTGCTTGTTAAACTCAAGGGAAACAAAATATCGATAAAGAGTGTGCATTGACTTATGTATACTCGTGAACGTTGGCACATAGCAGAAATGATATTGTATCATAGTGTTTTGAAATTGCATTTTGATGTTGTTGGCTTCCGTGCGTCATTTGTTGTCGTTTAGACGCAGGATACTAATATATATTCATAAATGCAGTTTTGAAGTGGAGGTAGTTGATACGTACGCTCAGCTTCTTGTAGTCGCTACATTTAACAGTTTCTAGATTATATATGTAGGCAGTCCAGTAAAAGCATATTTTTGGTACTACATTCGATGGTTTGAGAAAAATTGTGTACCACAAGTTATGTTCCGTTTCAACTTAGAAACGAAATTAGATTTCTTTGTTTACCTTTCAAATTTGTTTCAGATAGTGAAGAAATAAACTCCTTTTTAATATTGTAAATTTGGCCGAAATGTGTTCCCTGTCATAATTTGAAACTATGTAATATTATTTAGAAATATTTGTCCAGTTCACCTACCGTTTTTTGAAAGTAGAAATTTCTAGTTCATGAAAAAGGGTTGATAACGACTGTGAATCGAGATATAGTGGAGCAGATAAAAAGCAATTTTTAGGAAAATCGTGCAAATGGTGATACAAGCACCAAATTTGGTGTGCTAATTCTCTTAAGGATATTGGTCACATCTGTCAGATTGGCTACCTGAAAATTAAAGGTGGCGTCCATTTTTCAAGATAGCCACCAAATTGACCTGAAAAAGTCAATTTGTGTCATAAAATTTGAACTATATGCTCCACTTTTCTCCCATCTTAATGACGATTTCTATACTAATGAAAATATTCACCTAATTTATATTGTTTTTATTTCATTCTTCAGTTCCATGTTGGTAAAATAGCCAAATATATGCAAGTTTATTAAAAAATATACAATCTTCCGTTCTTACAATAATAAGTAGAAGTCCTACAAATGTTACATTAAACAAGTAATCTTACATGAAACGAATAATCTATTTGAAAAGTATTCGGAAGTATTCGTTTTTCGAAAAGTTTTCGAAAGTATTTGAAAACAAGATCCTGAGACGAATATTCGGACCCAAGAGAAACGGGAATAGGGAATGGCGGAAACTTCATAACGAGGAACTACATAATTTATACGGTTTACCCAACATTGTTAGGGTCATCAAATCTATAGATGTACTGTATTGACTTGACACCTAGTCTTCCATTCCAAGCGCTGCTATCGGGTGAAGGAATTCCACTCCCTTTCGCTAAGGCTCTCTCGCTTAGCAACAGCCGAACCCTTATTGGCTTAACGCGTGGGTGTGTAGCGGGTGTGATCTTTAGTTCACATTTTTGCCACTGCTCAAGACATTCTGGCTGCACTATAGGAGGATCAGGTGGGCAGGTCATGTTGCCAGGACGGAAGAAAGAAGGAACGCTTTCGAAATCTTAACAAGAAGACCAGCCGGAAAACGACCATTAGGAACACGGTGCAGATGGGAGGACAATATTAAGATGGATCCCACAGAGATAGGAATACAAAGTAGAAACAGGATCCAATTGGCTAAGTATAGAAGTCAGTGGAGAGCTTTTGTGAACGCAGGATTGAACCTCCCGGTTCCATAGGCCATAGAGTTAGTTAGTTTATGTATTTGCTTACTACGTACTGCATGCAAGAAGACATAAAACATTGATCATATATGAATTAAAAACTCCAACCGGAAGTAGACTCAAATCTTGTAAACGGTGCGAGATATTGAAAAAGTAATCGGCAAAAATCTCCCCTTTATGGTATCTGCCGATTTTTATCAAGACGCCTTTCACTTGTGTCTGCAAAGGGACATGTACAGATGTGAGGAACAACAAGGAGATTCATGTTCATATATGAATGATGCGCTGTGTAGAGAGCGCAGTTTCAGCTAGTTTTTATTTAAAATAATCGCCGACTTTACAATAATTCAATAATCTTTCTTTTTTAACTACATGTAAACATGTTACAGAAGGGAAAAACGTGCAGTAGCCTATCGTCCTGAGACATTATAAAGACTTACACAAACAATTTTTTTTCGAATTGGTGGCTTTCCCTATCGAATATATATCAATTACCTCATAAAAATGTAAGTTTAAGTTCCTGTCCGGAAACTTCTGACCGGCAGTGTATATATATATATATATATATATATATATATATATATATATATATATATATATATATATATATATATATATAAAATATAAAATATAAAATACATACAGTAACAGGCTATAAAGCGTTGAGGTTATTTTTCTGTATCCGAGAACTTTTACAGGTGTCTAAAATGGATTAATTTTACTTAAAGCCACATTGCCACGTTAAATGAATCTTGTAACTGTCATTAAAAAGAAAAAAAATCAACCCAATCTTTCTATTTACTCTTTACATGTTAGAACTTCTTAAGGCAAGAAAGGTTTCTCCATACATGCAGCACTGCACTCTAGAGGACAAACAGTGAATCTCCTCATTAAAAACGTGTATTTTGTCGCACTCCCCCTCCCTGTCGAAGCAAGACGTCCCAGAAAGTTGCGCATCGTTCAACTCCTTGCAAGATGAAAAAATTTTTTATGAACCTTTCAGGACTGTGTACACGGTGAAATATGGTAGGGTTTCAAGATTTTTTTTTTTTTTTTAATGACAGCTACAAGTTCTTCTAACGTGACAATGTGGCTTAAGAATTACTTGATTCACCAAGGTTAAAATGTTACGTTACTGGCAGTCTAATACGAATAATATTAAGATTGTAACACAGTTCAACGTGGCATCTGATCCGCGTGAGCTCTTATCTTAACCGAACCCGACTCTTGTACACAAAAGACATAAACACGTCTCTTTTTCGTCTCAACGCAGCTTTTGTTTAAGAAGCCGGTGAGTATACAGGGGCGGATCCAGGACGGACTTCTGGGGCGAGCGGTGGGTTGTAATACTGCTACTTAGAGCTACTTTTAAGAGCTCCACATTTGGGATGGGTTTTATTTATGTATAAAATAAAGTTTCCTCGGATCCGCCCCTGTGAGTCAATAATACAGTGCAAACAAAGTACTTTGTAACAGTAAAGCAGACCGAATTTTTGTTGGAATGGAGCCAGCATAATTATTTTTCCGTACTGTGTTGATATCTTGTTGAGTCTGTGAGGTGGAGATTCGGTCCCCTTGAATTCACTTCTCCCTTGCTCACTGCTTTGGAAGCATTTAGTTAAGAGTTCGAGGTTAAGAGGTAAAATGATGTCGTCATTATACATTATAATCAAGTAATATCAAATACTTCTATACACTTTTCTTGTAAACAAAAACTAGTTCTAAAACGCAATTTTTTCATTTCCAACAGTTAGGATACTTGTTTACCCTGTTTTTTCCTCCTCCGTATTTGAGAGATTTAGATGAGATATAGTTTTCTTCGTGCAACAATGATTTTCGTTGAAATTAGTTCTCATTTCTATCATTTAATATTATATATGCAGATGTATATGTATATTCCTTGAGGGTACATCGTATATTTGGGTGTAGCTTATCTCAACTTGGTGCTATTCTACATTCAATTTTTCTTTAGTTTCTCTTCCCCAGCCATAGTCTTTGTGAGGGTGGAAGATAACTGTGGATTGTGGAGTTCTAAAACATTTCCTCAGTAATGGATCCTATAACAGTCCCTCAAATTGAATTGCATACGTGTTCAAGTTAGCGTAACATTAGAAGCAGTGAGATGGTAGGCAGAACTCCCGTTACTTAGTCTTTTTTTCTTTCTTTCTTTCTTTTAAGGTGAATTGCTATGAAGAAGGAGAGAAAAGGTTCAATTTCCAACAGTAAGAGCTCAAGTTTGCCTGGTTCCATTCTTTGTTTATTGCTTTTTTTCGTTTCTCTTTAAAAAAAGTTTCGGCTTTTGTATTTTGTATCCTTAGACTCTGAATGACATGATCTGCTATTAGCAAAACACGACTGGGATTTTCATCCGGTGCAGTTGTCAAGGATACAGACTATCATACAAAATCAAACCCCTCAGTTTAGTTCGTTCCACACCACGCTATCTCGCCTCCAAAAGAGATGGTTTACAGGACCAGGACACCGATGCCAGGCTTTTCTCTAGTATTTATCACATTTTCTTATTAATTAGCATTTTTTGTTCGTAAATAAATATTATAAAAGGATTGTTAATATTCTACAAATACGTATCCGCGGATCTAGGATACGATACAGGGGGAATAAATCATAGTTTGCCACTTTTTCCAGTATAAAGAAAGGATTGGAGCCCATTTTATCCAGTGTATACCAGAACGTCAAGGGGGGCTATAGCCCTTCCCTTGGATCGGAGCCTATATATATATATATATATATATATATATATATATATATATATATATATAGTAATTTGCAAGTAGTCTAGTTGCGGAAATTGGCAAAAGACCACTTTCCATTATCTACTTTTATGAAAGTGGCCTATTTGCTGACGAGAAATTTGTGGTCTAAATGCGTAATAAGGCTTGCCAACCTCTGCATTCTCTACAATATAACCATGCTCAGTAGATAGCCTCATTGCTTGGCAATCATGCGATTTAAGGTTTGTCGCTTGTCGGCCATACCGCTAGTCGTACTTGGTTAGGTTTATCTGGGTAAATCCCATTTCAGGGGTAGACGTAATATATCATTTCCATCAGAATATATACTTCTCTAAAAATTTCCACCTTAGTAGTTCATCACATTTTATTTTTCTCATGCTAGTGACTACGCCTTCTTCTACTCATTTGACGTAGTTCTTATCAGCTTAAGCCGCTAGGCGGTAAGACTTAAATTCATTTCAGGGGTACACATTTTATAAATAAAACCAAGAAAGTTGTATCACTTTTTCAGCCACCTCCTTCTAACATCAATATGTCGCCTAAGACGTACCTGGAAGATCAAAAATGATCCCCAAAAACATCGATGAGCTTGCCAACATTTCGGAAGACCATGGATTCCATCGCGGTGGCCCGTGAAGCAAAGAAGGTATCTAGTGCATTTTGCACCTCTACTAGGAATTTGAACTGGCGTCCTCTAAGGTGATTGTCCAAGGAATGTAACAGGTTATAATCTGAGGTGCAATGTCCGGGGTGTGTGGCGGATGCAATAGTGTTTCCAATCCAAGGCGTAGAATGGTGTTCCGGATCATCCTAGCCACGGGGGACTGAGCGTTGTCCTTTGACAGGAGGACTTTGCGATTCAGAAGTGCTGGCTCCAGAGTTTTGAGTTTTTCTTGAACACGGTTCAACTGCTGACAGTACACAGTTATATTGATGCTTTGACCAGCTTGTAACAGATCCCGATGCACTATGCCGCGAACAGTCTACCAAACATAAGGAGGACGTTCTCCGGTGCAGTGCTGGTTTCGGCTGTTTTGGAACCGGTTCGTGGGATGCTAACCAATGATGATGGTGCCATGGAGCTTCGTAATGGACCCACTTCTCAGCACATGTCAACACCCATTCCAGAAATGGCTCCTTCCTCAGACGAGAAAACATGTGACTGCTCGTGTTGCCTTCTGGCCCGGAGTCAATTCATGTGGGACCCACCTCCCCAACTTGTAGTGCTTCCGAAGTTGATGGAGGTGCTGCCGAATGGTTTATCCACTTATACTGAATCGTAGTTCCAGTTCCTCGTATGTCTGGAAACCGTTCCCCTGAATTGCTGGCTGACAATCTTCATTTTGTACATATCTTCCGGCATGTGGTGCGTCTTTGAGTGTTTCGTCACCGTCCTTAAACTTGTTAAACCATCGCTGCACTGTCCGCGTAGTCACGACTCTTTCACCAAAGGCCTGGTATATCTTTCGCCACGCTGCAGCGGCGTTTGACCCGAGTTTGAAATCGTACACCATACACGCACTTACGACGCTCTGTGGAGGTCCCATGCTCACTCTGTCCTTAAGTAAGTTCACGATGTAAGTGAACTGCCACAACCAGGTAGTATGTTGGATATACCCACAACAACAACTGACCTTGTGATTATCTCTATCCGCGTTCAACTCACGATGTGAGAGTCAGTTGAACACAGATCTCCACAAAAAGCGACAGAATTTTCTTGGTTACCTTTATAATAAGTTGTGCAAGCCCATCAATACAGTTTTGTTAATATAGTCGTCTTTTAATTAGTTATAAGACAACTGATATTCTTGCATTAGAATTTCTAAATGTCGACAGTTCATGTTAGTAAAACTTGTTTGTTATTAATAATATGAATTAAAGATGCACTGATTTTTTTTCTTTAAATTGAGATAAGAAATTAACAGTGATGCTTAGATAATTAGAAAATTCAAGTGCACTGCAACGTGCTACAATCACTCTAAAAAATATACATACTTCAAGTGCATTCCACACAATGATGTTCATTTTAAACGTGTTACTATAAGAAATGCTGTATTCAGAAATTTTGCTGTATTTTTTAATGTAACATATTATCAATATACATATTTAAGTTATGTAGAATTTATTACTTTTATAGAAAACATAAATTTAGATTTATAATAAAGTACTTTAATTCACTTTTCGTTAAATAGGTAAAGAACTCAACTATAGATGCTCAATGGTAAAGCGCTTATCTATGGTGTGTAGGGTTCCCGGTTCGATCTCGGTGGTGGCAAAGTGTGTGTGCATCGAAATTTCAAGGGGTTCTCCTGTTCTCGCTCGTCTTCATTCCACAATTTCTTTCATTATCATGATCACCGTCTCTTTTAATCTAGATGCATAACGTGAGACGTTAACTAAAGAAAATATTGTGTTTGTGGGTTCTCTACCCCTACGAGTAAGTCTATAATCTCGAACAAAATGCACACTATGTTTTATAAAAATAGGATAACTTTGAAGTTGCCGTGGAAATATTTTATTTACAATCAGGAGGGATTCACTCCCTCATTATTGACATATCAAAATAGAACAATGTTACGTATGTAATTGTAGAACACTTATTTATTTGAACACCGGGAAAATTAGATAATTTCAATGTCTAGTTCTCGATTGATTTTAAATTCAGGTAGTAGGGATGATTGTGAAGCCTCAAAAAATATGCACCATATTGAGTCAATTTTATTATTATTATTACGAAAGTTATAGTTTAGCTTATTCTGCAAAATTGTTTTGAAGGTTTACAACATGAGGTTGCTTTGATCCACCTTTTACCCCTTTAGGGGGAATGTACCCCATACTAGGGGTAGTCATCGATTTATTCCTGACTGATCTCAAACACTAAAAACTGTGAAGAATCCTAAAAGAACTTTTGTCAAAATCGATTAACATTTATCTGATATCTTGAATTTTTTAAAAATCGTCGGATGGGGTGTAATCAATCTCTTTATACTTCACTGATTTCAGCTCCTCCCAGAGGGGCTCAAAGAAAATATACGCCATATTGCGTCAACATTTTTTAAAAGTAGTTATCCTGGAACATATTTATTTAAATGAGGTATAAATTCACCCTTCTATTCTTGGCAAATTTTAGTAGTGAACTGGGATATCATTGGAATCCCCGAAGAAAATTTTACATTGTGTTTCTCAAAATCGAATAATTATTAATAATATTAATATATATATATATATATATATATATATATATATATATATATAACTAATGTAATGTACTGAACAAGAAGGAAAATGTCGTAAAATACGTTAGTACTAAATGTTTTACAAAATGAAGTACGTTAAAATGCGGTTTTGCAAGGAAGAATTTGCCAGTAATATTATTCCTAACAGGAATATTTTGTTCTATGAACTAGCTTTTGTTCTTGTATACACTGAAACTGATAGAAGGAGATAGAAGGATGTAACTACAGGAAATTTTACAGTAATTTATTCATGTAATAATCTACTTCTACATTTAAGGTTATAAGATGCTCGTATTAATATACTTCTAAAACAACTACGTACATTATCTCTTTAAATTCTACAATAGATTATTGTACAATAATTGTCTAAAGACGAGATATGCATATCAATTGATAAAGCTAGTTGAACCTAAGAAACTGACATGCGGGAGGATAAAACCTTTTCAAGAAACTATGCAAAAATAAATATTTATGTTGCTAAAAAAGTGTTATTAGTGGCCAACAATAGCGACTCAGTAACATTAGACCTATTAAAGCGAAATTCATATTAAAAAAAAAAAAAAAAATCATAAAGCATTTCATTATGACACCAGCAAGAAGGCAATACACTCTTTGGTTAAAAATACAATAACTTAGAATTATCATTAACTTTAATTTTAATAGAATATATCAAAAATCCAGGATTGTAATTGTAATAATGTATCCCCTTTAACTAGGACCATATGAGTCTTTCCGCCTCGGACAAGGAAGGGGCTGATAACTATAGCAAATATGTGAAAGACGTTTGTGAATTGCCCACCCGCCACTTTCTAATTTTGATTCGGGACCGAAGTCATATACTCAGGCCCGTATTTACGTAAGTGCTATTCTGTGCTCGAGCACAGGGCGGTGGAATTTAGTGAGCTGCAAAATTTTGGATTTTTTTACGATTCACAATAAAGTAACATTTAAAACTAGCAGCTTGCAGAGTCCCGCGCGAGCGCGAGAAAATATCTTAATATGTTTAATTCGCTCTAATTACAGTAGTTACTAGGTATATCACCAATAATTATTGGTGTCTCAGTGATGGGTGTCAGCCAGTCCCAGCTTCGAAGTCACGCCCCCATTAGATCTCTAGTAGGGTACTCTCTCTCTCTCTCTCTCTACAAATTGATAGAATGTATTTTCTCCGGACAGTAAATTAAAACATAAATGAATAAATTACATGCCAGTATTGAGAGAATGTGTCCCCAATGAATGAGTGGTTGAGCTCATTGCCTTGTAATCAAAGGTCCTGGGTTCGATTCCCGGTGGGGACACAAGTAGGTCGGATCCCAAGTTAAGCTGTAGGTCCCGTCCTTGGTACGTCATCATCATCCCATGGAAGGCAATGACTGAGTTGACTAACTTGAACAGTATGACTAACTTGTAAGATAAGAAAACTCTGTCTCTGTCTGTGTAATTTTCTGTATCTCCTCCCTAATGTTGGTGAATATTTTTTGCTTTTTTTGGCAATATAATTGTATTTTTCCATATTTAAATGATTGAAATTAGTTTTAATTTTGTGAAGAAAAAAAAAACATTGTGTGGCAAGTAAAATTCATATTCGACATCAGAAAATTTTATCTATTGTGTATCGTTATACTGTAGTTTATCTACTGTACTGTGCAAGGTTGGCAGCCTTACTCCGCATTAAGCCACAAAAACACAATGTTGCAAACTAAGTAGCACATAATAAAACATTAATTGGGCAAGAACATTAATCATGTGACGATTAAAAGGAACCGCATGGTGCATTTTCTCATGTCAATTAGGAATTCATGTTCATAAATGGAATGTCACCATTAACTTACACTCGGTTTTAAGTATTTGATTTAAAACACCGGTCAAATGACATTGAAGTTTTCAGGTAGGAGATGATGACACTGAATTCTGCAAATAGACCACAAGCAATTTTAATTATTGTATGTGCATTATTAAGCATTTTAATGAAAATATTGAATTAAAAAAAATTGTCATGTACAATCTCACCCTAAAGGGAAATATGTTTCAAACCTTATTTTCCTTAAACGTTCACAGAAAATTACATTATTCCGGTTTTTGGCGAAATCTGGCCCTTTTTAGACCACTTTTTTCGGTTTATAATAAATATTTGCATATTAAACGCTCAATCAAGATGGAAAACCTATTTTAATGGCTAATAATAGCACATTAAACAATTGCAGATACTCACAACAGTTATTAGAAGTTTCAAAAATTCAATTTTTTTTTCACTATACCCTCTGATGACCGAACATCATTCTTGACTAACATATTGACTTTTTTGTCCCAAAAATGCAAACTTTTTTATTTGAAGGTTGATAAAATAGTTGATAAAGATTAAATTGTTTCTTTCAGCTCTTTAATGCCTATCAAACATCAATATTCTAAAAATAAAACACTTTTCTTTGTGATTTTCATAGTCGGCAAATATACCACTTTGGGACATGTTTTTCTCAGTTGACAGCACAATTTAGCAATGAAACACTAGTCGGCTTTTACTTTTTTGGTTAATTCTACACAATGCACTGTGCCTACTATAATTTATTATGCCCTAGTACTATTTTTAGACCTATAAGTTACGAGTCCGCAAGTAAGCCATTTTCAAGCAGCTATATAGATAGATAGTTATAGATATGGTTCATCCGGAAAGTAGTAGGACGAAATGTTTTTTAATGTATTCATAGTTTGTATACATCGACGTAATAGTTTTCAAAGTATGTCTATTGTGCATCAACACAGCGTTTTCAGCGATTCTTCCACTCACTGAAGTCTCCCTGGAACGAAGAAACGTGAATACTCTTCAGCTCTTTCGTTACGACCTCTTGAATGGCCTGGAACGAGCCCTGGTGCCGTCCTTTCAAAATCCTTTTTAGTCGGGGGAAGAGGAAAGAAGTTTGCAGGAGCGACATCTGGGCTGTTGGGTGTCTGGGGAAACTGTGTGATGCCATGTTTGATCAGGAAGTCCATGACAGCAAAGACGGTGTGACTCGGTTCATTGTCGTGATGAAGGTTTGCGATTGCGCATTGCAATCGTATTGCGATTCCTGGACGGATGCGGGCAACTTGTTTTCGGAGTCTTTCAAATACTTCTACGTAGAATACAGCCGCGTTGACGCAAAACTTCACGGCGTAACGCTGCTCTAACAGACGATTTATTGTGAAGATGACAAAGCACCTTGAACGAGGTTTTAAATTTGATCTGCATTTTGTGAAGGCTTGGAGACAACTGGTGCGCTGGTAGCTAAGATGTCCCACCATCCACCATCCAGATTCTCAGATCCTCTAACATCTCCCTCCTTCATCACGTTTTGGTGGGAAGAAACAGTCCTGCTACTTCCTGACAAACTATATATATAACTTAGAATATTAGTCGAAGAATATCAACTGGCCTTTTATATATAAATAAATGTGTGTAACTCAGAAACGCGGAACAGTTTTCGCCAAACTTGGTACACATATTATAATCTGTAAAATACTGTAGTGGTAAGAACCCTCTAACACACCCAAAAGGGAGTGGGATGGGAGATACATAAAAATGATTGGAAACGACTGATATTGATGTCGAATACATAGTTCTCGGAATCGCTGATATAAACGATGACACTCCCGATACCATTTAAGCCCAAGTTCAGTCTCTATTAGAACTCATTGGGGATGATATGGCTACAGTAAATATTCGAAAACAACCAATATTAGTGCCGAATCCTAGTTTTCGGGATCCTTTTAAGTTGATTAGTGACAGTTTCAGTTCTCTTTAAGCTCAGTTCTCATTGGGAAAGACCCCCTTAGAATATGTGCGAGAGAAGAAGGGGTGATATAAAAATGCGGATAGTGTAAGTTCCACTCATCTTGTAATAATTTTCTGTATTGGCAAGTTATTAGAGAAATATTGGCATTGTGAATGCATTTTACGCTTTGGTAATGATAATACTTCAGTTGCTAACATTGTAAAGGTGTCATATGCAAAGAATCGAAAATTGAGCTCTGGAAGTAACCATTTATGCGTGCATGGATCTCCAGGTGCTGTGAAGTGACGCAGATTGTATCTAAAATATTTATTACAGTTTTAACGTACTTTCAAAAATATTTACCAAATCAAAGAATATTAAGAAATGTCTCGGTATATTTTTCTAAGTTAAAGTAGAAACTACTAAATAATTCTTAGTTGGCTAACAAATGTTGCAAGAGAATGTCCATTCTTAGCCATCTCTTCGTCTAAGCCTGTTGTTCTTTAGTAAATTTGAGGTTGTAAGATATTACTAGAGAACTGAATAGTGTGTAACAAATAGTTATTTCAGTTGCCGAGATTCCAAAGGAATGTGGGGCCGCGGTGGCTCAGTAGTAGAGCGTTCACCTCTGGTGCTTGGGGTCCCGGGTTCGATTCCAGACCTCGCCAAGTGAACTTTGTGGTGGACAAACACCGTGTACGTGGGTTTTCTCGGGGTTCTCCCGTTTCCTCCCACTTTCTTCATTCCACCATTTCATTGATTTCTCATCACCACCGTCTCCTTTAGCCTAACCGGCATAACCGTGGGACGTAAAACTCAAAGATTTCATTTTCATTTTTTCCAAAGGAATGTGTAAGCAAAATTTTTACATGATGTTAGGCTATTAAACTGTACAGTTAATCACACAGTTACGGTAGGCATTGACTTCTTTTGTTTTTCGTTAATGTGTCTTCTACTCCATCGCAAAAATACAAACAAAAGAATCGACTACAAATTTTATTATTTCTGACGTAGTCTTACCCATTTACAACCAATTAATCAGTATTCTGACTTCAACCAAATTACGTATCTGGTACTAATTTAAATTCGTCCTATTCTTATCTGTTCACATAAGTTTTTAAGCTCCTTATTTACCCAAGTATGTGAACAATTAGACTGTTTTGCTCCATACAAATACTAATACCTGTAACGTCATAATGTACGCGTATTTGAAGTCGTATTTTTTAAAGTGGGGAATATATCGCCAATAGAAATTATTTTATTTTGTAGTGTTTTGTAAGTACTAAATTTTAGTAGTATTTTTTTACTTTTGCTATATTTTTAAAGAAAAATGTGAAAAAATGAAGGCAGGACTCATGAGCAACATTTAAAAGCAAAAGAAGAAGACATTTTTTTTTTTTAAGTAAGTAGTTTGAGGTACAGTGTTCAGAAGAAAGCCTAGTGAAGGGAGGGCAGAGAAGAGTTTCGACGAATTGCACATTAAGCTCTCCTCCCACGCCTCTGGGTTTGTAGAGGTAGACACTATTACTGGAAGCTTAATTTAGTCACAACTCCTGAAACTAAATTTGCTCACTGGCTTTTAAAGCGTATGGCCCAATTACTTCATTTTAAGGTTCCCGTTGGGTACAGCTTAAGTTCTCAGATCCTCTTTCACTGTCCCTCTTCTTTTACTCTGTTAGGGAAGTGACTTTTTTTTCTGTAGTTGTGATGGGTGGACTGTTGTCGAGTCCGTAGTTAAGCGTCTTCCCTTCTTTTAGAGGTAACATCCTGAAGAAGAGCGTTGTTTCGATTTCTAAATTCATGGTATTGAGAGATACTTAAAGACACATAATTGGTTTCTTATGCTAACTTTTAAATTTGGTTTTCTTTAGTACAGACCTAACTTCTGGAGAAGGCTTTAAATTTATTCTAATTTGATTTATAGCCGTTGTATTGGTAAATTAAAGTATGTTGTGCTTATTCTGAGCAGTACTAGAATGTTATTAGTTGTTGATACTGTATTTGGAGGCTTTTGATTTTTTAATATGTACAAGTTTTTTTTTTTTTTTTTTAACCTTTGGAAATATTATAGTTGAATTATCAAGATACTTCGATTAGGACAGAAAAAGAAATCAGTGCTACCACTATAATCAGGGTATATGGATCAATGAAACTGAGGCAGACTAATCTATGAAACATTATATATTACAGTAACAAAATTACATTGTTCTGCATAATGGATTTTTGGCTCAGCAGTTCCGAATTGAAGGTGAACGTAACTAGATAAGTGTCTATTATCCAAGTATCAGCGCATGCAATCTTGCGGTTACATAAAAAATGAAAAGTATCTTTTCATACTCATTCCTAGATTTTCGAGGATGATTTCACAAGACAACAAACAAACTTTATCTATAAATAATAGGAATATGATTCACATTCGAGATACGATAATTACGTTGAATATGTGCAGGTTAATACTAAGGATAGCCACAAAGTTCCGGTTCCGCGAGGAACCGGTTCTTGGAGATCCGGTTTTCAGAACCGGTTCCAGATCTGGATCCGAAAAACCGGTTCCGGAACCGGATGTTCTAGAACAGGATCCGTTCAGAACCGGAAACAGGCTCCACGAGGAACCGATTCTGGCCATCCCTAGTAAATACTGTCGGGGTTTTAATATGAAATTAATCATGTGACATACTTTACAGTGTCGTGCAGTAGTAATAAAATCTTTTGCATAGTTAATTCACATTATAGCTGTAGGTTTTATGAATTAAAACTTACAAAAATGGGAATTTGCTGTGAAACGTGTGTGAGAGGAGTAGGCATAACATTTTAAACGTTTCATTCCGGAAGTAGTTTTTGATAATAGTTTTAGTCATATAATATGAGTGAAAGGAATACCAGTGATAGTGAACTTTTGTATTTGTTAGATATTTGTCTCTAAATTGAAGATGTGTTAGGTATTATAATGTTTGACTTGGAAAAACATAGGGAAAGTAGCTAGAAGTCATGAAACATAGAATACGACAGCTCATTGTTTTTTCTTAATGCGTGTTTAGTTCCATCCGGGCTTAAGATATATCAAACATACATGGTTAACTTTTGGGATATCTAATAGTTTGAAGCTTTGGTGCATAGAAAGTTATTAAGAATTACATATTGGTAAGAGACATGCAAACACAAATGGTTTGATATATAATTTAATGGCTGGAATATAGTAGAACTCTGGAATAAGAATGAGGAAAATAGGCCAGGTTATAGTTGAGAATAGCATGCCTAATTTCCCCTAGCAAGAGAAGCAGGTAACAGTGATTATTGTCATTTTTAGAACAGAATTTCATTATTCACAGACTGCGACAGTCTCTTCAAGTCCTGCTGTAACATGTCACTCACCTTGTCTTGTGCTGTAATTTAGGCTTTCAAGTAGTTTTATGAATATACATTTTGGCTAGTACTTTTCAATCTCTTTGCACCCCTTCCTGAGAAATTCTGTTCGGCGAGGTCGTATAACTAGTAAAATCTGAAAATACAATCGATAGTATGATTCTGTTATCTTATGTGTGTTTTAAGCTGTTATTATAATCCATTTAAGCCATTACTTTGGGTTGTATAAGTAAAGGGATTTTAAGTAAGAAATGATGTAGTTGCGCTTTCAGAATTTGCATTAAAGAAAAAAAAATGCATATTCTGCGTGATAAAGCATTGAGTTTTTTTTTTCTTTCTTATTACTGGTGATGCAGGTGTATATTTCCCGTTCTGTGCCAGAGTGGTAAATTGATCTTTGTGTTTCAAAGATGGGAGAGAAACGCGTGGAATTTGTCAAAAGGAAAAATTGAACAAGATCTTGCGTATAGAAAATGGGTCTATTTGCATTAACGAGATCAGGCCAGGAGGCTGGGGGAATATTGGTTTCCATTTGCCTTCCTCATGTTCCAAAACCTGCCCTTTTATCAACCATTCTATCCATATTGTTGCTAGGTTTCTATTACTTATTGATATTCACGAATCTCTCTTTCCCGTCCATCGCCTGTGTCTTTGTGTTCCGTTGCTTATAAGGTAGGAAAGAACAAGAGGAAAAAGTGACTATGCTATTCCCATATCCCCCTTGATATGATAGCGTGTGGTCCATGGTTGGGAAGGACAGTTATGTTCTAACATCAATACGGATTTTTATGGGGCCGCGAATGACACCGTGAATCGGAGTAGTTTTTTCCATTCCTTGTTATGAATGACATATGGAAGAAATTTTCTGATTTTACTAGTCTTCCTGTTCTCCGGCTTTTCGTCCCTATTTATAGGAGAGGATGAGGTCGTGCAGGGAAGGATGGTTTTGGTAGGAGTGATGAGGAAATGGAGGGAAGATGCTCGAATTTTATGTCGTTTATCCACATTTCCCATTCAAGTTTGCCTTATACGGGATTGGAGGGTTGTAGAAGCAAATGGATGTGCTACATCGAATATATGTATCTTCGAAGTAAAATACGTTTATCTACATTGTGTAAGCTTGCTCAGAGACGCGTAGTGAAAAACTTGTGTAAAAGAGAAGGAAAGTTACTTAACTGTTGTATTTTCTTAAAAGTAAATTATCTTCGGCCTTGTTTTACTCGAAATTTAGTTTGTTTTTACTATTTTTGATGTCAGGCTTGGTGGATTCTGTAGAGTTGAATGATTGTCATAATGCGTTCTGTTCTTAATTTTACGTCTCACACCTGTGCTTTTGGCACAAAGAGAAATGTAAATTGAATGAAGATAGTGATATTAATAATGGAATGATCATATTCAAACCTAGTCGAAACTCAAACTCTCACTGTATGTCTTCTGGTTATCACTTTTGCGACAGAAATAGGTTTCCTACGTCTTTGCGTTGAGTTTTTGTCCATTAGTAACGCTGATACTGCATGAAATGTCTCGTATTAACACATGGTTAGAAGAATTATCGATAAATTGTTTGTGTGTGTGTGTGTCAGTGAAGGATTGTGATAGTCTTGTTTGCATGAAATGTTATTGAGTCTCGTATTAACACATGGTTAGAAGAATTATGCTCTTTTCGATAAATTGTTCATGTGTGTGTGTGTGTGTGTCAGTGAAGGATTGTGATAATGTATTTATGCATATAGTCTTGTTATTATCTTATTATTTCTGAAAACTCCCTCTTTAAAACTTCAAAGTTGATTTCCCCCCGGTGGATATATATAATAATAATGATCAGTACTATTTATTGATAAAAGTACGTATTTTTTAAAACAAACGGATGCACTCATTCTCCTTTAAATTATTTCTTCTGTAGTATATTCATAGTGATGAAATACAAATGCTTTGTCTGTTGTGTCCTTTTATTTTTTTGCTTTTGTCCATTTCAGATGTGTAATACAAATTTATATTCAAGTCTATCGTAAGCTACGGCTGTATAGCAAAAAGGTATGTGCCACTTTTCCGCTGAGTCTGCACTCCAGTGAGATGTGTACTTTTAGCGGAGGTACAGGTATCTTTTGTGATGCAATTTATATTAGCATCTTAACCATTATCGACTTGAGCGTGTGACAAAGGTTTATAGCGGTGCGCACAATTAACGCTGCTGAATAATCGAATGTTGTTTCTGCGCACTATCGATTCGGTGGATGAACGAAAAGTCTCGTGTCTTGTGTCACGAAGGATGAGTAATTAGGTAGACGATATGACGCTACAAAGCAGGGGATTACGTTCTTGTGGTTTACGTCACTCAGCTGTCAAGGATTCCACGGAGGATCTTGTGGAAGACGAAAACAAGCAGTAGCATAGCAGTATGGAATGGAATGTTTGTGAGATGTCCCTCCTAGTATTTTGAATAGCTTTTAGCAGTATTTCAGCGATGCTACTCAAAATTCCTATATATTTTTGAATTTCCGTTCTCTGATTATATACACAACTTAAGTGCATTTTTGGGAACATTTGAAAGATAAGTTTTATATGTGAAATTGTGCAACATTTCGCTTTTAGATTTCTTGAATTGTTTTGTTCAGGATTGAATTTCATTTTAAACTATTAGCAAGACAAGGGATCATGAAAACCTTTAGCTATATGTCTCAATTAAATGATGAGAATAAATAATTCAGTTGAGTTTAAAGGTGATGTACGAGGGTGGTTCAATAATTATTGTCCCTGACCTATAAGCAGTATTATTTTCCCAAAAGTCTCCTCTCATAGTAATGCACTTCTTCCACCTATGCTGTAAAGCCACTATGCCAGCTTCAAAGAAAGTCTCTGGCTGAGCCGTGAGCCATTCCTCCACAGCTTCAATTTCAGCTGCATTTGAGTAAAACTTCTTCCCCTTGAGGTGCTTCTTCAAATTTGGGAACAAATGAAAGTAACTAGGGCCGAAATCGGGTGAGTAGGGAGGATGTTCCAACACATCAAAACCAGCAGCATGGATTGCGGCACCAGTAAGATGGCTTTTGTGGGCCGGAGCAGTATCTAGGTGGAACAGTGCTGTTCGCTGCAACATCCCGCGCCGTTTTTCCTTGATTGCTTCGCGTAACTTAGGGATTAGGGCTGCATAATGAGCCCCCGTGATAGTGTGTCCAACCTCCAGGTAGTCAATAAGGAGCACACCCTTCGCATCCCAAAAAATTGTGGCCATAACCTTGTGTGCTGATGCTTGCACCTTGAACTTGCATGGGGGAGGCGAACTGCTGTGCCGCCACTCCATGCTCTGTCGTTTGGACTCGGGATCATAGTGGTGGAGCCACGTCTCATCCACTGTCACAAATCTATCACAGAACTGTTTTAGGTCTGCCCCCATAACCTTCAAACCAGCCCTTGAACATCGAACTCTGTCTTTCTGATTTTCACGAGATAACATTTTGGGTACCCATCGCGCTGACACCTTTCTGAATCGCAAGTGGCTTCCACTGAGCCTACAGAGATATGCATGATGTCTGCTAACTGTTGCACCGTGATTCGTCTGTCTGCTATAATCGTATCATGCACAGCACCAATGTTTTCTGGGGTGCATGCTGTTGTTGGAGGACCAGCACCAGGGACCTGTTGACAGCTTTCGCTGCCGCAACGGAAGTCGCGGCACCAGTCCTTTAGCATCTGGTAGGAAGGATCCCCATCACCCAACACACTGATCATGTCCTCATGAATCTCTTTTGGGCTTAACCCCTTTTTCTGGAGGTACTTGATGACAGCTCGTTGTTCGGTTTTCTCCATTTTTTCAAGCTAGGTGCCACCTCTCACACCTTAAGCGCCAAAAAGGAATATTAATATAGCAGCTATGGTTCTGAAATTTAGCATATAGACATCTAAGACATTATGCTACAATATCCCCCATCAGCCATCCCAGCTCAAGTATTTTAAATATGCCGGGGACAATAATGATTGAACCTTCCTCGTATTTGCATTTAAATTCGTTTCGTCAACTTCAAGAAATCTACCCAGAGAAAGATGAACCTCAAGCTTTAACTTCACACGCCAGAACTGGAAATCTACGTTGACTCACCAATCAAATAAAAATGAAAACAAAATAGAGAAGATTTACTTATTTACCATAACTGCACTGTGTTTTTTGCTATTGCAAAGTAACTACTATCCGATAATGATAAAGCTGTTTAAATAGCATACACTTTCATTGTCTGAATAATTAAATAAAAAATGCGGAACTTGTTTTGTCATGTAAATATCATTGAAAAATACATATTTCATAAGATCTAGTTTTGAAAGTGATCGTACAAATACTTGAGAAGTGATATGTGATAGATGCCACTGAATACCAGAGTGATTCTTGAAGTGCGAATTTTCTTTGCCCCTTCCATATATATATATAATATATATATATACAGTGTTACTCCATGGGTACGAAGGAGAAACTTTGACATGTTCAGTTACTTTGTATTTGTTTTCCAACGAGGAAAGCACGGTGGCTCAGTGGTAGAGCGTTCACCACTGGTGCGTGGGGGAGCTGTTTCGATTCCGGGCCAAGTAAGTTTGTGATGGATAACATCGTGTCCGTGCTTTTTTAGGGGGTACTTCCGTTTCCTCCCACTCTCTCATTCCACCAATTCTTCCATCATAATTCACTTCCCTTAATCACCCGTCTTCCTTGGCCTGGAGGGCATAATCGTGGAACGTTAAACAGAAAGATTTCATTTATTTTTTTGTTTTCCAAGAATATCGTAAAACTAATCTAATTTTTAATTTGCAAAAATACAGAGAAAAAAAGCAAAAATAAACAATAACAAATAAAATGGAAATATTCGAGAAAAAACGCGATTATTCCAAATTAATTGTCATTACATTTCATTGCTTAAAAAATTACTTTTATTTCTTCATTCAATTGGCCTTCAACATTAGCCAGGAAACAGACATGCAGGCAAAGCAGAATATATATATATATATATATATATATATATATATATATATATATATATATATATATATATATATATATATATATATATAATTAACGAAACTGCAAACCTAAGGTGCAAACGCACCGAGAAGAGCTTTCCCATCGCTAAAAAATCGATTTGTCATTATGCTGAAATATGGACGCTTCACCTCTTGAAAAACGCCATACAAAGTTCAAATAAAACTAACAACATGTAACATTAATCTTTTTACCTCCAAAGCCGATCGCCGCAACAGCTCTGTGCCTGCGCTCGTTCTTCTTGTTTTGTATATTATCAAAAATAAAACTAAAATCCAGATAAGACATCTAACATGTAAAAGGACTAACTAAAAGTAATATTTTGACATTGTTAATTCCATCAAAATAATCAGAAGGTGCCCTCGTGGCCTTCCAAAAAGAGGGAAGTTTTACCAAAACACGTCGCCCTCGCAGAAGAAAAGAAAACTGCACTCGTTAGTCAACTACGATGCCGGAGCCCCAGTCTCTCATTGGTCATCGCCTAGAACTGTTCTTCAATCAATTTTGATGCCCAATAAATTAGAGGACTTTCCGTGCTACTTTGTGGACTAACCAAGTGCCCGCCAAACTACTTCTTCCAACTGCGTTGTTAATGAAGTGTTTGTTTGAGTGTCAATTACGATAAACTGAAATGGAGAAACTTATATCCATAAGTAGTAATCATTTATTAACACATCTGAGTCTATTGTAGTTTCTTTTACAAATGCCTACCAATTCTGCTCTCCCGCCTAAATGCTTTTAGCCTAAGTGTTGTCTTCAGTCCAACACTTATCAAAATTTTCCCAAATACTAAATTTCAAATTAAACTCATTTTAAGACAAAGGTACTCGCATTAAGCCTCACACACTACCTTTTCTATTAATAGATGTTTCCTTTTACTTACATTTCATCCACAAAATTTGTGTACCTTTTATTTACCTAAATAAGTTCCCTAATAGCATAAGTATAAAAATATGTTCTAAATTTGTAGGTATTGAAACCTCATATAAAAAAGAGCGTTTAGTGTACGTTGTGCCTCTGAGCCCAGGTAAGCCTCAGTAGCACAGGCATACAACCATATACTATAAGTTTCACAATTAACAGTTTCGACAAAGGTTCCATATTCGGTATATAAAAACATAGTATTGTTTTAAAAGAGCATCCATTTGATTTTATTAAGTTGAATGAATCTTTGAATCGAATTTGTTACAAGGATTTTCTTAAATTAACTTTCATTTGAATGAAGATGATACTTTTTAAGGTTAACAAATAGCCGTGATGGTGTAAACATCTGCCATGACGTATGTTTTTGTGTTGTTGATGTTTGATAGAAGAGTAAACAAAAGCTGTATGGTTTTCTTAGGCGGACTGAGAAACAGCGATCTTTAGAATTATCAGGAGTTGTTTTGTCGTATGTTTTCTTTCCCTTCAGTTTTGTTTTCTTCTCGTATTCCTTCTTTCTTTCTCTCCTCACTCTGAACCCTGTATTCCCGCCAACAATCCGACTCTAGATCTTCCGGCCCCCGACTTTCTTGACATAAAATCTACGACAGGCTGCTTGGGTTTTGCGATTGAGTGGGTTGTTTGGAGGAAAACTAGTGGGCCAGGAGAAGGGGCTGTTAGACTTTGTATAGGAGCGAGATTCCTATCCCCCTTCTTTCACTCAACCCCCCCCCCCTTTGCTTACTTGTGCTGGCTGGAAACTTCGCGAAATAAATCAGATAATTACGTGATTAATTTACATTTCAAAAGCGGAGGCAGAGCAGGAAACGAAAATTAGTGGTCGACCTAGGATGGCTTTGATTGATCAAGCAATTAATCATTTTATCTCTTATCCGTTCTGGCTTTTTCTCTCTCCTGTTGTTGGCTTGGCTGTTGTCCCACCATAAGCCGTTCTTTTCCTTGTCTTATAGGCGAGAGCTGGAGCAGAGCAAAGAGGAATTTCGCTCTTTAAAGGAGTTTTTTGTTCTGCCGTCGTTGAAAAGCGGTCTTCGCTTGCATTTTGAAAACATTCATTGGTTTATATATATATATATATATGAGAGGAAAGGTTAACAAACATCTCAGAGTAGAGGGAGGGATGGTATCAGATGGTATTCTTTTTTTTTCTGTAATAGGGAAAATTTTGTTTACATTCTTGCAACAATGAGTACAATACAGGATAAAATTTTGTACTGCTGTTGAAGACCATGCAGTACCTGTACTATTTTCTAGCGTTGAGCGTGAGCAAGAGAATACATGTGTGTATGTGATCCTTAATTAAAATCAATGTGCTAGTAGAAATCACTGTACCTGGTCAACTTTTATTTATTGTGCATAAGTCCGGTTTGATTTGGAATGGAATGAAATTCCCAAATCTAAATTATATTCCAAATAAATAAATAGGGTTTTATTATATGTTCTTTAATTTCTGAATATTGTACTTTTCGATTCTATTATTGTGTAGTTTTACCAGTATGTTTCATACATCGACGAATTGATCATCTTCGTGGCTTTATGAACTTCATACCCGTTTTCGGCGCGGGAGACTCAGGTTGGATCGCCGGAGGAAGTTTATGTGATTCGAAATCCCACGTTAAGCTTCAGGTCCAAGTCTCGTATAGCCTCGATGCTGAACGGGACGCTAAAATCCAAGTCAGCCAACCAACATCAACGAATTACATGCTTTTTGTCACCTGTATCTCTCTCTCTTTTTTTTAAAGCGCAATCTACGTTCTCCGCAACCAACATTTATATATTTCGGATTTACAAAGTATTATGTGTCTTTGCATTCATTTGATAGATTTGGTACCTTTTTAAGTCTAAGGCACACACATACAAGATATATGGCTAAGTATTAGGTCATGAAAGTCGGCGAGTTGACAGTTGTTCCCTTTAATTGTACCGATTGCAACTTCATCGCTTTAAACCAGGCATATGCAACAGTTGTCCCGCCCACTGAACCCTGTGATCCGGCTTGCCTGCCCCATTACTGAAAATTTGTTTTTAACATTTCACCTTGAAAGCACCCCCTGCATGTAATATCCCGTGTACCATCGAATATTGAGAGACTGTTTCAAATAATGAAGAGTCAAGTTTCTCACATAAATGATAATAAGTAAATATATTTTTCCTACTTTTCTTTCAAGTAAATATTTTGGTTACCGTTATAACGTGATGTTAATGTACGATGACCGAGTTTCTCTACTGAATATGGCTATTAAATTCTTGTGAAAAGTTATACATTATCTCGTACGGCCTTGAACACCAGCATAGGCTGCGCCAGGATTTTGCTATTGTAGATGCAGGCTAGGATGGGACAACATATTTTAACATTGTTGTCAGAACGCTCTGCACTGTTGAGCCTTAAGATCTCAAAAATAATCCCTAAGTTTTACTCAGAAAAGCATGATGTTATAGCAAGTGACTAATGAGAGACTTAAGAAATCACTCAACTATCCAAACATACGAAACAAGAAATATGTATACAAAATAGAAAGGATTATTGTAGGGAATCTGAAAATCGAAGTTAATGTGGGTGCAGCTACACCCACTGCACACACTGTGGCGCCGCCTATGGATACCAGTTATCTGGGGTCTGGGTTTGGCTTTGACCCGCCCCGAATTCCAACTTGCATGTGCCTGTTTTAAATAGCACGCCAATGATTGAAGAGAAAGCTAGTGTAACTTTTCAGTGTGTAAGAGTAGCTTATTTGTGGAAATCATCCTACGTTCTCCGCAACCAACAACTAATAAGAGCTGTGTGTGTTGCCTATGTTCCTGAGAGTTATTTGACAATATTTCCTTTGAAATTGTGTGCCGATTGGATAATGCGCAATGTGGAATTAATTTTTAATACCCAGGGCTTATTTTCCAACAATCGTTAGAAATATTTTCCTAAGTTAACGCTTTACGACCGTAACACATTTTGAATTACTTCTGCAGAACAATTCCACCCTATGTTTATTACAATGGAAATATTCTGATTTATATTATTTATTTTCTCTTGTATATATTTAGAACATTGTGTATGTGAAGAGTTTAGTGTTCGTTTGTATTTCTAATTATGATATTCTAAACTGAGTAAGCATTGAAATTGAATTTCTCCATGGTAACCGTGTTCTTTACTACAAGATATAAATTGCAAAATCAGTAGTAAGTTCAAAGACAATTACTGTAATTACAGTTGGTTTATTAATTTTATGTAAAAGGATAGTTTAATTATCCACAAACTTTTTGCAAGTGCTATGTAAACTAATGAATGAAAATAAATTTTTTAATAGTAAATATTACACATGTTCACCTGTAGTGGATGGGGTCGCTGGTTCGATCCCAGCTTGCACTAAGTGAACTTAGTGGTGGACAAAAACCGTGTGTGTGGGTTTCCTCAGGGTTCTCTCGTTCCCTCCCACTTTCTTCATTCCATCGTTTTCATTCATTTCTCATCACCTTCTTCTTTAGCCTAGCCGGCATAAGCGTGGGACGCAAAACTCAAAGATTTAATTTTCATTTCAAACATTACACATTAACGTGCATAGGATGGGCGTTTATTAAGAATTATCAAACTTAAGTTAAGAAGTTAGTTTTATAGAGTATGATTTGGTCTGGTGATTAAAAGTTTAGGTAAAATCAAGTAAAGTTAATTATGAGACAGGGAAGGTATTCATTGCGTAAGTCAGTGTTGCCCACAGTGTAATGTTTATATTTTAGTAAAATATTAAGCAAATGGTTTCTTGTTGAACATATTCAGAATTTTCCGTCATATGTAGAAAAATCTTGCTCTTTTTATTAAACTTTTTTGAACCTTCATATTAAAGAATTTGAAAATATGTGGGAGTATACATTAGTGATTGCTTTAATATTTGTGGAAGATTTAGATCTTACAAATATTGTGTAGCGTTTAGATCTATCCATTCGTCTCACTTTTCTGTAGCTTTTTTTACTTTCTTTTTTCTAAAGGATTAGAACTCTCAGCCTTGGTAGCTGACAGCGGTGCGAAAGGCGAACTAATGAGTGGTTGAGATCCCTAACTTCGTGAGAATCCGAAGGCTTTACCCACCATGTGACCGCGTAACTTGTGGCGTGGTTGTCTGGGCCAACCACACCTTAGTTGACTTGATTAACTGAAGTCTGTTTGGTGATAATGCAAAGTAGATTCGAGAAATCGTGCTTTCACGGTTTCTAAGACGGACTTACATTTAGCCTGATAAACGTAACTAGCAAGCATTTATTGAATTATATTTATTTTCTCATACATTTAAAATTTTATTTGTGTATGATTTTATAATACAATATTAAAATTAAGTAAATTTACCACTTTAGCTTAAAAGAAAGTCGAACATTTAGTTAAAATAGATTTTTCTTCACGTATCAATGTTATAATCTCAGTCTATAAAGTTTAACCTCGTTTCTATTGCGATTCAAACTATGCTAGATGACTCAATTAAAATCCTCAATATGTGCACTGTAAGTAGGTCATGCACTTCGTAAAATAGCATTTACATAGTGAGATAAAATAATCCACTAATAACCTAATCTAATCCACTGATAAGCAACTAAAATTACTTTTCCGTGATTTTCTTGTTATTCAAGCAGATTTCTTATTATTTTTTAAGCCTGTATCTAGGATTCATATTTTTGCGTTACTTTTTCAGAATGATTTTTATGGTTTATATTGCATTTTATAAGAGAAAAGTATGCAAACAAAAGTTTATTTTCTTGGTATATTCCAAATCCAAACACGTTTCTTTTCTCTTGTGCATGTTCAAAATATCCAGTCAATAGTAACTGACGATTATGCCACTAGTAAAAACTGCACACGATCGGATAATTTCTAATTGCTCGTTTCATACTACTTTGAAAAAACCCTGAATACAATGAAGGTATTTTTAAAACATAATCACTGGTTCGGTCACAAGAAAAATGACCTCTAGGATAGGGTCTTTGAGGTACCGCGTATGTCAATGGTAAAAGTGCCTACCTGGGGTACATTTCCAATTTTACTTTTTATATTAACTTGAGGACACTGGATGCAGTGGAACGGTTTTAAAACTTACTGGTCATGGAGTTACGAGAAAAATGACCTCAAGGTTTGTATCGCTTATGCCAATAGTAAAATTGCTCACACTTGGATTTTTTTGTACAACACTTCTAATACTAATTTGAGGATGCTGAATCAAATCCAACTATTTTTAAATATACACGTCCATGGGATTCCTAGAAAGGGGATCTCAGATGCGGGATATAAATAAATAAAAATATAGACCTCAATTTTGAGTTCATTTTTCCCCTGATCTCTTGAACGGATATATTTGGAAATAGTTCAATTTTATCCTCAAATTAGTGTAAGAAATGCAATTAGACGTGTATCTAAGCGTAAGCGTTTTTACTATTGGTATTGGTACTTTAAAAAGTCCAACTTTGAAGTAATTTTTCTCGCGACCACGTGGACACATATGTTTGAAAATAATTATGTTAAATTCAGCAGTCTCAAATTAGTATAAGAAGTACAATTAGAACTTATGGAACCGTGAGCAATTTTGCGTTTGTGATAAGCGGTACCTCAAAGACCACAACTTTGAGGACTTTTTTCGCGTCACTTCATGGACGGATATGCTTTAAAATAGTTTCAATAGATTCAGCACTCTCAAATTAGTATAAAAAGTGCAATTAAAAATTTATCCAAGCGTGGACAATTTTTACTATTGACATAATTGTTAGTTTTTTTGTAAAATTAAATTTGATATATTTTCGTACGAATACTGTGCAATATGATTTGTAGTAAGCCTGCAGAATGTATTTAGTTATATACGTCCTAGTACAAGACATTCGTGTGATATACTACAGGTAGAGCAATAGGGCTGTGGCGTCATTGTGTGCTGGATTCCGGTACTTGTCGATATTCGGGAAAAGAAGTGTGCCGACAAATTAGCTAAGAACGCTGCATTGGCAGTGATTGCACTAGAGACACTCTCCCGTGCTCGGATCTTAGTAGCTCTTTCGTCCAAGGGATGCGCTCTCACTGGCAAGCAGATTGGAAGCAGATAATCGCAAATAAGCTCCATTCAGTAAAACCTATTTTGGGTAATTGACGGACGTGGTATCGCATTAATCACCGAGTTGAAGTAATGCTGATACATCAGATGTTTATATTGTATTCACTCCTATTTAGTGCGTGGCGCTAACCGTCCGTATTGTGAAGACTGTATTGTCTCGTTGACTGCTCAGCACATTTTTGTAAAATGTTCAGTATACTCACACTATTTTTGTAAAATATTAAGTATACTCACACTTCAGCCAATGTTTAAAACTGCCTGAAAATCAAATTTTGGATCATATTTCGGTGACTGTATTCTCACTCTCGCTTCATGACATTGGATAGTTAACGTGCTCTGAGTTTTTTTTAAAAACCTTTTTCTGTTAGGTATGTTCGGTTATTATTATTTTTGACTTATTTTCTTGACATATTTTTATTACGGTATTTATTTATTTATTTGTTGTTTTTAGCCTTTCATGTCTTCTGGTTTAATTTTTATGATCTTTTTGGTCTTAATTTCTTATTTTGTCGAATTTACACGTGAGTTTCTTTTTTAAGGAGCTTTATTTTGAAAGTTTAGAATATGTCTAGGGCCGCCTTATCTTGACTGGAACAAATAGTCTCGCTGCTTACTACCTTCATTGTAATCTAGTTATCGTTCAAACTATGTGCAACATGACTCGAATGTAAGGGCTGTAACTAGCTTATATATATCATTGCACCGTCACAGTCACTGGGTTAACCAAGTATAACAGAAGTAAGGCATTCATTGTGATTTGAGTTCACTTGACGCCAACCTCAATTATGATCATGACTGGCTAATCTTGAGACAGGCTGGATAGCGTAGAAGTTAATGTACCGTGACATTAGGCCAGAGACCTGACTTACATTTTCCATGCTGTCATATATTTCATTCTTTAAATAAGTAGGAATATACTCAAGGTTTCATTAATATTAAACAATTATTTGGAAATGGCAAACCAATATACTTGAATTCGCATGTGGGTATTACGTCCTTTGTACTGTCATTGTCTATAGGGTTTCGTAAATTTCCATTGAATGGAGGAGATGGAAAGAAAATAGTTGAATGTTCATAGGAATTTACATTATTTTGCTTCTTACGTACATCGAAATTTTTGTGTACTAAAATAAGTTAAAATAATGTAAATTACTTAAGAACAAAATTCAACCCGTATATAATATTCATTTTAAGCCTTTTCCCAGGCAAATGTTTGAGAGTTAAAGAGTTACGTTACAATTGTTATTTAGGGATTCAGGATTTAGATTTCTGGGCTTTCGGCATCTATGGCCATCTAGCCCGACACGTTTTGAGGCATGACGTCCCTCGTCGAGCACACTATCCGGGGAAAGGGAAGGAAGGAAGCGGTCTGGGACCTATACGTTAAGTACCACCCCGGCATTTGCCTGGTGAGAATAACGAAAACTCAGGAAAACCTCATTCAGGGCTTCTAGCGTAAAAAAAGCGTTTTACTTTTTGGACCGAGTGCCCCCACCGGGAATCGAACCCGGGACCGCTCGCACCGAAGGCTACGCGGAGCCACACAAATGTTATTTGTATATATATTAGTGAGTTGGATAGTTTTTTCTTTCTCGCTTCTGTTTATTTTTAACTTGTCACTTTATAGGTAGACTAAGGGAAACGAGTGATTATAAAATAATTGGTGAAATGAAAATATGGGGGAAATTGAAGAAACACGAGAACACTCATAGACACGATGTTGTCTATCACAAACTCAGATCTCCTGGGATCGAACGAGGGACCCCTCGCACCATAGATAAGCGCTGCATCATCATACGCCTCCCACCCATATTTCTTATTCTGTTGAAATTTGAAAGAAACATTGTGCCACATAATAGTACCTTGTTACATAACATTTGCTTTTATAATACCTTAATTGATCTTCCTCTTTTTGTTTTCAGATGTTAAAAATTTCCATATAGTCAGAACTTATCGTAAGCAAATGAATACACGTGATTAATTCATTTCGCAACATCCTTCGGGATACTGACAAACTTGCCACATTTTATCCTAATAATATAAATTCTGATGTTGAGACAGGGAAACATGGAAACGATTTTATTTCCCATGTCGATCAAACTCTTACGAGCAGCAAAGGTGGATGCACTCTGCTACTTTCTCCTCTACAGCACCAGCCGACAACTCGCTTATCTCGTTTTAATGGACTCCTGTTCTTGATCACCAGCTCATCAGAACTGACAGAGAGACACGGGCGTCTGCTGGAGTTGAATGAATGAGCCTGGTAGAGAGAGGAATAGGGGAGAAACAGGGCATCGAGAATGGGGAGCAGATTACGATTAATGTGTGACGCTCTGCTCACAATTCAGCTGCAAATGTAACAACACTTCGTCCCTAGGTTTTTGTCAGAGAGAGAAAAAGGAATTCTCACAAGAACGGTTAAAAAAAAATAATAATATGAGCATATCATGTCGTACTTTATAAAGTTATAGATATTGTACCTTGTGAAATTTAGTTTTTTTTTTTATTTAAAAGTAATAAGACTTTATAATTAACTGATAAAGTTAACATTTTAGCCAGAGTACTTTAATTGACAATTATATATTGGATATACAAAACAATGGATGAGTGAGAATGTCCTTTATGTAGACATATTAGCAAAGAATATATTTAAATTATCTTTATGCCTTTAATGGCGTGAACAAATAGTATTTGATGTTAAACAATAAAACAGGTCACGACGAGAAACAAATTTAACTTTAAACTACATAATGTCATTAGCATAAGGCTATCGGTAGTATAGTGGACATATTTTTAAGGAAACAAAATACATAATGAAATAACAATAAATTTTACCTTTCGAGGAACTGTTCTAAATCACAATCAACCTGGTCAAAACCAAAATATTTAAAAAGGAATATTGAAAGGAAAGATTTACGTTATTCCTTGTGGATAAGACATGGTGATAGTTCGAAGTGCGTTCTATTAGCGAAGTAACCAGGAACTAAAGAATTTAAAATTTAAGAGATGTCTGCATAACACTGATTTTCAAGCTCAGTATTTATACATAACGAGACTGTTGAGTTTAACTTTCACTTTTAATGCGTCATCTGTGTTTACCTTTCTGTGTCTGTTTTAATTTTTACATACTGAAGTTTTTTGACTATGAATTGCATTTTATAAAAAAAAATATTTATTTAATATTACACATAATTGTTCTGAAATATAACACAGTTGTATTAAACATGTTGCCCAAAAAGATAGAACGAGGGCGAAGAAATTTCACCTGCAATTGAGATAGTTACTTGAACAGTGTCCTAGGTTTTTTTCAGTCTATACTGAGAGATTCAAATTAAATTCTGTCTCAACTCAGTAGAAGGCTCATTCAATAATAAATATATTTTTTCAGAATATATTGCATTCGGAAATATATTTCTGCAGAATATTTATAACACAAAAATAATTACAATATCTTTTAACCCTTTTAAATTATATGGCAACTATAGTTGCCATGGCGTCGACCTTCGGAATTAGCTTTATAAGTCTCTAGTAAAGTTTTTTAGACTGGGTTTTTTGCATTCATTCAAGCATGGAAGCATCATAGAACATATTTTATGGGCATTTTGCAGTCTCGCGTGCTCTGCCTGAGGACAGGGATGTCACAAACATGGACCATGGGTTTTTAAAAAGCGTAAATTTTAGAAGTTTTTTTTTTTAATCCCACACATATTATTTAAAATCATGATACGTACCTCATTTTCTTTGCCATGAACCAACCTTTCAAACGGTACTCGCATGTCTATTTCGTGTACCATAGTGGAGAAAATTTCCGAAAATTGGATTTTTTTTTAAATCCCTTTTTCCCCGATTTTGTGCCCCTCTGGCCTTTTGGGGCTCTATGCCCCGATTTTGTTAACACACAGAGCCCCAAAAATCTCAAACATACTACATACTATATGTAATAACTGTACGAAGTTTCAATGTTATATGTTCAAAACTAAGGGAGGGAAAAATATTTCCCCATGTGCAAACAATAGCAACTTTCCTCTATGTGAGAAAAGGAAAACAGATTTTTATATAAACATTTCCTGACTCATCCCTAATTATCGTAGAAACATAATTCGTACGCCGTTTTGCTTGGCGCAAGGCATCCTTTCCAACGGTACCACTTACATGTCTCTATCATGTACCATAGTGGAGAAAATTCCCGAAAAAAGGAAAAGGTGAGAAAGGGATTTTTTCTCAAAAGAAATATGTTTCTACGATAATTAGGGATGAGTCAGGAAATTTTTATATAAAAATCTGTTTTCCTTTTCTCACATAGGAAAGTTGCTATTATTTACACATGGGATATTTTTTTTCCTCCCTTAGTTTTGAACATATAACATTGAAACTTCGCACAGTTATTACATACGGTATGTAGTATGTTTGAGAGTTTTTGGGGCTCTGTGCGTTAACACAGGGGCCCAAAATCGAGGAAAAATGGATTTTTCTAAAATTTCCCTTTTTTGGTATTTTTCTCAAATTTCTCTCTTTCGGGAATTTTCTTCACTATGGTATACGAAACACATATGCGAGTAACACCGTTGGAAAGGCTGCTTTACGCCAAAGAGAACGATGTACAATTCATGCTCCCACAATGAACAGTCTTGATGATGAAGTTGATAGTATAGAAATTGACTAAAAATGTATTATCAAGGGAAAATATGTAATTCGGCTGTAGCATCAAAACTATTCATCCCAGGGCCACTCTTTGTATCTCATTGTGTTCACAATAAAGCAATTTTAGTAGCATTCTCATGATCGTGTCTTGTACCAAATGGGAGGTATTCGCGATAAAAGAGGGATTTTTTCAGAAAATCCCTTTTTCCCACTTTGAGTGGGATTTTACCGCATTTGATACACATTATTGAAATTTGATGGATGCAGTTGGAAACACTGGTTTATTAGAAACAAAACGATGTATGAACCATGATCCTACGATAAATAGTCTTGACGCAATAGCTGATTGAGTGAAAGTCTATAAAATACCTCAAAAAAGCCATAAGTTAAAAGGATTAACACAGTCTCCCCGTAGTTCAGTACATACTACACCGGTGCCTGGCAATTTTACAAAACAGATTTTGAATTCGTTCGTAACCATTCGTGTATTACTGACTGGATTTCGTCATTTTAGAACCTCGATCTAGTTTGTTCACCTGTAAATGAGCCAAAATTGTGGAAAACTGAGATGCGAGATCGGGCAAATATAGAGGGTGGAGTAAGAACTCAAACCATAGGTCTTAAATAGTAAACAATGTAGCACTCGTGTGTGGTCTCTGCGTTTTCGTGGAGACGAAATATATCATTGGACACCAAACCACGCCCTCTGTGCAGAATGACTGTTATATTACGTTTCCAGCACTCCGTTGAGCACACATCTTTTTCGTTGGAAGATAAAGGGTATTACCATTTCATTGTTGTTCTCTTTCGTTCTGGTACTTACAAATAAATCCAACTGTCACCTACAGTGACAACAAATGCTTCAGCTTCTGCTTCACAACGGGTCCGAAGCTTCCTAAACAAACCACTTACATGTTCGGTTCAAACGTTTCACAACCTATCTTGCTAGACTTTGTTTCACAGGTTTAGGTGGGTGTGGGATCAGCCCATAATATCGTTCATGACATACTGAGGTTCAGCAAAGTCAGTTTCACATGCACTAATATACCGGTTTTCACTTTCAAGTCTTTCACATTAGCGATGTTAGTTCTTATGATTGTAATGAAAGAGTTGTAGCCCAGGCCAGAATAAACTCAAAGCGCAAGTGCAACACGCTTGCTCACTGCACTGCAAAGCGCAAGTGATCTTTCTCAGCTCACTGCATGTGACTGATTTCCATATAATTTTCTGAGCTTGATTTTACTGTCGTGATCTCTTATAATATTGAACCATATCTGAACTTATTCTGTATTGCAGATACTTTTTGGTCCATGCTGTTCCTGCCTTTACTCCTATTCCGTGCAGATTGAATTAAATTACATTATGGATAGAATAGGTCTTCAGGTGTCCGAATATTCTTAGTTGTTTCAATTACTAGATGAGAGAATGAAAAACTATTAAAGGCTTCACATCAAAATGCAGGTTATTTTAATGTAGAAGCCATAGAGAGTAGAAGTTACATTGTGACAAGAGAAATGTATACAGTGTGTTGTTCTCTCTACAATGCGCTAGTTTGTATTTTTCTTTGTGTTTTACTCTGGATACATTCGGTTTATTGTTTCTGACATAGACTTCCCCTTTGTAAGGAGACTATCTCACTCTCTCCCACCCAATTTTCTTTTCGAATCTGAAATTTCTCCCCAGGGCTATCTCTACCACCTCTTTCCTTTCCTTCCCTCTATTGTCTTTTTCTTTAAATTCTTGTCCTACGTATTTCTTATTTCTCTTCCTTTTATTCGATCTCAGCGATATGTAATGTTCTTCCGGTGCTAGTGCGTGGTTTGGTAGGATGAGAACAAACCTCGCCCTCTCTGAAAGCGAAACTGTTGCCGACCATATCGTTTTGCATTTTGATATTATATATACTGTGCAGAGATCCCTAGTGTATGTGTTATGGGTGGTTGGGTGTTTCAATGCACTGGACTTTGTGATGGTTCTATTAAGAAAGAACGTTGACAAGAGACGTGCAGTTTGGTTCTTTTAGATTGCACTATATATATATATATATAGAGAGAGAGAGAGAGAGAGAGAGAAAGAAAGAAAGAAAGAAAGAAAGAAAGAAAGATCTGCTCATTCACATTGTCTGAATGGAGAGTATAAACAGTTACTTTTCTTCTCCTATCGAGCATAGAAGCACCGACTATCTTTGTCGAGCATTATAGCGTCTCCCTCTTCCTTTGCTCATACTTCTCTCCCATTGAGTTTTCAGTTTTATGGCCTGTTGGTGAATTTGGTAGGGAGTTCATAAAATTTCATTCTATCTCTTGGTGGGTTATTGGTAAAATTTTCCTCCCTCCCTCACATAGTCAAAACATAAAGACTGTAGGGATTTTTAGATGGAAGAAAAACTTTAGGCAAGCTTGATTTAAGCATGCTTTTTCCTCTCTCTCTTTCTGTGATCTCATATCGCGTTCCATACACGATAGTATATGTGGGAAGTAGTAGAAGGGTGGCTCTGTTTTACAGCCATTCTTCAGGGATTTGATCGACCACACATATCCTTTGTTCCTGGCGCATTCCCTAAATGGAATGAAGAACATACATGTCGAGAGAAAGTAATGGTCGGAACCAAATTTGGTAGTGCATATAGTAACATGTCTCTCACGTCGTTTGAATAGTTACGTGACATTTGATAGGTTGAGATATTCAATTCAAGGTTCTCTGTCGAATATATAAAAAATAATCTAACTCTTAAGGAATTAAAAGTATCTAAGAGATGCTTGCAAATAGTAATAAAAACATGTGATGTACATACAGTGCAGCATTCATGTTCTGTATGTGATAAGTTCATAATTTTATGAAAGAAGACTAGCGTATTTCAGTAGCGTGGTTCAGTTTTGCGTGTACCTGAAGAGTGGTAATGTACCTAGGTAATATTTGAGAATGTGTGCATGGAAAAATTTTAGCAAATAAGTCAGAGTAATAAGATTTTGTATCTTCAAATGATTCCTACCTCGATCTACTAAGTGCATCTTTAAATGAGCAAAGTTGTGGAAACTAAAGATGCTAGATCGTTCTGATGTGGAGGATATGGCGTCAAACTGTACGTCTTAGATAATGGACTTGCGTGTGGTAGACACTGTCTGCTATATTCCAGATATCATACTTATATAATTTGAGCCAATAATATCTGATTGTAATAACCATTGTTATATTGTAGCAGAGATGTGAAACCACTGAGAGATTGCAAGGAAAGTACGTTTGCGACTAGTTTCTGAGTATGCAAGTTTGTATTCAGTTTATCATGCTATTTTTAGACAGTATATTAAGAGTAAAAAAGAGCTTCTACTAAATTCGTTTATATATAGACTAGGATTAACACGTAGTCTGAGTAGGCAGGAGCCTAAGGTGTGTATCAGAAGTAGCGGCACATATTGGAACCCATTATTGCAAGCAAAGAAAGAAACAAAGATATCATGGCTTGCTTGTTAGTATACAAACGAAAGAGAATTACATTGCAAACTATCTCAGCTTCTTACGAACACCAGCCATCATGCGTTGGAGTGTGTGTGTGTGAGAGTGATTTCCCACAATACAAAATCCGTTTTTGCAGCTGACGTTGCTTCCCTATCATTGACATACATCAATCGCGATAATGTTGCCCGTACTTTCTCAATTGGACAAGCTTGCGGCACATTGGGTAAAGTTATGACATAGTTTGGCACAACCGGTATGTTGTTATCCGCCAAGAAATACGTTTTTTTATATATAGCATAATGGCAAGATGCAAAATGTGGCTAAAATATGACTTTGTCGTGTAGATGATGATTGATAACAAACGCACGCAGTTTTTGCAGACATTTTGAAATACAGTAGAGCGTCGATTATCCGAAGTAATTGGGGGACATGGGTGTTCGGAAAACTGGTTTGTTCGGATAATCGAACTGTACTGTACTGCACTGTACTTCTACAGCCAGTGCCAAACCGACAGAAGTGTGCTGATTGTTGAAACACAGCGACTGGCGGCTTGGCCGGTCAGCAGCGCCTTATGAAGGCCCCATTAGAAGCAATGTTCCGCCAGCGGTGGCTCAGTGCGGCGACTACTGTGGAAAACTTGGTTTGAGAGTGAGGGGGATGATGGACGGTAGGGTGGGAGTGTAACAGGTGCGAGCGAGTACACAGTTCGGTTAAGCGGTCATTCGGTTGACCGACGTTCGGATAATCGACGCTCTACTGTATTAACGTCGTGTTCACAGTTGCTCGTTTTTATGTTGAGATGAAATAGCTGGAGATACCTTTTGCGAATGTCACGCAGCATGCTAAGATATTTGCCTCAAATTTCGATTTGGGATACACTTTACACTCACGGGTGTGGTTGACTTGTCCACACTGTTAAATCCCTGGTTTGTGATACCATTATTGTTTGGAAATGAAAAGTACTTTTCGTCGTCCATAATGAAGACAGTATTACACTTTAGCATTGTTTACTGCAATGTACGAGATTTGTGGGAAATCTTGCAGTTGTTTTGCGATATGAGAAGGTTTCATATCGCCGTTGATATCCCTTCAGAACAAATTTCTTCAAAGTGCAGTAGACAGTGTCCTTGGATACTCCGAACTTAGTTTCCATTTACAATGATTAATTTCAATCCGGTTTTCCGCTGATCTCTTTAATTTCTGAAGCTTCCGTTGGTCTAAAAGTAAAGTTCTTCACGATTTTTATTTTCAGGAGCAATGTTTCTTTCGTATCTCGGAAATACGTTGTTTGCTGTTCTCCGAATAACAGCTTCGTCGCTTTGCTTGCCTATGTGTTGGTGTAACACCTGCTATGGTAGACACGTTGTCGTAAATGTGTTTTCAGCAACTTGCATCTTCACCCACCACATACACTGAGTGTTCACTGAATTGCGACCACTACCTAATACTTGGCTGGTCCACCGTTGCTTAGAGGACGCCTGGGCCTGGCGTAGTATAGATTCTGATAGTTGCTGATATGTTTCCACGAGGGTCTGACGCCAAATGTTCCTGATGGCACCTTACAATGAGCCCACAGATGTTGGTGCAGGAGTCGTGATGCGAAGAGCTTGTTCCGCAACATCCCGTAAATGTTGTGTAGGATTAACGCTTTTAAATTTTGTGGTTTTTAAGGTAATTTTTAGGCTTTCAGTCAAGCAGCTACAGTACCAACACTATTGACTCTAGGATCATGGTTCGTACCTCGTTTTCTTTGTAATGAAGCAGAGTTTCCAACTGCATCAGTCAAAGTTCCCTATTACGTACGAAATGCGAGAAATTCCCGCTCAAAGTGGGAAAAAGGGCTTTTTTTGGGAAAAATCCTCTTTTATCGCTAATTTCTCCGCTCAGGTATATGACACGCACATGCAAATGGTACCAAAAGCAACTTTTCTTCATTGTGAAAATAATGAGAAACGAAGAATGTACGGGGAAAAATAGTCTTGACGCTATAGCCGATTTACCGATTTTCCCTCGATAATACGTTTTCAGTTAATTTCTGTCCAATCCGCTTCAGCATAAAGACTAATCATTGTAGAAACATGAATCGTACCTCGTCTTGTTCGGCATGAATCGGCCTTTCGAACGGTATAACTTGCATATCCCTATTGTGCACCTGAGGGGAGAAAATTCTCCAAAAGGGAAATTTTGTTTAAAAAATCCCTTGTTTTCAATTTTGGGACTCTTTGCACCCCGGGTGGTAACGCTGAGCGCCCAAAATATTTCGAAATATACTACATAGTGTATGTAATAACTGTACGAAGTACCAATCTCATATCCTGAAAACTAAGGGCGAGAAAAAATATTGATCCATGTCTCAACAATACGCATGTTCCCCTATAGCATGAAAAAAACGCCGAATTCTAGATAAAAATTTCCTGACACATTCCTAATTGTCGTAGGAACACGAATCATACTTTGCTTTCTTTGGCATGAATCGGCCTTTCGAACAGCATAACTTGCATATCCGTATCGTGCACCTGAGGGGAGAAAATTCTCCCAAAAGGGAAATTTTTGTAAAATATTTTTTTACAATTTCCCTTTTGGGGGATTTTTCCCCCTCAGGTGCACGATACGGATATGCAAGTTATACTGTTCGAAAGGCCGATTCATGCCGAAGAGAACGAGGTACGATTCATGATTTTTGGGTAAAGAGTGATAATTCTATAGATACTTTAGTAAACTAATTGACTAAAAATGTGTAAAGAAAGCAAGAATTCAAACATTGGAAAATTTCCTGGCACATTTCTATTTACTCTAGGATCATGATTTGTATCTAGCTTTGTTCCAAATAAGAGAAGGTTTCCAACGGTAGCACTTCTAATATGTCTATATGTCCCTGAGAGGAGAAATTTAGAAAAAAGGGAAATTTTCTCCTGAAAAGTCCCTTTTCTCGATTTGGGCGGGATTTTCCCGCTTCTGGTACATAATAGGGAAATTTGAGTGCTACGTTTGGAAACTCTGCTTTGTAACGAAACCAACGAGGTACAAACTATGTTTCTGAGATTAATAGGGATGCGTCACGATTTTTTTTTAAAAAAGCTCTAAAATCACCCTTTTTTAAAGCCGCCTTCGTTGTTTGTGACGTCATTGCCCCCAGGCATCGCACACGTGACTGCAAAATGTCCACAAAACATGTTCTTTGATGCTTCCATACTTGAATAAATGCAAAAAACCCGGTGTGAAAAGCTTTACTAGAGATTTATATTGTAAATTCGGAAGGTCGACGCCATGGCCTGTATACAGGCCAAAAAAATTTAAAAGGGTGACTTATGGGGTTAATTCATAGGCCCCTTAGGATGTTCCTTAAGCTAAGTCAGTAGGGTCTTGGCTTGGTAGCACTGTGTATTGTCGTCCTGGAAAATGCCGTCTTCCTGTGGATAGAAGTGCTGCATTGTTGAGTGTATGTGATTCTCTAACACCTGTAGGTACACAGCGGATGTCTCGCTGTGGTACATGAACAGCAACGGTTCCAGTCCTGTGACCAGAAGCATCCCTAAACCAGACAGCCGCTCCCACCTGCCTATACAGTGCGCATCATGCATGAGGGATCCATAGCTTCGTGCTGTTGGCGCCCACATACACACGCCTGTCCTAGAGGAATAGCACAAATCGTGATTTATCGGACCAACACACCCTTTTCCAATCATTCATGGTGCGGTTAGCGTGTTTCTGTGCCTGAGCGCGACGAAGTCGGGGGTGACGAGTATGTCGTCTGCTGTGGAACTGCATGCATGCAGTGTACGTCGTATATTGCGTGCGATATGGGTATTGTGCATCCACCATTGTATTAGTCACTTAATTCCCGGACACTGATGGTTCGTTTGGGTTTTATAAGCTGTTTGACGCGACGCTCGCCGCACATTTTGAACTTTCGTACGCCCCTGTAGTTCCATCCCTTGGAAACAATTACCCCATTTTCTTCTCACTCCTTGTACACCGTCACTACACAGGAACGGGCGCATCCGACAAATATTGCTGCCTGGGTTATTGGTGCACCTATTGCTCGGGTACCCATAACCGTGCCCTATTAAAATGCATATAAATCCTGCGCATCTCCCATTATAACGATATACTGTCTGTCAACATGTAGCCTCGAATGTGTTATTTTTCTGCAGTACTACCAGTCACGGCGGTCATGTAATCAGCTCGGCTGCTGGCACACTTTCTTATGTGGAGGGGTGGTCGCAATTCGGTGAACACTCAGTGTAGTATTGCATATAACATACAACAGGAGACACCAGCTACCACGTTAACAATTTGCACGACGTTGTCGAGCTACGGTGACTCATCATTCTTACCATTTGTAGTTGTGCTACTGCTTGCGATATTTAAATTGACCTCATCTTCCTTAATGTAAATTAATTTATTGTATTAGGAACTTGCCATGTGGACTTTTCTGAATAATATTCTTTTCCCTGTTTGAATGATTCCCATACGAAAGTGTCTAGTTTGAAATTAGAATTGCGCCCATGTTGTTAGCTAATTTTAGTATGGGAGAAAAGAAAGGAGGCGAGAGAGGAGGTCTCTTTACCTGACACGATTATGGGATAAGAAGGTGTATATTGGGTGGCCTAACTGCACGGCGTTAGCTGTCGCAATTTTTTTTATGCGGAGTGTACAAAAAACTGACCCTCACGCGCGACCAGAACGTACATATTTTGTATTTTATCTTTTTGTTTCTTTAAACTTTTCTTGACCATTAGGATAATTTGTCCCTGTGTAGTACAGTAGAACTTCGAAAATCCGAACTCATGGTCAGTATGGCCAAATTCGTTGGCCAACATTTTGATGGTGTGCCAACTGTGTAGCTAAGCCGGGTGAGCCAAAAGTTTCCAGTCCAACCCTGTATGTATGTATGTTTGTGTATATGAATTTACTGGAACATTGAAATTCTTTCCCTCCATATTTTGAACAATATATAGAATTCTGTAGGTTAATGAAAGTGATAATTTAAAGACAACTTGATCAAATATTTGCGGGATTGTATCAGAAGTGTAGACGTCTGAGAATTTCCTGTCAAAGTGGGGCATAACATACTTATCTAAGCTGAAGGTTAAGAATCTTACGGTTACATTCTTCACAGATCCTTTTCCCATGGAATGATGATAGAATGTAAAGAATGGAACTTCTCGAGAAGGCATCATCGGAATGTTTCCATGGCGTAGTAGCGTAAATTGTACGCTAGATGGGTATGTTTCACTAAAAGTGCATTGTTTTCACTTTTGAGTCTAGGTAATTTTGTTTGAAGTACAGATGTAAGATGTAAGAGAATCGCTTCGTTAGGTTTCCCTAATGTACGTAGAATGAGCTCGTTATAATTTAAGACATGATTGTCTGAATCTAATTGTGTTCTGAAAATAAAGTTGTCTATTCAAAACCTGTAAACGTTTGGATAAAATTGAATGAGACGAAACAGTGTTGAATTATTTTAGATGCATTGACTTCTTTGTATTCCTTGTGTTTTTAGTTTCGTTATGCTCTTGTAAACTAGGTTGTCTGTAGATTAATTCTTCGTTAAACAAGCGCATGGGGCTCATGATCGAGGCCTAAATCCTTATTTATATTGTGCAGTTAAGTAGATTTTTGGAACATAAATTTGTGTTTCTGATATGTAGAATTATACTTCGTTTCTTTTTATTTTATCAACTCTTTCTTTTAAGGACAAAAAATGAAACAATATATACGGAACAGCTTAAAACAGTATATAATTGCCATGCAACTTCGAAATTAACGCTCATAAAATATCGTTTCCGAAATTGTGTTTGACATGAAACACAGCGAACTAACGGGTGAAAAGGGTTGGGAATTTTCGACGATGGCGTGTTACACACCGGATTTGAATCGACTGCGACTTATCTGCAGGAAAATTTTCCTCTAGTTTATAATTAGGGTGTTGGGTTAAGTAGCGGCCATAGCAACTCGAATAGTTATTTTTCCCCCTCCTTAAACTATTTTCTTCTCTTTTGTTAACAAAAAAGGAAAGCTAAGCTTGTCTCTGTATGTGCGAGTCCAAAGGATTAAATCACAGGTAGACTCTACTAGTAATCTTAAACATCCTTTTTCTCACCCTTTTACTGTTCTCGTCTCATGAGTTAGTTCAACCTTATTTATCCAGGTTAAAGAGTTCGTTTCGGAACCGTAATCCAATCGTGGAACGCTTGCGCATTTTTTCTTTTTACGTCAGTAAATTGTGTTTTTCTTTCTTTTCACTATTCACATACTCCACCCGTAGTGTTTTTTCTTTTCTTTTTGTGTATTGTTCTCTCTCTTCGCTTGTGTTTCGTATACAAACTCCCTGAGCGTCGTAGCTTCTGGTGTGTCGTGAGTAGTCGACGTAAATTATCAGCTTCCCTTGCCCCCACTCTCTGTAGCAGAGTTGTCCATTGATTAGCGGCGCTGTGTTTCTCCCTCCCAATTCTTCTTACCGATCGTTATATGAGTCTACTACGACAGTGCATAAGGCTTCTTTCCTTGGTCTTTCTCTTTGTATTTTTTCATGTGACGGTTTGTCAGGACTACGCCCGCGTCGAAACAGAAGTACGACTGCTCCAGCAACTCTCGAAACAGACTAGTTTATGCAGAAATTTACATACACAAGTAACTTAACTCGCATTCATTCCATAGGACGTTTAGAAATTTCTGTTCTTTTGAGAAAAGATTCTATTTAGGAAAACAACACTTTTATAAATAAGAGGTCGATTCTGACTTAATAGCCTAAGTTCCCATAAGTAATAGAATGTATGTGGACCATACAAGGTTTTCCATGTAGTATGGAGGAATTAAACATCAGATCTTTGTTTTTGTAATTAATGTTTTTTCTCCAACAGTCTTTTGTATTAACAACTGGTTTGCTAAGGTTCATTAATAAATTTAGTTTTATGTTCGTTTCAGACTTTTTATTCTCATTCATGCTTTGTCTTATTTATCCTGAATGAAAAGAATGAGTAATAATAAATATAATAAACAATAACATTAATAATTATTAATTGATAGATGAACGTTTAATTTAGTCGACTGTTAATACCTGGAACTTCACGTATATAACTCTCTGGCTTCTTATTCAAAAGTGATTGACACTTAGTTTGAATCACGCAAATGCTTCCCTGGAACCTCTACTTTCTTTTCCGAACAATCTAAATCATATTTCCATAGATCGAGTCATAAGTGACTCAATTTCTCGCACCTAGAAATGCAGATTCATATTGTATTAATATATTTATTAGATCCAATTCGTAGGTCTCTGAAATGAATATTTTCCTATGTAGGTCTTTCCAAAGTCGGTTCATAGTTATGCACTTATTTTTTGCTGAAATATCTTAATTATAATGACAGGTCAACGCTCACCAAATGTGAGTGACAGAGAGTATATTATTCAGTGACGAATCTAGAAGGTAAAAATGGGGGGGGGGGGCAGAATCCAGACTATGGTGGGTATATAATAGATTTACTATAAAGATTGAAAAATATATAAATAATAGCTTAAATTATTTTTATCACTCAAAAAACCGGGGGTCCTAGGATCCCCAGCCCAGGGCTGGATCCTCCACTGAGGTTATTCTTATCAAATGAGTATCAATGACTAACAAAAGCAGGATTAAAAAAAAACAACAAAAAAACAGCAGTGTTCGAAAAATGCTAACTTACACTTTGGAGGGAAACTGGGACATTTGGAGCCGCAATAAGTATTAACTGTTCCAGAGTTAATTTCAAACACGTAAGCTGTTTTCCGTGATGTGGTCACAAACAACAGACGACTTCCCTTTCAATGCGGAGAAAAGAAAAATAGAAAATGCTCCCTTCACCCAAAAACACTAATTTTCAAAAATGGTGGAAGACGTGTCCGCTTATTTTTAATGAGTGTGTATGCCGAGTTTCATCTGCTTAACTTAAAAATATTTGAATTACCTTTACATCCTTTTAGCATACGTATTTAGAAAACATCCTTTGTTATTCATTGATTTCGTAACAAAAGAAATCATTCATTGCTATTCAATCCTTACGTTTCTAGATATATTAGTACGCTCTGGGTGTCTGAGTGAATCACAATCACTCTTTTATATACTAGTACAGATTGCCATCCCTTTCACAGTGGTAATTTTCGAAAGTACTTAAATACGTGTTTCTTGTTTGTAATTAACAGTTTGTGTAACAAATGTCACACCTTTAACTTAAGCATATCTTTATACAAGCATTTTTGAATAAATAGTGGGAAATCGTAATTTTATTGAAAGTGTTCCTTTTTCACCTTCAGAAGGGAAATTATCTCAGACGCTTAACTATTCTTGAAGAGTTTATATACCTATTTTCACATATTCAACTGAACATAACCTCACATTGGACATTTTCTCAATTAAGAAAGGGAAATTTGGATATAGAAATGGTGACCTCCTTTTCTGCCGTAAGAGCGTACATTCCGAAAAGTGTGAAATACGTATTCTTTTATTTAAGAGTTTCTGTGCTGAATTTCACATCTGCTACTTTGCCGAGTCCTCACATTCAGCACTTTATTAATAATAAAGGGAAATTTCAACCCCCTTACTAAAATTGTAACCCCTTTCCTCCTCAGGGCGAAATTTTTGGAAACTTCGGAATATGTTAACTTATTTTTTAATTTTTTCTAAAAAATAGTCTGTATACTGACTGCAGCTTACACGAATCCTCACATTCGGCAAGGAAAATTTGAGTATTGTAGGAGTGTCCACTCTCATGAGCAGAATTTTCAGAAACACTGAAGTAGGTGTTTCTTGATTTTTAATGAAGAGTTGATGTTTCGGATTTGTGAGATAAACTATTCTTGGGGGGCGGAGAAATGAAACCCCTTTTACTCCACTTAGGAGACATATTTCGAAAAATATTTCTTATCCCTTGCTTCGTGACAAAGTTTTTGTCTGAATTTTATTTTCATATCTGTAGTACACGTAGTATGTTCTGGGCAGTGATGGAGTAACTCATTTTTGCTCTTTTATATAGTGGTGTGTATCTTTATGTAGTTATTTCATTTAGTATATCGAGTTAATTTTGTGTTCTTTGAAAAATATTGCACATCTGCCAAGAAATTATAAAAACAATCAATCAGATAATCAAATGCGAAGGCAATTAGTAGTGATTCATTAACAATCAACTGTTGTAAGTAGGTGCTGATACAGTGAGTGTTTTGTTAGTTCATTATTTTGTGTAATTTGAGCGTCTCAAGTATCAAGTCATTGCTATGGAGCTATATAAACATTGTTTTTAATATTGCTGTGTTACAAGCTCATTCGTGGCTATATAACTAACGTATTCAGCTTCGCCACCGGATTTTAGATTCGATTCCTTGTGGGAACTAATATGGTTCGGATCCTACATAAAGTTCTGACGTAAGTCCACATCTCATGCAGCCTCGACGTTAAGAGCAACGATAAATACAATCTATTCCAATCCAGTGTAATACTGATTTAACTAAATCTTAAATTTTGGGAAAGGAAGGAGTTTATATCATGCTGATCCTAGCAACTTTCACGTGTTAAGTTCGAAGGAAGTGTGAAATGTTCTCTCCTTTAAAGACAATATTTAAAATGTGAACTACGTAGGAAAGAAAATACGATAAACTATATATCATTCTTCAAGTTGTTAAATTTCTATAACCGTTGTTTTCAATTCTTTAATTGTAGTTGCAAATAGTATTTTTAATTCTCTCTATCTCTTGGTATTTTCCCCTTTTTGCATATATTTTTTGAACCCTTCATCTTGAAACGCTGATGATTGAGCCAGATGCAAATCGTAAATTTAAATACACAAGACATGGTCGACTATTTTCTTTTCTTTTTCTGGTTTGAAGTTCGGGAGGAGTGAGACTGTTCTGGGTTTACGAGTCTTAAATAAGAGAAGAGAAAGAAAAAAGTTAAGGGAAGAATATTGGATCAAATGTAATTAGAAAGTTCTCAATTTGCCAGAAACAGCAACTGACGGTAGCCGCCCATCGATTGATGAATAAATGAGAGCATTTTAGGATCTAAGGCGGAATTGAAAGTAAGAGAGGGAAGATAGACATGGGGGGAAATATATAGAAAAAAAGTTTCCTTCTGGTTAATAATGTTTTAAAATGAAGAGCATACATTTGCGTTTATAGGAATGAATAATGATGAGTTTCTTTAGTATTAGAGGTCTGTTTCTGCGTCTTTTTCTTATAGATACTTAGTAGTTCACGACTGGTTCTCTACAAATAGTTTTCAGTTTATGAAGATGAGTATGTCTAATACGACGAAATAAATTAAGCTATATGGTTAGTGTGCGCTTTGAAACACATGATCCTGGCGTAGATTGTCTGAAGAAGTACATAATTTTCAGTGTTCTAGAATCGTGATGCAATTAGAAAACATTAGAGGAACTGAAATTCAATCCAGATTTAAGCCCACACGGTGAGTTACAGATAATTGAGCGTGTAGCATCTGGATTGCCATTTTTTTCAAGAAGAGCAATTTTAATTTAGTAGCATGTTAGATCAGTGATCACTTGTTCAGATGTACAACGGTAAAATGGAAAGAGACGCATTATTGAGGGGAAAAAATGTCGATATGACACAACGTACCAGTTAGTCATTTCATTTGTTTGTTTGTTTGTTTCCCATTTGTTTGTGTTAGCCGATTGGATGTTGGTCAACAAATTATAAAACGTAAAGCTGATAAATTTAACAGAATTCTGCTTTTTAAGTTAGTTACAACTGGTATTGTAGAAATTTGTTGCATAATCATATAGATGCATATGAGAAAGATATGAATGAAATTTAGATTGAGAAAGACGCGTCATAGAAAAGATAGAATTAATGAATTAAAATAAAAATACAGTACGCAACTGGAGGAATAGAAATTATTTAAATTTGGATGGAATCATAAAAATAACGAATTATTGGTAGTTTTCAGTGTTAGGGAAACACACAATTTTGTTTTATCTATTTTTTGTGACCAATGTACACGAAGTATTTTTATACCCGACATCCGTTGACCTTCAATGTTAAAACTCTTAAGGTGGATCACCACCCGGAAGTCAGTACATATTTTAGCTCATTCCCTTAATTACTGCGCAATGAAACGTTACATATTATAAATATTGTACTATAAGATAGAGTAATGTTTCAGCTACAGCACAAGACACTGATTCATTTGGTTGTGTCTTCTGATATTGAAAAAGACAACAAATAAAAGAAAAAAATTGATTCATTTTACAATGAGCACACAAGATGGCGCTTGCTCTTAGATCGTACTAGAAGTGCTCAGTTCTATGAAATGTTTACTTGTATATGTAAAGTACTTTAAAGTAATGATCTTATTATGAAATAGATAAATTGTTTGACCGTTTTTCGTGAAATGTTCCACATTTTATTTAAATTTTAATTTACACGTAAGGAAATAATTTTGAGAAGAAACTTGCGTAGGACGCTATAATGCGTTGTTGCGGAATTTGTACGTTTACTGTGGTAGTCACAATAAGAAAATTCCTGGATTCTATCGTTGCAGTTCGAGAAACGGAACTTAGCTTTGAATTGCGGTAAGGGTCGGAAACTAATTTCTCCAATAAGTATCCAAGCAGAATTCCATCATTACTTGTTTTATTATCTGACATCAGTAAACATTCAACACTATCTGGCAAGGCTGCACTATTCAAGCAGCGTTTAGCATAGCACCGAGAACACCTAGTGATCCACCTTAACAACCTCATCTTGTCAGATTCATTAAAACATTTGATATGCACATTTAACTGGTTACTTCCGGTTGTTAATTAATATCACGCTAGAGTAGTATAAAATGTTAGTACATCTGTCCGTTGCTCCACACAGCCTCTTGAACGAAAATTAATCGCGTGATCCTCTTTACTGTCTTGAGCAAAGTTTATTAGGTCATTAGATGGCGTATTCTTTGAAGATGGTTGTTAGTTATATGTATACAGTTTTGTAGGTTAGTAATGTTTGAATCCTATACTAATATAAATAGAGCGAAAAACAATACCACATCCAACTACATAATTCCTTTTTCTTTTGCGAAATTGGGCTGAATTTAGAGCTTTGCAAAGTTTTGTGAACGTAAGACACCATATCTTACATAAGCAATTATAATTCCATGCTATTATTTGTGACGGTTGTTGAAGAAATTGATATAATGAATCATCTGTGGCCAATATGTTGAATTGATTTAGTTAATTCAACATTCCTCAATGTATTCATGTTTTAGAAACTTCATGTTTGAATACGACGTGAATAATAAGTGGCAACCCTGATTTTACTTTCAAAGAGACGTGGTCTTGTTAAAGAGGACTTGTTTCATCGCTTATAGAAAAGAGGGCATTAAAAACTTGGAATTAAGGAGAAAATCTTAAGTACCGTTTTTTCTAACCCTCCGTCGTTTTTGAGATAACTTCTTTCCGTCCCTTGACAACATCCCGCCTGCGTCTTGTGTTAATTTCGCCCATAATTTTAAAATGTACACGGTCATGGGCATAATAGTCTCGTAATCTTAATGGGAACATCTGGTTGTTGAGGAGGGAGGGGGCGAATGAGAGAACGATGTTTTGCGTTTTTTCTTTCTTTTTTTGTCGGCAGAGTTCGATCCTATCTGTTTTAACCGAACGTTCCAGTATGAAATTGCGGACTCTTAAACAATGTTTCTCGTTGATAGGATCTTCGAAGGGGCCCCAGAAATGGTTTTTGGTTTATGAGAAAACGGTACTAGTTTTTTAAAAAAACGAGTTTTCCTCCCCTCTTTTGCTTTTTATATCCTTTGATGGTAAAAGTTTGATGAACTGGAAGCATATTTTGCATTTTCTTGAAATTAAAAAAAGGAGAGGAAAAGGAAAGAAAGAAAAGAAAATCGTTAAAAATAGAAGCATACCTGTATAAAAGTCACAATGATTTTACCCCATGTAGTTAGAAGCGCTTGTGAAAATAAGCATGCCTATCTTTTTTCTTTTAAATTTTATTTTCTTGTTTATGGTAGTGATTTTGGTAAAAGTTGTAACCTTGTAATGCCTGAATTATTTATTACGTTCGTGTTATATTTTAAGATTACGTAAAATGTGTTAGCATGAAATGATCTTTTTGTACTCTATTTAGATGAGAGAAAAAAAAAAAAAAAGAAGGAAAGAAGGAAACTTGAAACGAAAAATATTTCGTGAATACTAGTATGCAGATAGACGAGTTTCGTTTTAGAGAAAGTAAAATGTTAAAAGTTGTTTTAGTGCTTTGTTTTGCTTTGCTTTTGGTACATCAGTTCATTCAAATATGCGACTTACCGGTATTTAACAACATACTTAATTTTCGTAACAGAAGACATAATTAATGACCGGAATGCTTTTTAGTTCACTTGAAAATGTTCCGTATAAGTTTTAAGGTCATCCTCAACAAATAGTTAGTTCTTCTTTCGTTAAGATTACTTTCTAGTTCGATCATGAAGTTATTTTTTCTGCTAAATGTGTTTTTCAACAGTTAAATACCTTTTAAAATGCAGGAACTATATTAAATATCTTTGTGTACCTGAAAACTGTATTAATCCTATTTTGCGAAAATTAGTTCAACTTTTAAGGTAGCACTTTAGAACTGAGGATTGTTTTAAAATAACAGTTTTTCTCCTTAAGTTTTTTTTTAATTGAATATTTTTTTCAACACCTAAAATTTCGTATAATTTACCCCTTTTAACAGAAGCAGTTATTGTTAGTGATTTTTTAGCATTAAACAGTCTCGTAACAACACAGCATAATTTTAATAACTACTTCTTTTGTAATTTCAGGAAATAGATTTAATAAAAAATATAATGTATTTTTATCTGTCTTAATGAAATAAAGTAGATCGAAGAAAACAAATCAGTTCCGTTTGCCAACTATTCGGTGGACATCTCTGCTATCCTAAACCAAGAGATCGGATCTGCTGAAAAGCTGGTTTTAAGAAAATCACATGATATTCTGGTTAGCTGAAGGAAACATACTTACCGGTATGGTAAGGCCTATGATAACGTCGGTAATATTATATATATGACTTCGTGAGTTAATGCTCAATAGTCGTATAATTTACCTGTTGTTAACTCAGTTCCGGCCAAATCTACAGATACGGTCTGTGGAACACTTTCTCTTAATCTAATTCTCTAAGTGTAATGTAACATGTTTAAAATGTCGATAGTTCATGTATAAAAATATGTTGGTACAATAGAAGGAAAATAATTATTTTCTTATTTTAAATTAATGATATTTTTCCTCCAAAGAAGAGGCTATGAAAACACATGTGAATTTTGAGGCGTTACATAGCTGTGAGGTTTGGAATCTTAAAATTGGAACTTTCAAAGATGCTAGTGTCACCGAATGATGTTAAAAATTAGATGGGAGCATAAGGTGTTGTGTGTTGGAAGTGAAATAGTAGAAAATAGAAGCTTGTAGAAGAATAATTCGAAAAGAAAAGAAAAATCGTCAGGCATGAGATGTGTATTATTGGCTAAGGAGGATATACAGTATATATACCTAGTCTGGCCATAAATTCTGTTACAACTCAAAAACAATGATGCAACTATCATGAGGGAGATTTTAATTTACTTTGCGTATGTTGTTCTCATATGCATACTAATCATAGTTTGAAATAGTGACCTTTTACACGGACGCAGGCTCTCAGTCTGTGTGGTTACTCGTCTATGGTGAAACGGATTGCATGAAGGGAAAACTCCGCCACTGCTGCTAACAAGGAACGCTTTAAATTGTCAACTGTGAGAGGTCTCCTTTGCATACGATGTCCTCCAGCATTGACCACAGTCGGTGGTCCAGATGGTTCAGGTTCGGACTGCTACTGGGCCAATCTTTTGGCGAAATGAAGTCAGGGACACGACGCTGAAGCCACCCTTGAATGGAAATGGACCTAGCCTTGTGGGTGAGAGCAGAATCCCGTTGGAAGGTCCAGGATTGGTTATGAAATAGTATGTCGCTTAACTTCTTTACAATGGGCTCCAAAACGGTGCTTTCGTACGCTCAGCCGCTTGTTTTAACTCCATTTTCGCAAAAGTGCTACTTGGTGATGCCGGAATAACACCCCGCACCACACCGTTATCTGGGCTCTGCACGTTTGGATTTTTTTTTTTTTTTTAAACGGGCTTCCTGAGAGATTCATGCATATACCCTATCGTTTTGTCGATTGAAAGACTGTTTAATGGTGAATATTTACTCATCAATGAAGACGATATTCCGATGACAGTTCTGGATGTACCGCTACTGGAGACGTGTGCGTTTTACCACTCTCAGCTGCTTTAGGCGTGCGTCCAGATAATGTCTTGTACGTCAGCGATAAGCCCGTAGTCCAAGGTCCTCGTACAGAAACCTGAACATTTACCATTTTGAAATATTCATTTCACGCACCATGATACCCTGCTTCCTTATCGCATTTCTCCACACACGAGCCGCCACTGCCTGTTGGCTGCTGCGGTCTTGACACTGCGTATGCAGCCCGTTCTCGGACGATCCTTCACAGTCCCGGTTTCATTGGAGCGCTAAATGGTATGATACACAAACATACGACTGATGTGGAACTTTTGTAGCGTCTTGAAAATGTCACTTGTAGATTGTCCAACTTTATGGAACGCTATCACAGCAACACGGTTTTCGTAGTCGCTTCATTCCATGGTTTCATCTGCAGCTCAATGCTTCCTTTTTCACGGACAAGCACACAATGGTTGAAGGTCCCCGTGAACACCCTGCGTTCTTTCCTCCTCACCCCAGATATACAGCGTGCGTCTAAAGTTTGTAACAGTGTTGATGGTTATACTATATATATGAAGAAAACCGCGATTTGAAATATGCCTATGAAGCAAAATATGATGTTAGAAAGAAAAAGTACAAGAAAGTGATAAATCTGGTTAGGGAAATGAAAAGTTACGTCAAACTAATCAAAATGAAAAGTTACTTCAAACTAATCAAGAAATTATTAACCAAATCCATCGTATTAATGTTTTCTAATCATTTTCTATCTATCTTGCATGAAAAGAAGAAAAGAGTTTAGGAGTGTGGAGCAGAAAGTAAGTGCAGAATAAATCTAATTTACATGCTTAAAGTACTCTACAATTTCTGTCAAGTAACATACGTAATTATGCAGAAGTTTTAATTTCCTTATGTAGACTTCTTTGTCAATTATTGTTTTTCACACACAAACATGCCTTAGACTGTATAGGACCCTTGTACTTTTAAGAACTTCTTAATATTATGAGTAGCTACCACTAATGGACTTTTTAAAAATGGGTTATGATGGTGTGTTAAAAACAGTGGAAGTCTCATCTTACGACATGTCTGGAAAAGGAGTGAAAGGGCTGCTTTTTCTCTTCCATCAAATAAAAGTAGTGTGAGAGCTTTGATGTTGTTTTCAGGAGGTTATTGTGCTGTGTCGCATTGTCGACCCACCACCGTCTCCATTACTTCATTAAGTAGAGCACGAAAAGTTATTTCATGTCGTTTTGACGCTTGGTTCTTCACCAGACGCCCTCCAACCCGATCTTCTTGGGCGTCCTTTCACATCACATTTTTTCACTCTTTCTTGCTCTTTACTCTTGAAAATGGGCTAAAAAAAATAGCAGTAGCTGTTTCTGTGTTTGTAATCTCTCAACTTCCTTTTATGTTTGCTTTTGTGGTTCTACAAGTGGAGTAATTATGAATAATTTGCACCAATACGGTTGGCAGCAAAGTGTTTCTTTGATATGACTCAATTATTAGGGTCCTTCGCGGGCTCTGTTCTTTTACTAGGCATACTCAATTTACGCGCCGAAGAAAGGTGCTGAATGACTATTGTTAATTTTCTTTAGCAAGTGGTATTTGGGAGAGGAACTTAATTTGCTGTCTTTTAAATTTTAAACAATTTTCTCTTCTTTTCAATTTTAGAAGTTGTTCAAATATCAGTTATATTCTTTTGACATCATTACGTCCTTTGATCTCTTCTTGTTGTGTTTTTGCCTGTTTGTATTCTGATAATTTATTTCGTATTTCAATTTCGGTAAAAGAAAAAAAAACTTTTCCAGTAGAATTCAATAAATGTAGAAACGAATAGTGAGTGTAATGTTTTACATTTATTCTGTACAGACTAAAGGAGACCTTGCTGAATGATGATAGAAATATTGGCAGAGTGATGAGAAAGACGAGAAATATTGGCAGTGTGATGAGAAAGACGAAGGAAACCGGAATATTCTTTACTTCTGAGGCTCTCATCGTAGTACAGAGCACATAGAGGTCCGACAATTAAGTTCGCGAACTCGTTCCCTAACATTTGCTAGATACTTTAATGGTGCTGCATACTGTTGTGGTAACCTTCAAAGTACTCTCTTTAGGAATCTCTGCATTGATGACAGCGTCTGTTTCCCCCTACGAATCAGTTTTGGAACTCTTATTTCTGGAATGACCTTCAAAGTTGCCGTTGTATTAGCCTTAATGTCATCAAAATGCCTTTTGATCCTTGAGTAAAGAAAAAGTCAGTGGGAGCGAGATCTGATGATTACTATGGATGATCTATCACAGTTTTCTTGTCGAGTATTCCCATATGGACAATGCATTGTCGTGTTGGAGAAACCATGAGCTTCTTTCGAAACGTTATGGATCTTTGTGTCTCACCAAGATCATGTAATCATTGCAGCACTTCAAAAAAGTACACTTGCTTAACTTTTTCACCTCGTGCTACAAACGTACGGGATACGACCCCACGACTATATATATATATATATATATATATATATATATATATATATATATATATATAGTTTTCAACATAGCTTTGATTTGTGACTTTGATTGCCAGAAATTTTTCGATCGTGAGGAAACTACCTTCTATCTTCTACTGGGCACTTTGTCGCTTTGTTTCAAGGTCATATATGAAGACTCAGGTTTCACTGCCTGTGATTACTGGACCCAAAAACTTCATTCTGCCTCTCCAACAGGTCTGTATACACTTCTACCCTCCTTTGCTTTTGTTCATCGGTGAGGTCGTTTTGGCGCACACATTGCGCATGCTAAAGTCTTCAGTTAAATTTTTCCACAGTTTTTATGTTTGCTTCGTCAGTTGTGAATTGCACAATCAGTCGCTGATTTCCACGCACAATTTGACGAACTTTGGTAATATTTTTGTCTGATCGATTCATTACAGGCCACCCTACCTTCTTGTGATCAGTCACGTGTTGCCTCCCTTTCAGGAATTATTCAACCCATTTGTATGTACACTGCTGCTTTTTTCAAGGCATTCTCGCCGTACATATGCTGTAAAATTTCTGTATTTTACTTTCTTTCTGTTTTTTTTCCCATCTTCGTTCTCCAATTCCAGGCAAATCATTTTTTCCCGATAGAACACACGCACAACAACAGTGCACCCCACCAGCACGAAACCGTCACGCGTCAACACAAACACTGCTATGAGACTGAAAGAATAGGCTTCTGGAAAAATATGAAATTACTTGTATAGCGCTGCCCTCACAGTCAGCCATATACGGTTGCAAGTTCGCGAACCTAATTGTGAGACCTCGTATATATTCATATGAAAAGATGGATCGTAGTTTTGTCTCGTTTACAGAATGGCTGTTTTTCTTTTAAAAATAAAAGAAAATCATCAGTGAGACGAGAGTTAAGGCAAATGATCATTTAGAATGTGTTAACAACAAGATATATTAAATCGCGTTTCCATTTATGTAGGCGAACAGCTGAACACTCATGATTGACCATCATTCCGATAAAGTCGTAAAAGCACTGTACATAGAAAAGTAATATCTCGAGCCTGAATACAGGCCCAGAGTCTGGAGGGCTACTCATCAATGAAATTACGAATGATGTCGCTGGGGAAGTTTCGGACTCCCGTGACCCGTTTTAGGGAGTCCACGTTAGGATGTCTTCTCGCAGGTACATTGATTGAAGCACTGATCACAGTTGTAGTGGACCGGGTTCAGATCCTGGCTGCTGGGGGTTGGAAGATCCACATTTCGTTGAGGAACATAGTGGTATTTACTGGTTTTACAGTGAGCTCCAAAACTGTGGTTTGATCCGTATTGTGCCGTTGAAGTACACGCTCCACCACAACATGTCATGGAGGGTGATGGGACCTTTGCATGCTGTAAACATGTTCAGCAGCTTGCACTGATGGTGTGTACACACAATCATTTTGGGCATTAAACAACTGCTCAACTGTAAACAGCTTTTCGTCGGAAGAGATAATTTCCTGTGAACACTTCGTTCATAACATTTGAGGAGACGTTTGGCTTTTACCACTCTGCTGGCGAACGCATCAAAGTAACGTGTACGTTGTTTGGAAACTCTTGAGTCCCAGGTCCTGATTGAACACTCTTGACATGGTTGGTCTCGAAATCGACGTCTCTCGGGACATAACTGATTGAGCCCTGACAGGATTCTGTCGAATCCTTGCAGCTACGGCTTTAACTACGTGTGGTGTCCTCACTTTGCCCGGTCTGTCGCTACACTGACAGTCATTAATGTTCCTCGTTTCATTGTAACGCTTGATGGTAGACAAATAGTTAACTGATTTGCAGGGCTTTTATGATGGCGGTGATGTTCTTACCTTGTATAGCGCTATAATTATAAGACAAGTCGTAGTCGCCCTACTCCATTCTTAAATGTTAACATTGCCACTCGTCACCGTGGAGTGAACAATTTAGGGACCCACTTCGTCCACAGTATCCAGATGGCAGCATGCATAGTCAGAGTGGTCAATCGATGGACAAACTCTCGGAAAATACTTATAAAATAATTAGGTGACGTATATATAATTTGCTGAATATGTCAAGAAACACGTTTGTATTGTAACTGGATTATTTTTATACATATATATGTTTAAAATCATTGCAATGTATGGGCATTTGAATGTCTTCGTTAGAAGGATATGAACGTCAGCGTATACTTTTATGAAGGTAGTACCAGGTTTGTAAAATATGTTGAGCCTTTTGCGCACGAGATGGCGTGTTTCCTCACGGGTTGGGTCTAACATCATGAGACAGCGAAAAGTTGAAACTAATAGAATGTGGTGGAGTTCTTAGAATCAGATCTGAGACATTGCGCTGTGAATATGATTGAACTTTCTGGAGAACTGTTGAAATGTTATAGCAAGTTTCCGCAGAACTGCGCGAATTTTGCAGCTTTTCAGCTATAAGATGGCTCAGTAGCTTTCGTTCTGGAAATACCGATATCTAAGATGCTCCTCACAGTGTCCGACCAATCACAGCAAAAGTGGATATTCTGGAAGAAGACGAGTAATACTGGCGTGTGGCCTAAACACCCATCACCAAATAATATTAAATCATGTGAAGAAAGCTTGCTTCAAAAGGAAGCTCTATGTTTGAGTGCAACATGTAGTGGCTCAAAACATTTACTCGGTCGAAAATCTATTTGCGAATTTCCATAGAAACGTAGGGAACGCCAGCCATTTCGTAAGCAGTTGATCACGAGCGATAAACAGTAGATAGTCTACAACAACAAACGTAGCGAACGCCAGCATCTTGTATCATAAGCTACTACCATCGGGTAGAACAGTGGACTCGGATCAATTAGTGCGAGTGCATCTAGTAATTAAAAAAAAAAAAAAAAAAACTCGGCCGAATGTAGTAAACAAAAAGGGTGTCATACATCACTGTGAAAACGTCACACCACATACCTCTTTAAACACGCGTTAGCTGGAAAGTTTTAATTTGTCCACTGTATGGCCCGGACCTCTGTTTTATCTCTGCAGAGGTCCCTGAGTAATATAAGTTAGATTCGAAAGAGGCCTGTGAAATCCACGTGTCACAATGTTTTAACTCGAAACCACGTGAGTTCTATAGCGACGGGATTATGTTGTTGTTGAATAAGGGTAGGAAGATAATCGGACAAAATGGTTACTATGTGGTTTCACTATGTTTTGAAACCACAATAAATATCTTGTCATTGTTACTTCCAAATGCTGAATAAGTTTTAGACAACCTGATAGTATCAATGCTCTTTGAAAAGAATAAAAACAAGAACATACACTCGTGTTTTGTATTGTTCCACTAAAATTTTGTTTCGTTCGTCATTTGTATCATATTTCTTTTTCAGCATTTATTCTTATCGTTTAGTCTTAGCTGTAATAACCTAGTTTGCTCTTTAGTTTTCAGATTAAGAGTTCTGAGAATACTACTGGTAATCAATAAGTTTCCTTTGTAGTTCTGTCATAGCGTTAGCTTCATATAATAGTCTTCTTTTTCTGTCAGAGACATAGGCTATTCTGTTATCTTCCTTTGTGCGGAAAACAAAATTAAAGTTAAGAGAATGTGGTTTTGAGAGTAGTAGCGTTGTCTTTGCCATTAGAAGACATTTCTTTTAGAAGAGCTTTCTGAGCGCAAACTGGTGCTCATAGAAGAGAAGCGAAAAAGCTGGCATCCTACTAGTTCGCTCTTTTTCTCCACTAGCTTTAGCTGTATTGTCCTCGTATATTGGCGCTGCTGTGACAGGAACATAGACCTTCTATCTAAATCGCAGTTGTAGCTGTCCGATCAATTTGGCAACGATGAATTGGTGGAAGTGCACTTTGAGATGGACAATTTTCTTTATCCTTTTTCGGGTATATTGCGTTTCATGTGCAAGGGCACAGAGTTCGAGATTATATTAAATGTGGCAAAAAGAATAAGTATTTGCAGTGCTGAAAGTCAGCATGGAAAAGTTGTATATTTGAGATGGTTATAGATAAATAATACGGTTTTAAAGAACATAATTTGTTAGTGAAATGGAGATTCCGCTTTAGTAAGTTTAGTTTCATACAGTTTGGTACTGAAAATAGGTTCTTAACTCCAGTCAATCGATTGACCTTTTGTTTTTTGTATTTCACATTTCTTCTTTTTCTTAATAATAATAATAATAATAATAATAATAATAATAATAATAGAAGTAGTAGTGCTGAAGGTAGATGCGATAGTGTAATCTATCTTTTGACAAGAGCTTCGTAACTGTAGTTACATGTTGTCAAGCATAAGGTGGTTTCGCATGTTTGAATTTCAGTGTACACTCCGGCAGATTTTAGAAAATAGAGATGCTTATAGAAATTTCAAAAGAAAGAAGCAAAAAGGTACTGACTTTTAAAATATCATTGATTCCTCTAATACCCAATTTCGTAAGTTCTAAACTTCTGGAGATTGATTACTGTTGTGAACGTTTTAAGTTATTGATCGGGATTAACAGCATTGGCACTAGAAGTGTACACCAGTGTTTGTAAGTCTGACCAATATGTTCATATTGCATACAAGACATGAAACGCTCAGTATTAAGGGTCCCAGTTAAATTGTGTAATATCGGAAATGTTTCATTGATAAAAGTTTGAGTTATGCACTTCTTCAGAAAATATGTTTAAATGGAGCAACAATTTTGAATTTTGTTGCTGATTGAAATGCGAAATAATGCTCAATAAGATCATGTTCTTGTAGTAGGATCGAAAAGCATATATATATATATATATATATATATATATATATATATATATATATATATATATATATATATTAAAAAAAGGCATAAGCAACAAACTAAATAGAATGAAAAAAAAAAGTTAAAGGTTATTCTTTCGAGCAGAATAAAACTTTTTCTCTTTCGTTACTCCCCATCTGGGCGTGTGAACTCGAACTAATTAACGTGAACCCTCGGCAGGCAGCATGGTGGTAAGATGACAGCTGCGGGCTTTTGTCCGTGGGTCGATATACTCTTGTGTCGTCAACGTAGTCTTAATATTAAGTTAAAAATTGTAGTTTTAGCTGATGAATGTGAGGAACAGTTTCTTTTGGGCACAGATTTTTGCTAGACTTTGAACTTAGTTTCTTTACTGAGGTCATTGTAGATGATAGTGATTCACGTATTACAGAATCAACAGTTCAGTATACAGTTGCAATGTCCTTGTTCCCGGATTTGGACCTTATTATATTAATAATTACCGATATATATATTAGCTTTATCAATCGGTTCAATGGCTCATATGCAAGTCAGTTAAGAAATGCTACGTGTTACTGGAATTTCTTTAATAAGGTGTAGATTTCCAAGATTCGCACCTTGACAAGACGTGTGAAGTTTTCCTGTAATCAAATTTTCTTGAAGATGAAGTGGATTAAATGTGGAGAGTATGGTGTAAAGAAGGCTTTTACTGTGTGAGATGATGATGCATGATGATACCTGCTCCTCTCATTGCACTGGATTCAATTTCCGTTTTGATTCAATACCCTGTAAATAGTAGATCGCGTGCTTCATAACTTCAACGCTGCGTAAGGACGTATATCAAATTCAGTCAAATCAGAAGTGAACGTTAATTTCCGTAATTGTTTGCTCCTCGCCCCCTAAATCAAGAGCATGATTAGGTGGGGAAAGGTGATACTTAAAGTATTTAGTACACAAATACTATTACGACTTTCGGAATCCATGAATTTTCACATTTATAGGGTATACTGGATTTACGTTTAAAGTACGAATTTGTAATATACATTTATTAATGTACGGAGTATTACTGAAATGGTACGATTGAATGTACAGATCATAGGTCTTTCATTTTTTTTTTTAATAACCGAAAAGTTACAAAATATTGATCACACACTATTTGTCACGCATATTATTATTGTTACCCTCATTAGTTATTATAATTATACTGTGATAATTACCATATTTTAATCTTGTGTCAATGTCGATTATTCATAGATATTTTATTAGAACTTCATAAATAGTTTATGTAAACAAAACAGCTTGTTCGGTTTAATATCAGAGTATAACCTTGTTATATTTAGGAAGAAGGGAATCGTAGTTTGAAATGGGACTATTTTCAATTATCTTCAGATAAAATTGGAAAGTAGAGAAAACAAAAGCGTCCGAGAATTTTGCGCACATTAACCCAAACGCGTACTTATTTAACAAGGCTCTAGTGTATTCTTTGTTCAGTTCGATGATGCTGTAATCTTGTCATTGAGTGAATTTTTTGAGGTGCTATTGTACTATAAAGAACATAATGCTAAATCATAACCCTTTAGATAATTTTCGTTTGCTTGTTGGTTTGTCTATCCTATATGCTCTACGTTTCGTCTTTCTTTTGCGTTATCGATACCCATGAAAGCTCAGTGCTTTGTATGTGTCAGAAACAAATCTCGAATAGAGTAAAACAACGAAAAGAAACGTAAAGTTTTCTGAATAATAAGTGTTTTCACTGATTCACTCCCTCCTCCTCTCCCTATCTACCATATACGTACATGGGGCGTGTTGATGTGCTTGAATTATGAATATTTGCATGGGAGAGTGAGAGAGAAGAAGGAAAAATGGCCAACAAAGAATTTTTGAGTGCTAGAAACAAAAGGAGGAAGTGGATGAGAGAAGATAGTCACTCATTCTCACAAATGTCAGACTCTAAAAGTGCATTCACTACTTGTGCAGAAAAAGTTAGGGGCGGTATCTGAAGAATAGCTTGTCCTTTAGGAAGACATTACGCAAATTGAAAAACACAGTTGCATTAGGCAAATGGAAACCAAGACTTCGCTTCTTTCTCACTTTAAAAAAATGTTTTCCTAAGTTTCCTTGCTACCTTAAAAAAATAAAATAATAAAAAAATCCTACTTGATATGCCATTTCTGCCTGCTTGTCATCGTCTTTAGTTCAACTGTGATGAGTTACGATTATGTTACACGGTTTATTGAATTCAAGAGGGTACCGTGACCTTATATTTTGTTGTAGGTTAAAAAACTCTGTTCGTTTACTGTTCTCGAGAGGGACAGTAATGTTAAAAAAAAAAAAAAAAACTACGATATGGGTAATGCTGTAAGCTTCCATATGGACAGACGGTTAACGATGTTGAGTACCTGTGCCATCTTTATTTCTTATCGGATTGATTGATACGATGCGTTCCCCCCCCCCCTGTTTCCTTTGGAACAAACTGAAATTTTAATGATGTAATTTTGCTGAATTCTTCAAGTCTAGTTAACCTTTTTGGGATTCTTAAGGTTAATTTTAGACTTTCAGTCAAGGAACTGCTGCATCATCATTATGCATCATACTAACTACCGTATCTCTCAGAGTAAAGCAGCTTTCCAAACGGTATCATTCTTATATTCGATTCATATACCTGGAAAGAGGAATTCGAGGAAAGTAGGGATTTTTTTTTTCTGATAAAATCTCCTTTTCAAAAGTTTAGGCCTCTTTGGACCGACTCTTTGTTAACGTACAGCTCTCAAAATCACTTGAAAAATACTAATGTACGGTACTCTGTTTGATGGTTGTGTCAATGACATATACTGTATTGGTATTCTTGGATCCTATAAAACATTTTAGACAGCATTTGCAAGAGAACAAAGTAAGTCTTTTGCGTTGTACTCGTGATCCTCACCAACTTGACGAAGTTCTTCTCAAAGCATATATGACTTGTTTCACAATGCATATACGACTGAACAGTAATAACTTTTAAAAATCCGGCAGTAATAGATGTTACATGAGCGTTTAAAAAAAAAATTCTGTTAGTTTCAGATTAAACAAAAATAATTTCTCTTACATTATAAATCAATGGGATAAAATAAAATGGTGACTCAGGTATTAACACTTTCAAGTGTTCCATAGATTATTTTAATGGATGTCTTCAAAATATTTTCTTCAAATACTTTTTAAAATATTGTGTGAGACTTTAGCGATTGTGAACCCGAAACGCACAGTTTATCACAATTGTAATATTTGGGAACAAACTATTATGGCTTTTGATAGAGCTGTCTTTCTGGATCAGTTGTATACTTAGAATTGGGGCACGGTGGCTCAGTGATTGAGTGCTAATCTCTGGTGCGAGGGGCCCTTGGTTCTGTCCCTGGCTGTGTGAGTTTATAGTGGGCAACATTGTGTTAGTTGGTTTCCCCTTTTCTCCCACATTCTCATTTCACTTATTCTTTCATAATCATTCACTTCCATTAACCATCTGTCTGCTTTACGCTAAGTAACGTAGCCGTGAGATTTTAATTTCATTGAGCAAAGAGAAAACTTGTAATATACATTTTAACGTAGGTATAAAGCAATGGAACTTCGGGAGGACGAAATTGGGACAATAAACGATGTGATTTTTACCGATGAAATGATCCCTTCTTGATTTGTGGGAATGCCGTGGTGAATTCTTAGAATAACTAAGCTGATTTTTTTTTTTCTCAGAATAACGAATCATCACAGTATATCATGCTGTATTTAATATCCTAAGTATTTTATATTGGAAATGAACTTCTCGTAGCACGTAGTTGACTGTAAGAATTCGTCGATATTAAATTTTCCAGTATTGTATTACCTGACCAGGATATTAGTGCGGTTTTTCGAGGTCGCTGCTGTTGTGTTTACATCAGTTTCTGGGTAAGCGCGTTGGGACAGGGGAGCGTCATTCTGCAGTGTATCCAACAATTTCTAAAGTTGCAGTTTACATGTTATGAGTAGCCTAATCTGTTTCGGTTAATAAAGAACGCCATAAATTATATAGTTGTTATTGAATGCAGGAATGGTTATTCCTGCAGTAATGCAGATGTATTGTGGATAATGACATATACATGGAAATTAACAATTTAAGAACAACATAGCACGCAATTGAATTTCTACCATGTATTAGGCAGATTTTATAAAATGATTACGTTTTATGTGATTTCATTATAAGACAGGAACAACCTGTAAAAGACTGGAATAACGTTGCCAATGAATAAAAGATTAATTAGGGTTGATAGCTTAGAGACTTGCGCAATACCTTGTAACTAAGTTTAAATCAAGTTAATGCTCGCGATGCTTGTGTTTGTTTTAAATGTAGTTTATCGGTTGGTAAATTATTTTCTCGAGTTTTAGCCAAGGAAGAATTCCGATACTCCACTCGAGAACTGCGGAAGTCCTTTCGGTTGGTCTATTGGCTAGCGCATGTGCCTTTGTTGTACGTGGTTCTAGGTTGAAATCCTAGTGAGCTCAAAAAATAATTTTACAATCGTTCACTTTCGTTAATCATCTGTCTTCTCTAGCATAAAGAGTATAATAATGAGACGTTAAACTAAAGAAATTTCATTTCATTTTTTCAATGAATGTGAACCCTTGGGGGGGGGGGGAGGAGGTGAAAAAGAAATTTTTCCTTCATTTCTTAAAGGGTTATGGGATTGGATAGCTTGCCTTCGGCATTGACTTGTAAAATCTGATTACAGTGCATCTTTTATTATCGTAATCCAGCCTTTTGGTAAATGTGGAATAGAAGTATTGATAAAACATCAGCATATGGGTAATGTAAGCGTAAGTAATCATTGCTTCAACACAGGATAAACTCACAATTTTTATTTATGAATACAGAAATTCCCCTTGAACTCTCTCTGAACTTCTTTCAGACTCTAGGTTTCAGGTGACAAAGAATTAATTCTACTATTTGTTTTCATACACAATGTAATTTTAAAACTTGGGAGCCTAGTGTTATCTCTGTGTCTGTAATACATAATTATTTGTCGATTAACTTCAGAGGACTGAAGCACAAGTTGCATATAGTTCAAACATATCAGATATACAGTCTTCTTTAACAACCCCCCCCCTCTCCCTCCTCTATCTGAAAAGCCCTATATTGTTGTCCACATATGAAATTCAAAGACAAAGGCTGTATCTTTAAACAGCTGTATTTTTATTTGAAGTCTTAAGTATTAAAATGTGCTAAGTATGGTTGCAAGAAATTGGGTGTCTTTCTTTTCCTTTTTTGTTTGTTTGTTTGTTTGTTTGTTTGTTGCAATAATGAACTTAGGTACCTAATATTGGCATTTATCTTTTTCATGAATTGATGAAAGAAGCGGCCGCATGATTTCCGGCCAATTGTTTCACAACCGGTATTTTGAGCAATGAGATAACAGTGGAAGACAAACTTCATTCTTCAAACTTGATGCAAGTGGTTTTGCTATTCAAATACATATATGTTAAATCTAATCAGTTTCAGAAGCAGCGTTAATTTTATAATAATATAATGCCTGTTAAGAGTTACCCTAAAAATATATTTTGTATTTCTTTTTAAATACATAATTCATTATTTTCCTGAATTTCACTAGAGTCCAATACCTTGGAAGAACAAGAAATCTTCAATTGTCAGGCACCCCACTTTAAACTTTAATCGCTCCCCTATCGCCTCGAATGTAACATTGGGTATATTTCTTTTAAAGAAAGTTTTCAAAATATGGTAGAAATAGTGGATTTTTAAAATTACCAAATCATGCTAAATAATGGCAGGTTAGATATCAGAGAGAGTTCTCTTTATCTACCATCTCAATCAGGGGCGGATTCAAGTCTCCTTCGGAGGTGGGTAGTGTGTGACGATGAAAGATTATCAGTTTCTCTCTGACCGGATTTTTGCAGCACATCCGAAAATGATCTCAATGCGAAAGAATTTTGTTACTCACAGCCGATCGGAGATTACATGGCCCAACTTGATCGCAATTTCGAAGACGGGCTACACAATAGAACTTGCTTTAAACAACGAAAGCGCAGTTGCCAAAGTAAAACTCTGATTCACAAAGATGAACTTCGAGGTTTTCTTAATAGGATAAGTAGGAGTTCCTTACACTCGAATGCTATGAAGTTCGTAGTGTTTCTGTGTACAACACTGAGGTTTATTCGCAAGTTATTGCCAAATTAATATGGATGGTGTATGTACTTTTTTTTTTCAGTCCCTTAAAGTGTTCTGGAAATAACTTCTATAACTTTTGAAACCACTGGCGTCTCTAGCATGTAAAATTTGGGGAGACATCAAAGAAAGTGATTTAAATGGTACTACCTAACCGAACCTGTGTATAATATTCGATTTCATTTCTTACCTTTCTGCTTACCTTCACGGACTCCCTTAGGTATATCAAGAACTCTGATATAATCGTTTCACAACCTGAATATTATATTCCAAATAAATATAATAGTATTTATATGTTATTCTGTCGTTAATATATAAATTAAATAAATGAGAATAAAATATTGAATATTTTGTACTTCAAAATATTGGGGTAACCCCTCGTCTCCTCCGCCAGAGAGGCCCGTGTTTGAAACTGTTTGTGTCTTAACTTGAACATATGCGTGAAAGGATTTATTACGAACAGGACAAAAATAACTATGATAGATTAATTACAAGTAATAGAGTTAGAAACACTGCTGTTTGTATTTTAGTTCCAAAACTAGCCGCCCGCACTTGTTCGCTGGTCAGGTAATAATAAAATGCTTGTTTATTTTGTGTCTTGACTTGGACAAGAACTGAAATTGTTGGTTGTCTTAATGATAGAACTCTGTCTCGTCACGAAGATTCTATTTCGTGTTGTCTTACGGAGAACCGTACTTAAATTCTATTTTAGCCATTCACGTTGTGTCATATCATTCCATTTCGACTTCTAAACTTCATAAAAGACTAAAGTATTCAGAAGCACTTGGATGCGTGAGCACTTCCAGATTGTGGTTGTAAGTTCTTAATTATTGAAGAGTTCGTAGGATATTTCGGAGTATTTTCCTTTAGAATATCCCGTTATTATATACACATGTCTCAGGAGTTATTTACGTAATGAACGTGATTGAGCTAATACTATGAGTCTGTGTAGCTGATACACAGACACTGGCCTTAATGCACAATACACTCGGATTTAGCTTCGGATTTCATTTTTGGTCATAGTTTCTGCTTATAGTTTCAATTTTTATTTCAACTTGCTCTTACCACTCTAAATATAATTTCACGTACAAGGAATTAGGTGTTAACGCCGTTTCTCAAAGTAACTTGATATTCTCTACAACACTGAATTTAATTTTGTTTGTATGTTATATAACTTTAAATATTTTCCCACATTTAATAAATATTAATTTCTTTCCTGTGTCAGTCATGTGGGTGAATATGTAAAATTCATGCCCATCCTCTTCAATTTTCAGGTCCTTTATCGCATCATATAGGAGCAAATGCGCTTAAAGGGACCGTATAGGCTATGCGTCTGTCATTCACCATGAATGATTCATTAACCTATCCCTAATAGCGGAAGATGTAATTTATTCATTTCCACATAGGTACGCCACAACCCACGAGAACCACATCTCCAAACCCTCTTCCCCCCTATTCGACTGCTATCAACAGGCCTGTGCATGGAAAGTAAACATTTGCTGACATATCATACCGTTCAGCTCCCTCCTCTCTCTTTTTTTAAAAACTACATTTCAAACCGTGATTTTATTTTTTTCTGTGCATTTAAAGTTTTGGTCATGAATGAAGAAATACAGTGCTGTTTTGCCGAAATATCAGCTTTAAGTTGCTCACAAGAATGTTAATCGATTTATTTACGATGTGTATGTACAAACATTATCCGGTTTTGCATAGAGAATCGATCATTCAAGGCAATTCGTGTAGATGGAAGTAGATTGTTAGAGATGTTAATATCTCAACTTATATTTAGTGCCACATACGAATATTAATAATAAAAAGTACCTCTGATGTATTGGTAATTTCCTTTTTATGTACGTATATACTCACATTAAATTCAAGTGAAGTTTCCTGCTGGGTATGATGCATCTTTTGAGATTGATTTGTATTTACGTCCGTTGTTTTAGCAATGAGGTTATATAAAATGAGACCAATGGTAAGCGTGGTATCCACTAGATGAGCGTGCATTAGAATAAGATGCACTTTACGTGCTGGGTAATACGGCGTGGAACTACAGTTAGCCTGCAAAACAGCTTCGATTCATCATGGAATGTCATAAATAGTTTTCAAGGGAGTATTTCAATTTTCCTCATTCAATGCAGCTTACCACAATAATATTAAGGTCTAAGGCTTTGTAGTACCAGGAAGAAGTGTTGTAGTTCATCTTGATGTCCATGAAACCATACCTCAATAGCTCCAGTAGTTAGAATTTGTAATCGAGATCTTGGAACATTTCGTTATTGGCCGGAAATATAATCTGGACCATTGAATACATCTAGTCATTTAAAATATTCACAAATAGTATTGGTACGTATGTCCTGTGATAACAATACCAGTGGAATGCCGGAAATTGTGACCCATATAACCACAGAGCCACCGCTATGTTTTACGGAAGGAAGGAGACAATTCAGTGCATCAACTTTTTGCACCTGCCATGCATAAATATGACCTGTTATTGGAAATAAAGATAAAGAAAACTAATCGAACCATTTGTGTTTCCAAAAATCTGTGATCCACTTTGTATGTTCTAGGCGTTATTTTCTTCGCAGTAAAGCAAATTTGGCAATAACCATTAGCTTGGAAGTTTTAAGCTAATTGAGGGTGTTTTGGTAGGTTGATTTGAAGTTTAGCGTTTTATGCATGACCAGGGCTATATGAGACGTGGACCTACAGCTTAACATGGGATCCGAACCACATGAGCTCCCACCGGAAATTGAACCCGTCTCTCCCGCGCCGAAGGCTCGTATGTAAACCATATAGCCATGAAGAAGTTCCGCAGGTAATTAGGTTATGCCACTTACGTCGCATTGTGTTCGTCGCAATAGATGTTCCAGAGCTGATCACTGTTGTGTAATTGTGTGGCAAAGATTCTGGTGATCGTGTTCCGCAATCGTACTTGCCCTTTAATTTTCGGTTACAATCCTCTTCAATGCTTAGCAATCTTGTTACTGATTCTTTTCTTCCGTCCTCTGTTATTCTTCACCGATGTTTCGCATTGCAATAAATTCTGTATTTCGTTATCACCTTAGACACTATCCCTTGCTACACACTTAACACACAGTCTCCTTAGATACACCCGCCAACCGAAACACAATCTTAATTTGACATGTTTGAAACTGTCATTTTCATTACTATCGTTGGTTCGCTTTGTCCTCCTTATGTTCTACCCAATCTATCATACTTGACACACTACTAACAAGGATCATGCGCTGAATAGGCATGCTCATTATTAGCACGTTAATAGCATATGTTTCCAGACTTCAGGTGTATCCTTTACTTTTATAACCGTATATACCTGAATTCCAGCTTAATAATATTTTTATAAGGAAAATGAATCATTTTCAGTGGGTAAGACACTTTAATTGAAAAGTTATTTCCTGCTATTTTATTTTTTCGATATGTTAAATAGCAGCCAGTATGCCAAAATATCGAACTAGTCTCTGAAGAGTTCACTGTTCTTCATGAATGAAGGACGTAAATTAACTTGAGTTGCTTGGTATTCCCGATGCTCAGAGAGTCTGGGTAACGAGGCGTAACTAAGGGGTGGGTTGGGGAGGTTCGTCTGTAATTAACCTTAAGAGGAAGGGCAGGGAGAAGCAATATTTCTTCTGTAGCCTATCTATTTCCTCTCAGACAATGAATAGGTCGTTGGGCATTCGAAATTTGTCTTTTGTTCTCTCTCTCTTTCACTTCCAGTTTCATCCAATACAATTTTTGTTGTTGTTTAAAGCCCCATAGCAGAACATGCCGCGATCTGCGATGTGATCGCAGAAAATTTGCCGCGCTTGTGCAGAAAAATTGCCAGAGGAAAAAGATATAGACCCTAGCCAACATAAAAGTGTAAAAACATGCCTGCTATGCGTAGATGTCTTAAATGCACGGACGACTCGCATAAATATAGTTTGACCTGCTTTTTTACGCCGCCCAATGCGTATTTTTAACAGTCACAAGTATTTCTTCTGCAGAAAATTTTTGAAGAATTCTTGCAGAAAAGTTTTGACTTGGGACAGCTCATCGCAGAAAGACAAAGAAAGTTCTGCCATCGGGGTTTAAAGCATCATCGCTCAAGTATCTTGTGAATTTTAAATTGCATTTTTCTCATTATATGTTGGAAAATATATGTAATGAATGCTGAACGAGTGCAATAAAAAGAAAATGCTGAAAGAGAAAAGAAAGGAAAGTAGAATAACAATTAAAAAAAAAAAAATGATGAGTGTAAGCGAATTCATATACGTGCATTGCGGCTGAATTTAGACTTGAAAGTCTACTACTTCATTGAATAATATTATTCTTTCTTATACAAAACAGTTGCAGGTTTTCCTTTTAAATTTTATTTACAAGTGTAATGTGTTTTTCAACCCCAACAATAATTGTGTTTAAGTATAGTACGAATGAAGCGTGAAGTTCGAAAACTGTGTTAAGTTTCATCTAAATATATGCAACTTAGTACATATTTGTGTCTTTTGGTGCACATGGTCTCAGGTTCGATTCTCCCTGAGGAGCATTGAAGAACTGAACTCATTATGATTATCGACCATTTTCAGTACCGAGGCTATGAGACGTGGGCCTACAGTGGGCCTGAAGTGTAATTCGAACCAACTTTAACAACCAGTCTAAGTACTAAGGTTTTTTTTTATTTTTTTTTAAGGGATTGGGGAGAGAGTAACTATCATTTCAAATAGTGCGCTTTTTGAAATAGTGGACCAATTTGAGCAATATTTTTGGTGGATTAGTTCAGTTCAATTTAAAAGGATGTGAATGGAATAGTAACACATTTTTGCTGTCGTAGTTCGTTTTGCTGCATTCTATTCGCGACCTAATAATGCTAAATATCTCTCATATTCATTATAGTTCAGGAAGCGTATAATTAATTAAAGTCTTAATTTTCTTGTGTTCTGTTGGTCCCAGCTAACTGCATGATGATTGTACTTTCGGTTTTCGGATATATAGTCAGACATAGTAGTAGTCCCCGACGTATGGCCGAATGACTCATCCTCACTCTCTTTCATGACCGGGGTGAAAGGTCAATGACCTGGCCCGGGGTCAATGACCTAGGGGTACCTAGGACCACCCCCTCTAAATTTTGGCAGGGGTACCTTGGCCCACCCCCTAAATTTTGGCAGGGGTACATAGGACCACCCCCCTTAAATTTTGGAAATTGCCAAATCTAAAAATTGGGTGTGGTAGCCTAGGACCATAGTATGTACCTCTATCAATATTGGGTGTCTATGTCGTTCCCTTTCATGGGTAAAAAATTGCCAAAAATTGAAATTTCGGGGGTTTTTGACCTAATTTATCCCCTTTGATGAGGTGTTATTACCCTATATAGTTATATGGGCGTATACAGGGGTCCATTACCTTTCATAAGACATGGGTATATTAATGCACCCATTGAGAAATTTGGGAGGGGTACCTTGGCCCACCCCTTAAATTTTGGAAATTGCCCAATTTAAACATTGGGTATTATAGTACAGGACCCTAATATGTATTAGGTTAAATTTGGATGGTCCACCTCATTCCCTTTTAGGGGTACAAAATTGCCAAAATATAAACGTAAGCAATACGTTATACCACGTGTTTGGTTTTTGGTCGATTTTATCCCCTTTGATGAGGTGTTATTATCCTATATAGTTATATGGTCATGTATAGGGGTCCATTACCTTTCATAAGATATGGGTATATTTGTGCACTCCTTTAAAAATTTGGGAGGGGTACTTTGGCCCACCCCTTAAATTTTGGAAATTGCCCAATTTAAACATTTGGTATTATAGTACCGGATCCTAACATGTATTATGATAAATTTGGGTGGTCCACCTCGTTCCCTTCTAGGGGTACAAAATTGTCAAAATATAAACGTAAGCAATACGTTATACCATGTGTTTGGTTTTTGGTCGATTTTATCCCCTTTGATGAGGTGTTATTATCCTATATAGTTATATGGGCGTATACAGGGGTCCATTACCTTTCATAAGACATGGGTATATTAATGCACCCCTTGAAAAATTTGGGAGGGGTACCTTGGCCCACCCCTTAAATTTTGGAAATTGCCCAATTTAAACATTTGGTATTATAGTACTGGACCCTAACATGTATTAGGTTAAATTTGGGTGGTCCACCTCGTTCCCTTCTAGGGGTACAAAATTGTCAAAATATAAACGTAAGCATTACGTTATACCACGTGTTTGGTTTTTGGTCGATTTTATCCCCTTTGATGAGGTGTTATTATCCTATATAGTTATATGGGCGTATACAGGGGTCCATTACCTTTCATAAGATATGGGTATATTCGTGCACTCCTTTAAAAATTTGGGAGGGGTACTTTGGCCCACCCCTTAAATTTTGGAAATTGCCCAATTTAAACATTTGGTATTATAGTACCGGATCCTAACATGTATTATGATAAATTTGGATGGTCCACCTCGTTGCCTTCTAGGGGTACAAAATTGTCAAAATATAAACGTAAGCATTACGTTGTACCACGTGTTTGGTCTTTTGGCCCAATTTATCCTCTTGGATGAGGGGCTATTACCTTATATGGTTATATGGTTATGTATAGGGGTCTATTCCCTATCATAAGACATAGGTACATTTGTGCACTCCTTTAAAAATTTGGGAGGGGTACTTTGGCCCACCCCTTAAATTTTAGAAATTGCTCATTTTATATATTTGGTATTATAGTACTGGACCCTAACATGTATTATGATAAATTTGGGTGGTCCACCTCGTTCCCTTTTAGCGGTACAAATTGCCAAAAATATAAACGTAAGCAATACGTTGTACCACGTGTTTGGTATTTTGGCCCAATTTATTTCCTTGGATGAAGTCCTATTACCTTATATGGTTATGTATAGGGGTCTATTCCCTATCATAAGACAAAGGCACATTTGTGCACCCCTTTAAAAATTTGGGAGGGGTACTTTGGCCCACCCCTTATCTTATGATAGGAAATGAACCTATATACATGACCATATAACCATATAAGGTAATAGAACCTCCTCAAGCATTTGGTATCATAGTACAGGTCTCCAATATGTACCACTATAAATTTGGATGGTCCACATCGTTCCCTTTTCATAGGTAAAGAACTACCAAAAATCAAATTTCGGAGGTTATTGACACCTATTTAGCACGTTATATGGTTTATTACCTTTATATGTTTATGTTCCCTTTTAAATTTGGGAATTATCAAATAACAAAATTCGGTAAACGTTTTCTAAGCCCCATTGTAGATGTTGATGTTCCTCTTATGGCCAAATATTTAAAATTTAAATGTTATTGACCGGCTTTATTATTGAATAAGTACAGGATTTATTACTTTTTCATAAGACACAGGTGTATTTGTGTACCAATCTTAAATTTTGGAAGGGGTACATTTCTTATTGTCATATCAATAATTGGTAATTGTTCTTTGGGTAAATCATTAGGATCACGTGATCGGTTATTGATCTATGATGGGATTAGGAGTCCAGGACATTGGTACATTGAAACTTTGTAGGATAATTTGATAATGTGTCATTGGTTTTGATTATTCCCGCCAAATATAAACGTAAGCAAGACGTTGTACCACGTGATTGTCCTTGATGAGGTAGTGTACAGGGATTCATTTCCTTTGTTGTGGTACTTCTTAAGTTTGAGTACACACTTAAACAGTTGGTTCTACTCAGGTAAACAATTGACGGACATTATTGACCTTATTGAACATATTAACTCTAAGACTTAGGTATATCAAGAGAAGTATTCTTTCAATTTGGGAATGGTGATAAACAGAATTTTAACATAAGGTGCGAAATTTGAAACAATACATTGAACTTTAGTCACAGCTCATAGTCTAAGATCATTGGTGGTGATTGATTTGAAATCTGATAGCTAACCTTATTGAATCTTATGACTCATAGACGAAAGGCAATACATGCTACAACAGTTTGAAATTTAATCATAAGGTGATGTAATCTGACACTAGCAAAGTTATTGTTAATGCAATTTGATTGGATGATCACTATCTTTCCTGCAATCTGATTGGTTGATCACTATCTTTCGTGCAATCTGATTGGTTGATGATTTTCAAATCTTTGCTGTATTCAGTTTTAAGTTTTGTTTAACATTTAAAAATCTTGGTTTCGTTCAACATTTTGCACTCACTGAAACCGTTTATTTGTTAATCGAATAGTTAAAAACCGGATAAAGTTTGACGGTTAACCGTGAAACGTAAAATTTTTTTAGTTTGAAATTTTTTTGTTTGAAACTTTTTGTTTCGAAATTTTGTTTGAAATTTTTTTGGACAACTTTTGTTTCAAAATTTTTTTGTTTAAAAATTTTTCGTTTCAAAATTTTGTTTAAAATTTTTGTTTGAAATTTTTCGTTTCCAAATTTTTTTGTTTGAATTTTTTTTTGTTTCAAAATTTTGTTTGAATTTTTTTTCGTTTCAAAATTTTGTTTGAATTTTTTCGTTTGAAATTTTTTGTTTGAATTTTTTTCGTTTCAAAATTTTGTTTCAAAGATTTTTGTTTGAAATGTTTGTTTCAAAATTTTGGTTTGACATTTTTAAAAGTTTGTGCACTCATTGGTAAAGAACCGAAACTGTTTAGAAGTAAAACCTCTGGCAACATTGTGGTGCACGTCAGAGCATGGGGTTGTACTTGAAATGAAAAAACACAAATCATTGAAAATGGATCATTTTATTACACTCCACATACATCCATACCAGATAGTGGTTCTGGATATTGTCGATACAATGTATTTTGAACTTCTTGCACTAGTTTGTCTTTAGCATATAATTTTAATTCCAGTTGAAGTCTTTTAAGATCTATTGCGATATCAATTGGTGGAAACTCAATGTCCATTTGATCACAAATAAACTGTTTATCAATACAGGTATGCACCCACGAACGATGTTGACAACCATCACAATATCTAGATACATGTTGTACAATATGCATAACACATTTTTCAAAATAGTACTTTTTCAGGAATATACTAGTTTTGTTGCACACTTCCACTGCATGTTTCGCGCACTGGAATACGCTGATAAATTTGTTCCATTCTGTTTCCGTTAGATACACCATGTTGCGAGGGACATGAAATGTACTCTTTTTACGTAACAGCACCATCTTCTCTTCGAGGACTGTACGCATCACCACTTCATGATTTGAGCCTAATGATTTGACTATGGTCACATTTAGCTCATCATGAAAATAATCGTTCATTTGGTCGATTCGTGAACATAATATTTGCCATTCTTCACAGGTCAGTTGTACACCAAATTGTTCTGCTTTGCCCAATCGAATCACAGGTTCAAATGTTCTACCACTGATACCAATCATCACATGTTTTGTTTGAAATATATTTATTGGATAATAGCTTGCGAAGAGGAATTCTTTATCGTTAGAAGTACACATCTTTCCTCCTGAAAAGCACTTGCTCAAATGATTTCGTGGGATGACACTGTATTTGCTGGTTTATAGTTATTGCTGACGTCATTGGAAAGGAATGTGCTGACGTTTGAATTCATGATTTCATCACAGTTGCTGACGTCATGCCGACCAACCAAATTCATACAACTACGGCTGACGTCATTGGAAAGAAATGTGCTGATTCATGATTTCATCACAATTGCTGTGTACTAAATTCAAGTTGATGACTTCGACCCAAGAATCCTTTGTAACATAAAGATACAGATCCAGTATTTAAGAAACACAGTAGTTCTTCTTGTTTTGATGCTTCCATGGGTAAATATCTTGCTGGTAAAATTATATTCTTATCATTTTCAAGCTTCACTACGATTCTTAATCCAAACTTTGTAGGGATCATTTGGCTAGCTAAGATTCTATAAGGTACATTCTGTTGTAAATCAGTAATCTTGGTAAATGATTTCATCACATCACGTGTGTTTAGAAACTGCAGACAAGTAGCCATGATGATGTTATCATGAATACTAACTCGAACGATACTTATATATGATGCAAAACTGATGACGTTGCATTATCATGCTCTGACGTGCACCACAATGTTGCCAGAGGTTTTACTTCTAAACAGTTTCGGTTCTTTACCAATGAGTGCACAAACTTTTAAAAATGTCAAACCAAAATTTTGAAACAAACATTTCAAACAAAAATCTTTGAAACAAAATTTTGAAACGAAAAAAATTCAAACAAAAAATTTCAAACGAAAAAATTCAAACAAAATTTTGAAACGAAAAAAAATTCAAACAAAATTTTGAAACAAAAAAAATTTCAAACAAAAAAATTTGGAAACGAAAAATTTCAAACAAAAATTTTAAACAAAATTTTGAAACGAAAAATTTTTAAACAAAAAAATTTTGAAACAAAAGTTGTCCAAAAAAATTTCAAACAAAATTTCGAAACAAAAAGTTTCAAACAAAAAAATTTCAAACTAAAAAAATTTTACGTTTCACGGTTAACCGTCAAACTTTATCCGGTTTTTAACTATTCGATTAACAAATAAACGGTTTCAGTGAGTGCAAAATGTTGAACGAAACCAAGATTTTTAAATGTTAAACAAAACTTAAAACTGAATACAGCAAAGATTTGAAAATCATCAACCAATCAGATTGCACGAAAGATAGTGATCAACCAATCAGATTGCAGGAAAGATAGTGATCATCCAATCAAATTGCATTAACAATAACTTTGCTAGTGTCAGATTACATCACCTTATGATTAAATTTCAAACTGTTGTAGCATGTATTGCCTTTCGTCTATGAGTCATAAGATTCAATAAGGTTAGCTATCAGATTTCAAATCAATCACCACCAATGATCTTAGACTATGAGCTGTGACTAAAGTTCAATGTATTGTTTCAAATTTCGCACCTTATGTTAAAATTCTGTTTATCACCATTCCCAAATTGAAAGAATACTTCTCTTGATATACCTAAGTCTTAGAGTTAATATGTTCAATAAGGTCAATAATGTCCGTCAATTGTTTACCTGAGTAGAACCAACTGTTTAAGTGTGTACTCAAACTTAAGAAGTACCACAACAAAGGAAATGAATCCCTGTACACTACCTCATCAAGGACAATCACGTGGTACAACGTCTTGCTTACGTTTATATTTGGCGGGAATAATCAAAACCAATGACACATTATCAAATTATCCTACAAAGTTTCAATGTACCAATGTCCTGGACTCCTAATCCCATCATAGGTCAATAACCGATCACGTGATCCTAATGATTTACCCAAAGAACAATTACCAATTATTGATATGACAATAAGAAATGTACCCCTTCCAAAATTTAAGATTGGTACACAAATACACCTGTGTCTTATGAAAAAGTAATAAATCCTGTACTTATTCAATAATAAAGCCGGTCAATAACATTTAAATTTTAAATATTTGGCCATAAGAGGAACATCAACATCTACAATGGGGCTTAGAAAACGTTTACCGAATTTTGTTATTTGATAATTCCCAAATTTAAAAGGGAACATAAACATATAAAGGTAATAAACCATATAACGTGCTAAATAGGTGTCAATAACCTCCGAAATTTGATTTTTGGTAGTTCTTTACCTATGAAAAGGGAACGATGTGGACCATCCAAATTTATAGTGGTACATATTGGAGACCTGTACTATGATACCAAATGCTTGAGGAGGTTCTATTACCTTATATGGTTATATGGTCATGTATATAGGTTCATTTCCTATCATAAGATAAGGGGTGGGCCAAAGTACCCCTCCCAAATTTTTAAAGGGGTGCACAAATGTGCCTTTGTCTTATGATAGGGAATAGACCCCTATACATAACCATATAAGGTAATAGGACTTCATCCAAGGAAATAAATTGGGCCAAAATACCAAACACGTGGTACAACGTATTGCTTACGTTTATATTTTTGGCAATTTGTACCGCTAAAAGGGAACGAGGTGGACCACCCAAATTTATCATAATACATGTTAGGGTCCAGTACTATAATACCAAATATATAAAATGAGCAATTTCTAAAATTTAAGGGGTGGGCCAAAGTACCCCTCCCAAATTTTTAAAGGAGTGCACAAATGTACCTATGTCTTATGATAGGGAATAGACCCCTATACATAACCATATAACCATATAAGGTAATAGCCCCTCATCCAAGAGGATAAATTGGGCCAAAAGACCAAACACGTGGTACAACGTAATGCTTACGTTTATATTTTGACAATTTTGTACCCCTAGAAGGCAACGAGGTGGACCATCCAAATTTATCATAATACATGTTAGGATCCGGTACTATAATACCAAATGTTTAAATTGGGCAATTTCCAAAATTTAAGGGGTGGGCCAAAGTACCCCTCCCAAATTTTTAAAGGAGTGCACGAATATACCCATATCTTATGAAAGGTAATGGACCCCTGTATACGCCCATATAACTATATAGGATAATAACACCTCATCAAAGGGGATAAAATCGACCAAAAACCAAACACGTGGTATAACGTAATGCTTACGTTTATATTTTGACAATTTTGTACCCCTAGAAGGGAACGAGGTGGACCACCCAAATTTAACCTAATACATGTTAGGGTCCAGTACTATAATACCAAATGTTTAAATTGGGCAATTTCCAAAATTTAAGGGGTGGGCCAAGGTACCCCTCCCAAATTTTTCAAGGGGTGCATTAATATACCCATGTCTTATGAAAGGTAATGGACCCCTGTATACGCCCATATAACTATATAGGATAATAACACCTCATCAAAGGGGATAAAATCGACCAAAAACCAAACACATGGTATAACGTATTGCTTACGTTTATATTTTGACAATTTTGTACCCCTAGAAGGGAACGAGGTGGACCACCCAAATTTATCATAATACATGTTAGGATCCGGTACTATAATACCAAATGTTTAAATTGGGCAATTTCCAAAATTTAAGGGGTGGGCCAAAGTACCCCTCCCAAATTTTTAAAGGAGTGCACAAATATACCCATATCTTATGAAAGGTAATGGACCCCTATACATGACCATATAACTATATAGGATAATAACACCTCATCAAAGGGGATAAAATCGACCAAAAACCAAACACGTGGTATAACGTATTGCTTACGTTTATATTTTGGCAATTTTGTACCCCTAAAAGGGAATGAGGTGGACCATCCAAATTTAACCTAATACATATTAGGGTCCTGTACTATAATACCCAATGTTTAAATTGGGCAATTTCCAAAATTTAAGGGGTGGGCCAAGGTACCCCTCCCAAATTTCTCAATGGGTGCATTAATATACCCATGTCTTATGAAAGGTAATGGACCCCTGTATACGCCCATATAACTATATAGGGTAATAACACCTCATCAAAGGGGATAAATTAGGTCAAAAACCCCCGAAATTTCAATTTTTGGCAATTTTTTACCCATGAAAGGGAACGACATAGACACCCAATATTGATAGAGGTACATACTATGGTCCTAGGCTACCACACCCAATTTTTAGATTTGGCAATTTCCAAAATTTAAGGGGGGTGGTCCTATGTACCCCTGCCAAAATTTAGGGGGTGGGCCAAGGTACCCCTGCCAAAATTTAGAGGGGGTGGTCCTAGGTACCCCTAGGTCATTGACCCCGGGCCAGGTCATTGACCTTTCACCCCGGTCATGAAAGAGAGTGAGGATGAGTCATTCGGCCATACGTCGGGGACTACTACTGACATACTTGTGTTGATAAGCTATGGCTGAAAGTAAGATTTCAGTAATAATTAAATTAGATTATGATTACGTAATTTCTTGACCTCTATATACCTGGGTTCTCGACATCAAGGAAGGGGGACTTCTTTATTTGGGAAAAATTTTAATTGACGTATGTGCTAGTAAATGTCCTTTGAAGTTGCTATAAGTGAATTCACACCAACATGATATCTATAGGCCTATTCTTAATTCTCACTTCAGATTATCATTTCCATATTCGATGTGCGTTTGAATAACAAAGAAGAAAAGAAATAGACACCGTACTGCTGCTAAATTGTCATAGGGGTTCATTATATCTACGTTCTATAAGTGTACTTTAGGCTGCTTTCGAACTTCTTCAATTAAGCTTAAATATTTTTTGTGTTCCATTTATTCTAAATTTCTTTAATTTGAAATTTTTTACAAACATATTTGTAGTTAGCTAACAACAGAAATAAATAAATGAGACCATATTAGCTCGTGCCCTTTAGGAGTCAAAGTCAGGCTATATTCTGTCAAGTCGTCTTTGTCTGCTTTGTGTCTTGTAGAAAAGACGTGAATTTTCTTAACTGCATTACTTGGAGAACAGCCTACGTAAATTGTAAACATGTCTATTATTCATGGAGTGGTTTCTAGCATCTCCACCCGCAGTAGTTGGGGGAATTCCCCCGGGGGACCCCGCTCTCATACAAAATTCACTTCAGATGGAAGTTTTCTTTTCTCTGTAAAGAACGAAATCGTCGTCGTTACAAGAAAAACAGAACGTCCTTTATTTTAGCATTATAATTACGCAACGGAGCGTCACATTCTCTTTTGAAATGTATTTTCTCTCTTATTCTTCATGTTATTTTTCATTCGTCTTATATAAAAGCGTAGAAGATTTGACAACTTTATTTATTATTATTAATATTATTATTATTATTAGTGTTGTTTCTACTATTGGTGAACAAAGAAATAAATCATCTTGAAGTTTTAGTCAGCGTCTATGAGTTAGTTATTTTTTATTAGTAGCTTTTGTAGTTTGTAAACTTGGACACAGTTTATATAATTTATTTTGTGGTATTTTAACGCTTTTCTTTTCACGTAACGTAAAGAAACCATTTTATGATACATTATATAAATTATGATAACACAAACTATATCTTGTAAGAACAAACTACTCATTCATATAATGTCATAGAATTTTAATTTCTCTAACCTACTTTTAACGCCGTACATCACAACTGGGCAAGTTTCTTGTAATTAATTGTTAGTTTGTGCGTGTATTGGGATGTCGGAAATGTAGCAACATATTTTTCTGTTGTTTTTTTTTCAAAGGCTATTTATATAAGCAACAAAAATTTTTGATATATTGCTTGATTTTTTTCGATAACCTTTTGCCATCTTTCATTGTGCTTCATAATTCCTGATTCATATGATCTGTCTTTATGGACGAAAAACTGAACACTATGCTAATTTACATCCTAATCTGAATTGAACGTTATACCATCCAAGGAGTTTTGTAGAGGGTGAAACTAGTGGTAGTCTGACGGCGCAAGGTCAGAGGAGTGTGTTGGGTATGGCAACATATCCTATCCTAGCTCCCATAATTTTTGACTGGTGGTCAAACTTGCGGGGTGTCTCGTGTTGTACTGATGAACAACGCAACTCTACGATTTATAAGCTCGTCACGTTTTCCGATGATGGTTCCGTTCAAATTGTCCAGTTTCCGATAATACACATTTAAATTGAGTCGTTAATTTTATGGTAAGAGCTCGATAAACCTTCAGTATGATGATATTTCAAGATAATTTTCTTCTGTGGTTATACTCTCGATGACGTTTGGGATGATGGTCCTGACGTGACTCATTTAAGGCTGATTATTATGTCTTAACCAATACCGTTTGGGTACTGCATCGTTATAAACAATTCACTTTTCATCGCTATATATCAGTCACTTAAAGAAAGAAAAAACCTCACACTTAATGAGTAAATCGCAGATTTTTATACGGGCTGTCACACAAACTTGTTTAAATTCACGAGGAACCCGAACGTAATCTTGCTTCTTCTGATTGTTGTGAACACTTAAATGATCGATGTACGATGTTTCTGTAGTCTCTTTTGTCTTGTAAAACGAGTTTAAATGGATAAGTTCCTTTATTTTGTCATCAATTTCGGTAAGCCTCCCTGACCGAGGAGTGTCGTTGAGATCAAAATCGCTAGTACGAAATATTTGTGAACCATCGTTGGCACGGACATTGACATCGTAAACTTTATGAAACTTTTCACTGACGCGTGTTCTTCACTATACGAAAGTAAAATAGTGAAAATGGCGAAAATTGAAAATTTTGATCTTTCTTCTTGAACTTGTAAGTCTCAAGTACATTTTTTTTCTTTGAATGAACGAAGCTATTACAATTCGTCGGTCCAATGCCCAAACCGCGAATGTGCAAATTTTGCTATTTTCACCTATGTGCAGTTTCATGTTATTTGGGGCACACAGATTCCAATACCAAAGTCCCATTTGTGAAATATGAGTATATTAGAAGTTATCGTCAATATCTAAAACAAGTACCTAAGTTTATATACTGATTTTTCGGGATAACTTGAATATTAAAATGCTTATAACTCAAAGTCAAATTTAGCAGATTCGCGGTTTTGGCATTGGATCGACGAATTGTGAGCTGTCAAATTACAAGTCAATAACTTTAGATGACTCTAGTACTTCCAAAAATGAACTAACACAATCTGTTTCAAAATATATCATGATATTTTCCGACAACTCAATGGTACGTTCACCGAATTACTTCTGAAAAAAAAAAAAAAAAATGTAACATCATTTCGGAAAATAAATGTAGATATTGACAGTATAGTGTCATATTTCAAAGAATTAATATTTAATATCTGAATATTACGAAGGAAAGAGAGATGACATTGTAAAGTTGCAGAGAGATCAAGATTGATAATTTATAATTTTTAGATTTAATGGTAATAGAAATGAAGTTATTGAAACGGAGCTAGGAATCTTTTGTATTATAACTGAACGCTCTACTAGGAGCCGCGTGATCTTCAACTAGCAGTTCAGTTCCAGAAGTCGCAATACCATATCTCTTTTCATGTTTCTAGGTGATCACAAACATGTTGAGCGGGAAGAGTTAGTTAAAGTTAAAAAAAAAAAAAAAAAAAAAAAAAAAAGTGTTCCATATAAGTTGAGCACAAGGACGGAGAAAAGGGCGGGAAGCTGTTTGTAAGAATAATCGACTTTAAAAACCTTAATTTCGTGGAATTAGAGGACAAGCAAGATTCACCTTCAAGATAATTCTGACATTACTAACAGTTCTTTTGCATCAAACCAAGAAGCTTCCATGGACCGAAGTTCTCAGCTAACCATTTCGTCGTGAGGTAGGAGTTCACCTCTTTTTCGCCCTTTTCACTTTTCTTTTCCTGTATCTTCCTCGTGTTTCACACGATATAGTTCTTTTCCAGTCAATTTCCCAATCACTTTCTCTTCTTTTTAATTACATATTTTCTTCTTTCGTATTCCTAACCCGTTCCTTATTGGGTTTTTGTTCGATCCAGCTACTTCACTTAATTTTCTTTACGCCCATATTTCGAGAGCCTGCAGTTGTTATTCGTCACTTTGTCGTAAGTTTCATGTTTGTCTCCTATACTGCAGATTATTGCAAACCGACGTTCTGCGTTTTTTTCTTCTTAGCACTATTCAGACACAAAATTTCTTTGATCTCTGATAATCTCTGATATTTTTTTTTTTCAAACTCGTCTAGCAATATAACGAATCCTTTATCATCCACAAATACGTTATTTTCTTCTTCGTCGTAAGTCCTTAGACGTATATTCGTTCCATCTCTCAAATTCTTCGTCCCGCTCGTTGATTGTCTTCCCATTCTTATTTTATAATCACCATAATACTACCTGGTTCATGCTAATTTTCTCATATTTTCCTGCTCTTCCAAATTTTTCCATACCCTGACATTTTCTTTGTAAAATTGTACTCCTGATATTTGTGTTCTCTCCATAATTCCTTAAGTTCCTACACGTTTTTTTTCACTTTCTCTATTATTCTGTTTCCAAATCTTTTCCATAGCCCATTTGTTGTTAGCTGTTTTCTGTTGCCGAATCGTGCTATTTCTTCTATATCGTAATGCATGCAAAGTTTGATATATTCCAACCCTCAGTAGTATCTGCTTGTATCTTTTTCACGTTAGAATACTTGAAACGTTTCGTAGGAAGCGATTTATTACCTTTTCATTTTTAACCTGTCAGTATTCAACTTCTTCGCTACTTTTCCTCTTGTCATTTTTGTCAGTTGAATAACCACTTCGTCCAGCACAAAGCTACAGTAAGAGAAGATCTTGTTCGTGTGGTTTATGCATTCTTTTAGCTTTCTCGATATCTTTTGAAAATTATAACAAATCTCCGGCTTTCTGTTTGAGTTTTTTCAAGCAGGCTTGGAACCTGTTAAATTTTCAAGAATTATGCAGAAAGAGACGGCAGTTGAACTAAAGGATATCGTGGAAACCTCCTTAAAATGCAGTGAGAGATTGAATGATTATATCAGTGATATGCACTCTTATGTAGTTAGAAAGTCACGAGAAAGGAGGATAGCATGAAGTGGAATCCAAATTATTGCTTGAGCTGCATCCAATTCTTTGCACTCGACTACAGCGTGCTCCACAAAAAAGCAGGAAATTTGGATTTTCTACAAGAGCGATTGTATGTGCAATAATATGTTTTACGTGCAGTTGTATAGTTTTGTGCTGTTCCATTGTGTATAGTACGTATGTGCACCCAGATGTTCCAAGACACAGTTATGGGTGATCACGAATTGACATGGCAACAAGATGGTGCGAAGGCCCATACAGCAATCGATACTCTGACATGGATAAGAATTAATACTCCTGACTTCATCGAACCTAACGACTGGCCGTCTAAAAGTTCAGATCTCAATGTGACGGATTATTGCATTTGGGGTATACTGCTATCGAAGGTTTAAGAACACAGGAGAGACATCACAAACATTGATGGCCTGAAAGCTGTACTGACAGACGCCTGGAACAACGTTACATTTGAAACTATCCAGAATGCCACCGGAAATTGGTTACAACGTCTACGCCGCTGTGTGGAAGCCAAAGGGAATCATTTTGAGCACTTGCATTGATTATGAACATTCGAATGACAGTGTCAGTAAAATATAAATGAAAATATGTGTGTCCACCTCATACAGGGTCGTATCCAGAAGTTGTAAGACTGATTTTTTTTTTTTTTAATTATTGAACATTTTAGTACATCGACTTAATACTCTTCAAAATAGGCCCCTGGGCATTCACCCACTTCTGGTAGCGAGCCTTCTAGGTCGCGAAGGCCTTCTGGAAGTCGTCCTCCGGGATGCCGTTCAGCGTCCTCGTCGTCGCTGCTTGGACCGCTTCCACCGAGTCGAAACGATGCCCCTTGAGCTGCCTCTTGATACGAGGGAACAGGAAGAAGTCCGACGGTGCCACATCAGGGCTGTAGTTGGGTGAGACAACGTGGAAACGCCGAAGTTGGGCAGGAGATCCCTCACAATCTACGCGCCGTGGCACGGCGCGTTGTCATGGTGGAGCTTCCATTTTCCCACCAGGTCTGGTCGCACGCGTGCGATCCGATTTCGTAGTCGTGTGAGCACTTCCACGTAAAATCTTGCATTTACACTCTGTCCAGGAGGTACAAACTCCTTATAAACAATGACACGACGGTAAAAAAAATGCAATCAACGTCGATTTCAATTTCGATTTCGACATTCTGGCCTTCTTTTTACGGGGTGATTGTGCGGCTCATTGTATCCTCCTTATAGGCCTGCGTAAGCATGTCCTTGGCTTTAGTCGCTGATTTTCCCAGTTTGACGCAAAACTTGATGGCGTACCGCTGCTACAAATTTCGCTCCATCGCAACTGACGACGAGGCGTCACAACAGGAGGTCACTAACACAGTGGTCCACACTCAACTAACGCACGCAGGCGACTGCCGCCGGTCGACACCTGTTCCCAAGGCTCCCCTTCATAACATCTGGCCTTGCAACCCCCCTACATTGCTCCACGCGCGCGGGAAAAATCAGTCTTACTACTTCTGGATACGACCCTGTATTACAGAATCTACAATAAATTTCCTGCTTTTTTGTGGGGTATCCTGTAGAATAGAATCCAAAACTACGTGGATAGTTGGCCAGTGGGTTACAGAATCAATGCAATACAAAATAGTTGATTAGCAATTTTAATAGAGGTATTTCAATTCTTATATTTACATATATGCTACTTTTTGTATTTTTGCTCACTTAGGAAGCAAACTTCCGAATGAGCAAGCTTAAAATAATTGGAGAAGAAAGAGAATGGGAAATAACCTACATACCCACAAATAAATACATCTTTCATTTAGTTCACCGAAATTAAGTAGTAGAGGATGGCGCAAAAGTCCTCACCTTATTTCCGAAGTTTGTAACTTTGAAGACGAAAAAGGAAAAATCGGTTATATTGTTTGATTACATTTATTATTCCATTGGGCCTTGTTTCTATTTTGTACTAATACACAATAACACACTGAGCAAGGTTATGTGATAACATGTAAAAAAAAAAATAAATAAATAAAAAAAACTATCACGTAATAGTTTCAACACATTAACTGTGTCTTCATCAAGACTTCTACTCCTTCTTTCTTGAGGAGTGGAAGTCTGATGGAGACACAGTTATTGTGTTGAAACTGTTACGTGATAGTGTTTTTTTTTTTTTTTTATACATATTATCATAGCCTTGCATAGTGTGTTATTGTGTTTTAGTACAAAATTGCATTTATTAAGATGTTTACATTTTGTGTCATAAAGTCAAGAAGATAATATTGGCCAAGTGACCATCGTCGGTGTTGATGCTCAATCGGGGCTCGTTTCACAACATTTCCCATTATTTTCCTTAAAAGGCCTTTCGATAGATTCTCCACTTCTTGCTGATACTCTCCTTTAGTACCGCCAAGGTCTGAGGCTTGTTCCTGTAGACCCCCCCCCCCCCCAATCATACCGGGTGATCTTGCGGGGAAGTTTCAGTTGCCAAAACGAGACTTTATGCGGCCGGGAAACGCTTGCATCAGAATGTCCATTATTGGTTGTGCTGTATGTGCAGTCGCACTATTATGCTGTAATCAAATATTTCTCAAATCCAGTTGTCAGTTTGTGGCAGCAAGAAGCCACTTATAATGGTTCTGTAACGCGCGCGAGTGACAGTCCGTGTTCCCAACGTTGTCCTCAAAGAAATAGGGACCAGTGACTTTTTTTTTTTTTTTTAACGCCGCAGCAAACTGTGACCTTGAGAGAACGTAATGACATTTCGTGAATTACACGAGGATTGCCAGTACTTCAGAAACGAAAATCTTGCTTATTGACATACCCGTATAGGGAGAATGCGCTTCATCACTTATGATTATTTTTTAATAGAAAATTCTCATTTTCACAGACGAGGCTTAAGAAGGCTTGGCTAAACTGAGATTGTCAGTTAGATATTGCGGAATGAAGTGTTGACTGTGAATTGTCTCTGGCGATTATTGAAAATGAAATGAAATCTTTAAGTTTTACGTCCCACGGTTATGCCGGTTAGGCTAAAGGAGACGGTGAAGATGAGAGATGAATGAAATGGTGGAATGAAGAAAGTGGGAGGAAACGGGAGAACCCCGAGAAAACCCACTCACACGGTGTTTGTCTGGCGATTATTGCTATCACATGTTTATATATGCTGTATTTGTATCTGTTAGACATATAGATACTTTTGAACTAAGTAAAAAGTGCAATATTTGTAGTTTGTAACCTACATCACTAAATGCAACTGGAGTTGTCTTCCGTCTTTAGTGCTTCAGTTTAAATTTTGTCTCCATGTAGAAAAACAATTGTTATCCTCTTGTTCTTGGAATTCCTTTCTGTTCCTTCTTCACTTTCGTGAAAAAAAGGAAAAAGAATCAGCAGTTGAGTTCGATTGCCCGGAAGGGACTTCGTCGATCTTAAATTCTTATATCTTTAAGAAGTCGACAGAAAAAAAGTCAAGAGGAGAAATAGTTTCTTTTTCCTGTCCGGTCCCCAGTTTTAAAATTCAAATCGAGTTTTATTGGTCGAATGGAAAAATCTTCTGCACGGAAAATTTGACATTTGTTCTGACATTGTCCTCCCTTTTCATCCCGTGCTTGGAATTGCATTCCCGTTTCGTCTTCCTTTTTCTTCCTTCTTTCTATCTATCCAGTGTTCTGCCCATCTCCTCTCCAGCAGTAAGTGAGGCAGTTTTGACTAAGGGTGATGATAGAAAAGATTATTCGTCTTGTTGGAGGCAAGTGTTCTATGCAGACAAACTAACACTTTAAAAAAAGAAAGAAAGAAAGAAAGTTGTTCTTTAAGGTTAATTTTGAAGGCACATTTTTGTTTAGGTTCATTAAAGCGAACAAGGATAGCAGCGGTGTGGAATTAGATTGCATTTCCTTGTTCGTGGAAAAGGGGGTTTAACTCTATCATGACTGATTTCGAAAAAAGTAACGGAAAACAATAAGAGAGATGATATATAATATTTGGCTTGAAGACGATAGTCATGGGGAGCTTGTAAAGCTGTACCTGCGACTACAGTTTTTTAATGTAAGGAATAGAATTGCCAAATTCGATAGAGGACACTATGGTTCATGCTGTATTTGAAGTTGCCTTGTGCATCTAGTACAGTGAGGTTCATTTTCACTTTAAGGACAACTTAGGTCAAATTCATAATTTGAAATATTATCAATTCACCCTTTGGTAATTACTATTCTAGCATCATTCAATAACACATTGTGACAGTTAATGAACTATATGAAATAAAACGGAAGTGAATGACAAACTACGTAGTACACGAACTATATTGCACATGTAAACAGCACTTCAGACATTCTGATTTAGGTTATGACATGTTCGATATGTCTGCCATTTCTGGTGATGATGTGGCGCAAACGAACAGCAAAATTCTGCATGACCCGCTGAAGTGTCGGGACATCGATGCTGTCGATGACCTCCTGAATGGCAGTTTTCAGCTCGACAATGGTTTTGGGTTATTACTGTACCCCTTGTCCTTAACATAGCCCCACATAATGAGTCACATGGGTCAGATCCGGGGAATATGGTGACCAAGCAAGTATCTTTCCAGTGGCCTTTAGGTACCCCAGAGCCAGAATGCGGTCTCCAAAATACTCCTCCAGGACATCAAACATTCTCGTGCTCCGATGGAGTCGAGCGTCATCTTGCATGGACCACATCTTGTCGAAATCAGGGTCACTTTGGATAATGGGTATGGAATCATTTTTCAAAATCGCCATGTATCGTGCAGTAGTCACCGTTCCTTCAAGGAATATCGCACCGATTATTTCATGGCTGGACATTACACACCACACCGTCACCCGTTCAAGGTGGAGATACTTCTCTATTGCGAAATGCGGATTCTCAGTCCCCTAAATGCGCCAATTTTGCTTATTGACGTACCCATCCAAATGAAAGTGGCCTTCGTCGAATGCGCATACGAATTCCCATCATGCCCTGTGGTCAGCCACGCAGTTTGGACGTCATCACGCGAATCATTCAGTAATTATGACTGTTTTATTTTATATAGTTCATTAATTGTCATCCTGTAAGTTCGAATAAGTGTTTGATATTGTTTTATAAATTCTAGTTGTCCTACCGAGCCTTTGGCCCGCTATACACTATAGGTTAAAATCGTTCGTTTAACAATTTTTTAAAAAGATTTCTCAGCATCCACCTTCGTTAACAAGCAAACAATAGTAAAAATAGCGACATTTATTAGCTCCCGGCAAGCAAACGATAGCGCAAGTAATGACATCTTTTAGCGTGACTTTATTATTAGAATTAGCGTGACGCACAGACTGAAACGTTCCCCATTTAATATTAGAATTACACCGTTCCTTAATTTTTGAAATGTTGTTTTATTAATATTTTGATAATTGCAATATTGAAAATGTCAAATCTGTTGGGACCTCGTGCTAAGATAATAACCTTTGAAAATTGAGTCGTTTAATTCAAACGTATAGACCCTACTAATAATAGGGACTCGTAATAGACTATACAGATCCTTTGCTCAAGGATTAGACTACACAAATTCTTCGCTCATACTCCATCCGCTTTCCATTTTTCCATTGAAAAGTTACTTTGAAGCTTCCTTAATCTTATCTTGTGATCATCATGGTGGTTTGTGTTGTATTTGAGTGAATAGCAAAGTGTGCTTGAGTACATAAATTAGGTTTGTTTTTCTCTCTTTGTATTATTACTAGAACCAAAATATTCATCTTGTTCTTTGGTTTGTATATTATTTCATCGTTATTGTTTTCTTAAAACCTTCCTTTCTGCTTTCCTGGAAAAGATCTTTAATTTTTTCTTGCCGTGGTTTCTCTTGCATTCTAGCTATTCCAGTCTAAGGATGGTCGAACGAAACTCTGAAGCTTGCCTCTAGCGTAATGCTTTCATGAAATATTCAGCGAGAATTATGGGAGTCCCTATGCTGGATTCATATTTCGTCGGCTATGATCGAACCTGGTGAGTAGTGGTTTGAGAGAGTTTCGGAGGCGGGGGTAGACACTATGGAAGCCTGGGTTGTGGAAGTTAGCTCACAAGATGTCTAGAGAAACATGATGGGGGAAGTCTAAAGAAAGAATGAGAGAGAAAGAGAGAGAAAGTTTAAAGCTGCAGGCTTTTCTTTTAATTTAATTTTCAGCAAAATGAAAATTCTAGGCTGACGTAGTTCTCAAACGATAAATATTTCTCTGCGGCATAAATTAATGAATTTTAACTAATCTTAACGTTTTTCTTTATAAAAACAAGGAGCGAAGTATATGCAAGATAGGAGTTCGGAAATAACCTGCTGGTATTTCAGTTGATATACATTTATGTGTTGAATTATCTCATCACAAGTAATCTTCAGTTCTCCCCGCTGACCTAGTGGCTAGTACTCGCGTCTTTGATGCACAGTATCTCTGGTCCGATTTCCAGTGGGAGGGCTTTGAAAAATTTGAACGTGTTACTGTGGTTCTGAATCCATCTTAAATTATAGGTCCACATCTAATACAGTCTCCTTGCTAAAACATGCTACATTGCAATCAAAGCAACAAGCAATCTTCAAATATTCATTGCATTGATTTATCGGTATTTCAACTTCAAGTTTGTTTCATAAGTCATGATAATACTTTAGCCAAAATACCAGCTGTGAATTGTGCAATTTGTTTACTGTAGAGCAGGTTTGAACTTAATTTTAGCATCTATAACTATTATTATTGTTGTTGCGTATTTTTCGTACTTTGTTTACCAACAAATTTCATAAGTGTGTTGCAATTCTTAAGATACGATGGGCTTTTATATCTTATCATTCCCAGTGGGGGTATTTTCAGGCCTGCAATATTGAATGATTTGTTTTCCATGGATTATTCGATATTCACACTAGGCAAATGCCGAGATAATGTCTTAATATATGAGATCGCAGTCCCCTTCTTCCCTGAGTAGTGTGATCGCCAGAAGATGTCATCCCTCATACTTGACGGACTAAAATAGCCATAGGTGCCGAAGGATTCCTAATTTCTAATATTTTATTCAGGAAATTTGCATTCTAGTTAGCACACAAAAACCTCTCGAATTGTCACTCATTAACTACCTTGTTGTAACCATTATGTCAGAAAAAATATACACATACAAATAGATAAAACCTTGAGTTTCTAATACAATTCTTATTAATAATAGTGTTAAGTAATAATACTTCTGGTTGTGTGGTTTTCCGTACAAAGTGTGGCTCAAATAGAATAACTTCTACAATAGATATAGGAATTGTTATAAGTTCTAACCTGAACCTCAAGTGAAATAGGGCATAGTTCCATGCACAATGCTCACATTGATATTAACCATTATTTTGATACGGATCTTGAGCTAATACGTACGTACGTACACGTGTATATATATATATATAATATTCAAGTATAGACTTAACTGGTGATTGGTGTCAGGATGCTTTCGCAAAAAATAATATGCCTATGATCGTACTAAATTGATGATCGACATCTCTATGTGTGACTGTGTGATTAGTTTTCGTAAGGATCGAAATTGTGAGAATGTCCATTGTGCGTTGTGCAGTTTAAAATTGTGGCCCAATTTAAGGCCTCTAATATTTGTGTCGTATATTTACTGTAAATTCTAAAGATCTGTTGCACTTTCCTGAGTTTTTGGCTTTTGTATCCTTAAGTAATTCTGAGATTATGAAAGATGGGACATACCATTAACCTGAGTTCCGAACTACGACCAGGGCTTGAACTCAGTGTAGTTGGCGGCTACTGAGACCAAGGCCGTTCAATACAGCACTATCTCGCTTCCCAAGGGAACTGGCGTACATGACTCAGCTGCATATTTCTGAATAAAAACTTCAGTGATGACTTCAGTTAAAATCCTATCTAGTGATGGGTACTAAAAGATCTTCGTCGTCGGCGCACCCACCCGAATCTTTTCAATTCAATTCAATGGTAAAATTTTACAATTTAATGTAGATTTCAGCGAAAAAGAGTGATGGTATCGAGATACTATATCCGGTATCAAATCTGTTCTCTCCTTCTTACTCTGTGTATCTTTATTTATTTGTGTTTCTCCCTGTGCTTTTTTTGAATGTAATTAGAGATTATATTCGAAACATTTTGTTTGCTGTAGCATTACTTACATTATATCTGCAAAAGAAACTCTTCACATTGATTCGTAAATCATACTGAATTATAATAAAGACGATGATAATGACATCTAAAGAATAGTTTTGATCTGCATATGGATTTTGAAACTTGCAAAAAAAATGTATACTCTATTTGCTGAAGTATAGAATTCAAATAGAACTAAAATTTGTGTACATACGACCTACAAATTTCTTTGGAATTTCTTTGGAAGTCACTTTATATATGGCCTCATTGCTAAAAGAAATAACCGATCAACTTTAAAAATAAAAATATAAATTTCTTGATACAAGTCAAAACAGACAAATATATTTTATGGAATGTAATGGAAAGTTTAGTTTACTACCCTACAGTAATATCCTTTAGGGTAAAGGAGGCGTATGATCAATGAAGGTGAATGATTGTGAAATTAGATTTTTTTCTGCTTCCCTATTTTGTGAATCGCTGGGACCGCGTGCACCAAATTCACACGCTCTAGCTAGCAGACCAGTGTATTTAGGACTAGGCTAATGTTGAGAGACCATTACTTATAGCATTTAGTTGTACTCAAAACGGAAGTTTTGAAATTAGCATGGAGTTGGGAACCAGTTCTCTACTTCAACGAAGATACAACCACTAGAACAGGTAGACCACAAAACTCAGATGGCTGAGCGTGTGGAGTAGATAGATAAGTTGTAAGTTTTTAATAAGCATTAAAATTATACTCAACAATCAAATTTAGAGTGTGTGCATAAGATAAGTTGACTAGACACAAACATAGGGTTGTGTGAGGGGGAAGGATGACAAGAATTATCTGTTAATTGCCAGGTACAGCGTCGCTCCATCTGCTCCAGGAACCAGTACGGTGACGGCACGAATCGTCTCTCAAAGAACAATGTAGAAATCAAGGTGCATGTGTTATAAAACCAGGTCTCGATCTCGGGACATTGGGGTCGCTTCCTCCTAGACTGCGAGTTCCTTGCTCAGCTCCCTTTCCTGACGGTCGCGCTCTCCATTGATTAGTGGCAAAGATCCCAGGCTTTCTCTGACCCTCGGGCGGCTGGCTCGACGTTGAACTTTCTGCCACAGTAGTCGGGTGGTCCTCATCCAGATCCACAAGCAGAATGACAGGCGACGGTCTCCAACAGCGTCAGGCCATCGACCAGAGACGAAACAACAGCCGCGAGACAAATAACCACTTGACGGAAGACAGTCTAAAAGACCTGTTTATTTAAGAGACGATTCTGTGGGCGTCATGATGGCATGACGTAGATCAATTTTTTCAGAGGATGTGTTTTCTGGTAGTGACAAAGTATCAAGCCATGCTGACCAAAGTAAGTGCGTAGAGGTAGTGGGGAAAATTTGAAATGGAACAACTTACAGAAAAGTACTTGTTGTTATTTTCACGGTGCATAATTTGGAAAGGAAAGTTTCTGCAAACTTGATCGTTTTTCCATCGAGTTACGTAAGCTTATGTAATGAAAATAATCCGACTAAATTGAATGGCTAATGAGATATTGAAGCTTCCTCCTTTTCTGTTTCACAAGTAAAGGGTCCAAATGGATGAATCGAGTTGCGGGATGAAACATAGTGCACCTGATAGAGGATGTGAAAAGTTATAATGACTGAGCGCCATAAGAAATGTAGGGGGAGGGGGTCAAAGTTGGTGCTATGCTGTTATAGAAATATATCAAATAAACTGTTGAATGATAAAAATAGTGAAAGATAGACAATGCAAACGATTGTAGTTTCATATATTGGCAAAAGAAGGATAGGCAGAGTAGATCACTAACCTCCGCCGCCATCTTGAAATCCGCCATTTTGAAATCTGTGATATTTTTTGAAATGGACATGTGTTCAGACTGTATTTTGATCAGGAATGGAATACTGCTGTCCATTTTGTAATATCACTAACTGTTGATGAATTATGGCCTGTTTTATCTCTTTGGATACCATCACAACACATGCTCGAAATGACCACCTTGTGCAACAATGGTGTATGCCACACGCATCTTCCACTCCTCATGCACAGCCAGCAATGTTTTTGGACGCACAGGAGAGCATACATCCTCAATCTGCTACACGAGATGTGGTAAATTCCGGATCTTGACGGAGCATATTTCGGACTGAAGATGCCCCAGACGTAGAAGTCGGGATACGGAGGGCGTGGTGCCATTCTACCAGTCCCCGACGCTCGTTCCACCTTCCACGAAACTGTTGATTCAAGTACTCCTTGCACGCCAAGTCCAGTCACGAATGATAGCGCCACTGTTTCTCAAAGATTATTTATCTTCGTTGCAGATGGTCTCTTTGTCTTTTGCTCAAACGTGTGTCGATGATTCAAATTACCTTGCAAAAATTTATACCTGTTGAACACAGACGAGGGATTCCTCCGCTTTCCAAATATTGCTTGTGTTTCGTTTCAATAGTTGTACGCTTTTCGTAGTTGCTCTTGGGAATAACGCACTGGACACTTTCGTGGCGGGGAAGCCATATATGAGGAGCTGCTGCTTTGTTGCGAACAACTATCTTCTACAGCTTCAATGGATGATTCTAATTTAGAAACATCTTCTTGCTATTCTAAATCATTATTGCTATTATCAACATCATCACCATCTTCAGCCAGTTCCAAGTCGTCATCGATTACTAATGTTTGTATCCCATTTACTATACTTTCGTTTTTTTAAAAATAACTTTTTAATTATTTCAAACACACTGTATTCCTATTACAATGGATCATCATTGCAAATTCCAAAACCGACTCGTAAACCGACATTGTCACAATAATCGAAGACTTCATATTTCAAACAAACCGATCAAACAACGTGACACGATAGATACTCGCGAAAGGCACCTCACCCGATAATTATTTTCCGCTACAGCTTCATTGCTGTATTCGACTGCAGTAGTCAACTTTTTATTCAGATATCACACGCTACGCTCGTCCCAAGTTGCTATTGCTGACGAAGGTGGACAAAGAAAGTTGAGTAAAAAAAATATAAAAAGTGGTCAAAAAATAGTGGTTTACGTACAGTAAGTAATAATTCATTCCAAATCTATCAGATTTTATTGTGTTATGGTATATATTACTAAGTATGTCATTTAACAAAAGGTAGCTATATAAACTCCTCATTATTTTCGACCAAAAGCACAAAAAACAAACAAGCGAAAGCGGTTCTTCGAGACCAGAACAGCTCTTTTCAGCACTATTTGAAGCAAATTCCAAGTAACGTCATAAATAATAATGTAATTTTATATATGCAACTTTGAATACCAAATTTCACTGTTAGTTTTCTTGACTTGTAGGTACGTTTGACTTACATGTGTTTCCGTGATAATCCAAACTTTCAACATACGAATACCAATCTACTAGATTTTCGTAAATAACTATAAAGATGATCCTAAATCTTCCAAAAAGTACAGATAACGATCACTAAAGTTCATAATTGACTTTTTGAGAACATGATGACCCTAATTAATATATCATATGACTATCTTTCAATTTCACAAAAGATCACAGATTTGAAAATCGCGGATTTCAAGATGACGGCGGAGATTCGTGATCTACTCTGCCCATTCTTCTTTTGCCAATATGTGAAACTACCATCGTTTCCATTGTCTATCTTTCACTATTTTTATAATTCATCAGTTTATTTGATATATTTCTATATAACATAGGATAGCCATTCTCCCACCAACTTTGACCCCCTCCCTCTCCGTTTCCTATGGCGCTCAGCCGCTATAACTTTGCATATATACATATTTTCATTTCCTCTATCATGTGCACTATGTCTCATACCGCAACTCGATCCATCCATTTGGACCCTTAACTTGTCAGGTGATGTCAAAAGGAAGTTGGGGAAGATAATACAATTGTTCATTTTTATCGCGTTATTAAAGTACTATCCATCAAAATCGTGTCTTGATATAGCAACGTAAAGATTAGTAAAACGAACTAAGTGACATCGATGTTCTCTCAGTCATTGTCGATGAATATTTCGTAATAATGGCTAGGTTCAAAATGTCATCGTACCCCACATATTGGGGCAAGATGGTATCTATACTGGGGCAAGTTAATACAACATTCAAACTTTCCTTACATATAAATAATAAAATGTTGAAATATAAAAATACAAATAGGCCTATGTCAAACACATTTAATCCACAAAAGAACTTGTAAATACAAAATTAGCTTTAATTAATCGAGATCTCAACGATTAAGATGTTTTTTTAAAGCTAGATTACGCGAAAACACTTGCGAATATTTTTCATTATTTTAAAACGCTATTTGCAGCTAGACGCCATGGCGCTTACATGTCTTTGTTCACGTCTCTCACCGATTTCGTCGTACTGTTCAAAATTTCCTGGTACACACAATACATTTATGAAATACTAGCAGCGTTCACCCCGCTTCGCTGCGGTCACCCCGGAACGCAATAAACTTTGTTACTTAGATAATTTTTACTTTTTCGCTTTCAAGTGATATGATAAAAACCATAGAAGATTGCAGTAAATGTTAACATTATATCGCCTGTCATTTATGTTAACCCGCCCCGCTTCGCTGCGGTCACCCCCGAACGCAATAAACTTTGTTACTTAGATAATTTTTACTTTTTCGCTTTCAAGTGATATGATAAAAACCATTATAACGCCTGTCATTTATGTTAACCCGCCGAGTGACACGGTCATGCGGGTTGCATATAAATACGTTTATTTTTATACCTATGATGAACTAACAAAGGATTTGTACGTAATGGACACCTGAATGGTCAATTATCTCAAGACACTGGTAATTGAAAATTAAAGTGATATGATAAAAACCATCTAGGGTCCAAATCCTAATAACCCCCCAAAAATAAAAGAAATTGGTTCAGCCGTATTAGCGTGATGAGCGGACAAAGGATTTGTACGTTCTCTTTTATATATATAGATAGATTTAGTGCCCATTCACTCGAATGTACAGTCACACTACTATTTTACTATTTTCCTTTTATATTAGTTAAAAATACTTATTTTGAAGCAAATTGGCCAGCACTCATGCAGTACCTCGGCCTTGGTATTTTCTTCCTGAACTACCATGGTTGCTCACTGCCGACAAACATAGCCAATAAGCTGGAAAATATACCATCTTGACACTTTTCATCTATATTCAAACATGTGGAGGAGTTAATTGAATTGTAGAAATATTAACAATTTGAAATTATTTAAAGGAATAAAATTCTCTCTGTGGTCAGGAAGTATGAAACTGTGCAGTCGAACTGAAAATATTGATTAAAGTATTTTATTTTCTAAGTCGAAATAACTGTTAAATTTCCACTGTGTATGACTTTCTTGTAACTGTGTATGTTTTCTCATTTCTTGTAACATGCTGTGCTGAAAACGGTATATTTTAACGCATATTTCTCTTTCCAGGTGAGTGAAACTAATTGATGTCTATCGCAGCGGTATGTTACGGTGAGTTTCTTGCTTTATTTCTAACATTCGTTCAAAGTAAACTTTGAAGTTTCATTGTTGTTTGCATATCAAATAAAACACAATTACAATTAGAAGAACATAGTTTCCTAGAACGTGGAACGTGTAATGAAATAGAATGGTAGCAATTTGACCTGCTAATATTATACGTGAGATACATATACTTGATGATAAATATGTGTTGCTATGTTGTGATAAGGATTTTACTTTTAGCTTTTTAAAAAAATACATCATTGAGAAGTCTTGACATTCCATTTCATAGTACTGTCTACATTCTAGGATATTAATGTTCTTCAAATTTAAATTTTTATGATTACAGCTACATTAACTAAAAGAAAATTGAATCGTGTATTTCTTTGAGTGGTAATGTGGAGAATAAATAAATAAATGTTTGCCGTGAATGTTGTAATGTGTAACTGCTATGCATCTACAATATTAAGGAGTCAATAAAGTACCCTTAAGTAAAGTAAAAATATTGCGTTTAGATTTATTTGTATGGTTCCAATAATAAGTCACAGCAGTTTTACGTATCTATTTTTTTCCGCTTGATCCGAGAAAATCCGAATTTTTGCATACAAAAGAAATTCGAGTGTTCAAGAGAAAACTGTCCCTCACTATTGGTCCCGATACCTAAGCTGAAAAGTACGTTGTGCCGATCGTGAAAAGGTTTTACTTATCCTTGTCGGTGGATGATTTCACAGTATCCGGTAAGTCCCTGAGAGCACCTACTTAAAAAGAATCAGACAAAAGATCGTAATTAAGATTACCAAGCTTTGAAGAATTATTTGAAACTAATATTTTTTTAAAGTTTAACGTTGCACGATTATGCACCGAGGGTAAAGGAGACTTTAAAGATGAAGTAGATTATAATGGTGGAATGACGAAAATGGGAAGACACAGGAAAATTCCGGTGATAACCCATCCACATGGGGTTTGTCTACCGCAAAAGTCACTTGGTGAAAGCTGAGATCGAACCAGAGACACTGCGCGTCAGAAGGGGGCATTCTATTACTAAACCGCCACGGCCTAATATTTAATGTTGTAACCCTAAATGATGATTGCGATATAGTAATAAAAATAATAACTAAAATATGAAATTACTATAACTAGAAAATTTGCAGGAGATTCTTATAACATTGCACCCTGAAAAGTTTCCTGAACGCAATTGAGTTCTGAAATCTTGTTTCATTTCTCTTATGCAAGTTGTAACCTGTAGGCTATGTATGAAAGTGCTTCATTTAATTGATGAAGGAATTAACATATTAGTAGTGTTACTTGTGATTTTTATTCATGCCAACGGTTATATTGGAATCAAAACTAAAGGATAAATTTGATCTTTCTCTCGGTTAATGTGTAAGTGTACAAACAAATAATCGGAGTTTTTTTTTTTTTTTTTTGATAGAATAGCAAGTAATCGGTGATGGAAGATAGGTGATTTGCATCATGAAAATCCCTGGAATAATAGAAAGTAAAAGGAACACACAGACACACACGCACACACACACACACACACAGATATATATATATATATATATATATATATATATATATATATATATATATATATATATATATATATATATATATATATATATATATATATATATATATACGGACGAGTTGTAAGTTGTATATTTGTAATAGAGAAGGGTGATGACGTATTGCCCCGACAACGACAGAGCACCCCTTTAGTATATCTCCCATTTCTTAAGTCGCTTGAACCCGGAACTACCCTTGGTCTCCTACTCACACTACGTCCCTTCTCTCTCTCTCTCTCTCTCTCTCTCTCTCTCTCTCTCTCTCTCTCTCTCTCTCTCTCTCTCTCTCTCTCTGCGCTGATGTATGCCAAGACCACTTCGCACGGTGCCGCGGGATTCCGCCGGTCTTATCCGCAACACACCCCTGATTTATGCGGACGTTTTATATATCCTTTCTGGTGCATCAGGATGATGAAAGACTTCCGAAGGATTGGGCAAGGCTACGTGATTTTGCTTCCAAATCAAGTCAGAAAGTTTTTGGATGTTGCTTGGCCTGAAAGCTTGCCTCGTTATTATTGGGTGTCAGGCATAAAAATAAGAAAGAAAAGGAGGAGGGGAAGTCGAAGAAACGAGAATTGAGTAGTAGTACTAGTAGTAGGCTTGGAAGGGCAAAAAGGAGGCGAATTTGAGTATAAGAGAAAGCTATAAAAACGGAAGCGAATATAAAAACCAGTAAAGGAGAGAGAAAGAAAATGTTTGGTATGAGAATGGAACTCAATACTGTAGGAAATAACTCCTCATTCTTATTCTTCACTTCCCCTTTTCCTGGTTATATTTTCAGTCGCTAACTCGGTATTCTTTTAAAGACAATACGTACAATATCTTTTGAATCTGTGATCATTTCTCATCGTTCCACGTTATATCGTAGGATATAAACAAGAAAATTCGCAAATGGCTAGTGAAGCTGATTTCGAATTTAGGCCTATTTTACTTCATACGAATATTGTATTTGTTATCATCAAAATAAGGTGTTCTTGAGATGTAGCGAAACAAATCGTAAGAACAATATTGTGAAATGAGATTAAATGCATATTGTAAAACAAGCCTCTGCTTGCTTCACATTTAGAAATCCATCAAAATATGAGACGTATCGGAACTACCAATTAGGACTGAATGAACATTGTAACAGGCACCTTTGTTAGGTGATTGAAACGTTGGTTCGATTCCTAGTGGGAGCTCGTGTAGTTGAGATCCTACAATGAACTCTGCTTCCTCGTCTCATATAGTCTCGCTGCTTAAGATTCGTTCTAAATCCCAAGCAAACGAACAATCATGTATTTAATGTAAAATTTTCAGGTTTTCTTCCCGTTTAAAATGTGTATTTAAATTTCTTGTTATGAGGGAAGCCAGTATTGAATTACGAAGAAATAGTAATCGTATATGATTAAGAAACAGACATAAAGATGTATTTTGCATATTATACATAAAATACCTTTAAACCTTTCGAGTAGTTGGGATACTCGATTTCTGTATGATTAGAGCGAGGTTCGTTCTCAGTAAGAGCATATGTGCGAAACTGATGTTATTCGTAGATCCACATTTCGTACGTATATGTTGTGGAAAAGGACAATTGAAATCCTAACAAACGTAGAATAAAGCTACGTATTGAATGGTCTTCTAGCTTTATACGTAAGTGAATACAGGAAATGCATCACTGTTTACTTGTGTATGTTTATTCAATGTGAAAATTTCCTTTAAACTACGCCAGACACCTGCAGGACAAGATGTTTGTGTAAACACCAAACGGATGCGAACGACTTATGAGTGTGACGTAGGTGGGTATGCAGTACAACAAGTAGCATTATGACTCACGGACGATGCTGCTCAGAATTAATGTTTACTAGAGGTCGCATAATCGGGTATTGAGAGTGTAGCAACATTAGCGCACCAGATAGTACTCTGTAACCTAAATCGTTAGCAACTGTTGAGAAGATTACAGTACAGTTTAAATTAGGTGCATTCATATGCCCATGATCGAGTAGATCAGGATTAACGCCCGGCCTGAAACGTGAGGTCGTCTTGAGTGTAACGACTCAGCCATGCGGTTCTTCTAATAACATAGCAGGCAAGGTTGACAGATTAACACAACCATCCAGCGGTATTTGCATAATGCGGGAGTGAACCGACACGTTACGGAAGCCAACCTTTGGGTACGAAACCACAAAATTGGATGAGTTCTGAGTGCAGCAAGCCGCAATACTTTTGTAGCCATGTTCCATTCTCTTATGAAAGCCAATTTTTCCTGTTCTTGGACAGCGGTCTGCAGTTACATGGAACAGATCGACAGATGTGGGGTGTATTTTGGAAAGATGGTTGTAGCGACTTTAATAAATATTTATTTTTGTGTTAATGCTTCGAAATACATCGAGGCATTGCCCTTCTTTGAAACATGCAAACTATTGCGGAACACCACAGAATTAATGGATGACGAGGTACCATGTCATAGGGCAAAGCTGATCGCCCGCTTAAAGAGGCAAAATGGGTAGCAAACCTTGCCGTTTCCCAACATTGCCCGGACTTGAGTCCTATAAAAAAATATTTAGCGTCTTCTACAACTAAAACTACAGAAACGACCACCACATACACTATCAAACGAACAACAGTTACTTGAGGTACTCTGAACCTAGTGTTTCAACTAATTATTAAATAATTGAAGAAACTATTCCAAGTTAGTATAACGTAAAAGATATGTATTTAATAAGGTTGCAGTTAGTAATTGTACAACTTAAACTTCAAAAATCAGTAAATTGGCTTGCATGTAGTTAATTTGGATCTGGAGAACTGTTTGTATTTGCTCGATAAAGTCTCACTCAATTGGAAGTAGTAGAATTTCAGGCAAAAATATTTATTACTTTGCAGGAAATGTTGAGGGAAGTAAAAGTAAATAATACATGAATTACATATTTGGAACTTGGTTATGTTCTGAAGTAGTAGCATTCAAATGGTGTCGTCATTACGTGGTTAAGTGCTAAGAAGAAATTGAGGGGGTCAGCGCAACAGGGGTCTAATACACATTTTTTAAAAATGGAGAAAAATAAAGTTAAACACATGAGGTGTTTTTTGTGCAATGTATGTATGTACAATGTATGACACATTCAACCACTTGTTCGTACTTTTGGTATATTGTACAATAAACCAAATGTGTTTAACTTGATTTTTCTCCATTAAAAAAAAAAAAAAAAATGTGGATTAGACCACTGTTGCACTATCCCCCTCAATTGCTCTTTTCTAGTTCGGTGTGCACTTATTCGTGATTGGTAATATCCGAATACTTCATATATAGGCCTATACATACACTACTTTGCTATTAATCGCCGTACACCCCTGAATGGCAGGTTGACTCGTTTTGTCGGAAATAACTATCTATCGTTTGTCGGTGAAATGACGTTGTGCCATCGGGAGAAGCTCATACAAGCGTTTGCAGTGGAAATGATAGCGAGAGTTAGGTACAGCTGAAAGGGACATGATCATTCGAAGCTACCTGTTCGGCCACTTCAATACGTCAGATTTTGAGAAGAAATGATAAAACCACAGACTCGACCAGAAAAGCCCGAAAATTGAGTGATAGAGACCGGTGTATCTCAGAGACACAGTAAAAGAACACAAATACTGTTCGTCACGAAGTGTTTACACTGGTGCTTTGTGGGCGAGCTGGAACCATTAGTCATGAATTTACAAGTGAATGCACGCTGCCGATTACAGTGATGCAAAACACGACATGTGTGGACAGTGGAACATTACAAGAGCATCATATGGAGTGCCGAATCAAATAACATGTTTTGGCGATCCAACTAATGTGTGTAGGTCTGACATATACCAAGTGAGCGCTACTTATCGGAGTGCATTTAATAATACTACTAATAATAATTGTCCTCCCTGCGAAATTTGATGAATTAAAAATGGCGTGGAGCTTTTTTCATGATTTGGACTTCAATCCCTAATGTTAATGCCTGAGATCATTATTGCCAACGCCTATCAATCAGTCTTAGACAATTTTGCGCTATCTGCCGGTTTGCACCAGTTTGGGCTGTTTGTGTTACAATATGGAAATGCCAGGTTTCATAAAGCTCATGTCATCAGAGAATGGTTTGAAGGAAAGGAAATGCAAGTGTCCTACTGACCGTTCCAATGCCCCCATCTCAATCCTGTTGAACAGTTTTGGGGATAAGTTTGAACGCGGGTTTGGGGACCAGACGACAGCACTCTGAAACCATCATCACACTGTTCGGCATGGAGGACAATACCTGCCGAAGTCTTCCGCAAACTTGTAAAAAATCTTCCTAGAATATTGTTGACACTACGATGAATGCGAACATATAGCATACTAATTCCTTACCAGCAAAAGATGATCAAGTTCTTAGTAGTATTCGGCCATTAATAGCAAGGTAATGTATTGTCTTTTTAAATATTGTAAAGAAAAGTAATACGTGTAATACAGAAAGCGCAAGTTTGTTTCGATATCTTAGAAGAAGTAAATATTTTTCTAGTGTTCCCTCACTCTTACTTTTAAAATCCTTTTCCTCTGGCTGTATCGAATGAGTGAAGGAATTCGCAGAAAACGAAGTTAACGTAAGTCGAGCTTCTCCATTCAGAATGAGGAGCTGGTTTTCAGGTCATGGCCTGTTTCTAACTCCAAAATCGTTACTGGAAGCCGAAGGCGCGTCGGCGCTCGCAGCTAGCTGTCCAGAGATAGAAAAAATAAAAGAAAGAAAAAAACTGTCAGACAATACTGTCTGTGTGAAAAGTAGTGATTTCTTTGAACATACAGGGCAGCTTTATCAGTATTGCTGTTTTATTATAGATGTATGCGAGTTATGACATGAATCAAATAGGCACAGTATACTAAAATATATTCAGTTTATTTACTAGTTCTAACAACATGGGAAAATTTATTTTTTTAAAAATGCCTTATTTTTGATTTTCGTTACTGTTTGATGGCTACGATGACTTTATAGCATTGGATGGGCATAGTGTTGCTTGATTTGTTCTTGCTGTAGTAAAATACGTTAATATTTTAGTAATAACAGACAATATCTTCTAAGAAAACATTGGAGGTTTCCGATTTTATGAAGTTACCTAGGTCTGAAGCATGCGACTACAGATACAGCTCATTGCGAATATGTGGGCATTTGTTTTGAGATATTTGTTCTTAGTAACAGAATCAGTTTTTTTGCTGTTACCAAAATGCAGTGATTTTACTACGAGAAATTTAAAAGTTTCGTCTTTCCGTTAGTTCATTCGAATGTTTTAAAATAAGAAATCGCATGAAAACATTCAGAATCGAAAATTTTTAGCAAGCACGATGCGATATATTAGTAAATATGCTATCGACGAACTTGCTCTATATGAGGTTTGAAAATTTCCCGTGTAAATTCTTGTATTTTTCAGACAATATTATTCCGAAAATTCGCATACAGATTGTTAACTCCCTAACGAAAAGTCTTGAAACGAGACTCCCTATCTTCGTTCTTTCTAAATCGAGCACCTCAGTGGGTTAGTAAGGATTTGAAGATCTATTTATGGAATTTAGAGAATCAAGATATGATTTGAGAATTCGCTTCAACATAGATTAAATTAAACAATGAGGTGACCAGCTTCAGAAGTAAAAGCTATGATATTCCACTTCGTTCTAAACATTTTTTTTTTTTTTTTTATACGAGTAACATTATTTTCAAAGGTCATATGTTTCTGATTTTATTTGCGTTATTAAGACTAGTTTTCTTTGAATTCTTCTACTGTGAATTTTCGTAATTTCGTCGAGAATTTCGGGTACATCAAGTGGAACTTCATCAATTATCACTATGGATATCGTGGTATGAGAGTAATACCGTGTGTGAGATGATTTTTTTTTTTTTTAAGTTTTTCACTTTCTGCTTACATTTAGAAGTTAATCACAATTTGATTGATTATGTTGTAGAACAATAGAAGAGCTAAAACGAAACCTTACAAAACTATTATTTAAAAAAAAAATGTTGAAAAATTATAAAAAGAAAAAGAAATAGAATATCATTAATATATATTAAAATTATTATAAAAATATACAATAATTGTAATAGTATGTGTTGAAAGTCACCGAGAGAGTTTACATATTCTTGTTTAAAATATTGAGATGTTTGTGTTCAATACTAGAACTAGGAGAAGAAAAAAAAAACACTATTACTAATAGTAATAGCTTGATAAAATTTCATGACATTATCGTAGTATTTAGAGGAAGACAGCTGTACATATTTCCATGTAGCGTCGTGAAAGCTTTTTATTTTGTTATCTTTAATTTCATACACATTAAAGTCCATGAGTCGAGAGAAGGTAATTGTATGGTTTAATAGTAGTATATTACAGTTTACAGCTCCCATGTTGTCGTTCTGTTGGTGATCTTTAAAGTCTGTTTTTACTACCGGTTGCCGTCATAAAACGAGATCGCACTACACCGTGTGGCTTCAACAGGAGGTGGGAAGTAATAGTGGTGGTCTTGTTGTGTTGTGTTTATCTTTTCTCAGAGCTGTTATATGCTTCAAAGAGGTCTAAGAAGAACTGCGACTTGGAGCAAGTGGGTAGAGAAAGGCCCGGCATCGTGGACCGGCGCAGAAAGCGCCACTAGCTAGAACGCAGGACAACGATTTGTGACGTCAATGATAGGAGGAGCAGAAATTTCACCCGTTGGTTCCACCCAATTTTGTAGGAACACCATTCACAAGAGGCGGTGGGTGGAACCTTTTCTCTGGACCAAAACGGGAAACTGAAGACAGGTGAGATAGTGGTTCACTTCTTCTCAACACCCACTGGAGCAAGATGTCCTCCTTAGCAGAAACAAAACACTATCAAGTGAATAGTATGTTCCAACGATACGAGTCGTTAGTTCATTGAGCACAGTTGTGTTAACCAAAATAATTCTCGAGTCCTCAGAACTTAAGTTAAATGTTAACATACTTCACGAAATCATTACCGTTTTACTATTATTATATAATTGCTTCCATTAGAGCTGAGAGTTAAGCACGCTTTTAGTTTTCATATAACAAACGTGTATGTAGTCTTTGTCCTAGGACAACGGTCATCCTCAACGAGGGGCAAGGGGGTAATTACTCCCTGCAAGACTCTCGAAGGAATATTTAGTTTTTGGAAATAGATGTGAAAACATATTAACTTGTTCTAATATACTATAGTACTTAGTATTACAGTACTTAATAAAAAAATATATTATCATTTATTTACTATGGTTAATAAGGATATATGCGTAAATAACTGTTGGTTTGGGTGATGTATTATTTGCACTCATGCATCAAAGTGTGTGTGTGTGTGTTCGCGACTGTGCTTGTGTCGGTCTTTTGCCTCACTTTATAAAAAATTCTGCGCGCATCCGTTCATAAGACTCTATATTACATATGCACTACACATCACATGTATTTGTAGTTAAAAGCTAATTTTAATAAATACAATAAAAAATGACTACCTGCATCCAGTTTTCATGTTACAAATAATGTTTTTTTTTCCCTTGGGAAGATTAGCTTACTAGGGATGCTTCTTGTCCCGTCAAGTTACTTAGACTCAAGAGTTAATCATAAGCTAAAAACACGAACTTCTCAAGCCATTTCTCTGTAGTTGATGAGTGTTGTATTGTACTGCAACAGTAATTCAACAGGAATGAGTTTCTTAATAATAATAGAACTTGGTACTTTCGTTTGCTAGTAATAATCTTGCTCCTAGTAGGAGAAAGAAGGGAAAATTAACATATTTTACGTTGTTCTAGTGTTTTACTGAATATCTAACAAAAATAGATATAGCATTACACATTTTATCTTTTCAAAGGATTTTCAATCATGTAATTTAAAGAGGACATGATTTTCTTCAAGTTAAAACAAATTTTATTCTAATGAACTTTCAAAACTTTTGAGAGAGAAATAATTATATAAGTGAATAGGCCTATCTATTTTTTTATATCGCCTATATTGAGACACACACTACACTGAAATGATACCGTGAAGTCATCATCTTGAATTTCAAAGAAGTAAGTAATTATATTAAATTTTATCCAGTCATGTTCAGAAAGTATTCTCGTGTTCTTGCATTCGGAAATCAATGGGTGAAGTAGGAATTCATGTAGTTTTCAGAAAAAAAGAAAAAGAAAAACTATCACTCTTTGTGAATAACGTGAGAATGAGTGGGTTAATGTGTACGTAATTTTCTTTGACTTTGTGGGGATATAATTCTGTGTATATCGTCAAAGTTCGTAAATAAATCGGTTCATTCGTTTCAAAATTTTAAGATGGAATACAGTTCTACAGAATATCTTTTATTTGTAATCAACTAATTATGCAATCATGCAAGAAAAAAGCGTGTCTTTAGTGGTACATTTATTCAAAATATTTGTGTTTTATCTTTTGAAAAGATCTTAAAGAAGAGACATGTAGATTGTTTCTTTCCACCGAACAAAAATCGATGTGTGTGAGACATTAAGGCAAAGAAACGTGGGGAACGTATACTTTAATACATGAGCTTAAAAACTTGCAAGATTTCTTTTTCTTTCTTTCTTTTTAATGTATCAGCTCATGAGAAAATTTACGTAGTTTATTTTTTTCGGATCTATATCTACAGCTCTGTATAGTTACACTGTAGAAAATGTGCATTGTCAACTATGCCAGGTAAATAAATTTAACAGCATAAACTTTTATTTATTTATTTATTTATTTATTTATTTGGTTGTTTTCCTCATGTTCAGTACGTTTCTCACTATTCTATATCTACACAATGTTATTTCAGTTTTATCAAAAACCTGTAACCTAGGAATAGCTAATGGTTATAAGTAGCAAATAAAATAGTTCTGCATTGTAGCAAAAATATCAGTCTTTACGAATTTCGGCACCATATATACATAGGTAACTCTGGAACAGTAATTTTATACTTCGACTTTTTAGAGACATGAAGCAGCGGTGGATAGTGGTAGAGCGTTCACCTGAGGTACACGGTGCCCTTGGTTCGATCCCAGCATGCACCAAGTGAACTTTGTGTTGGATAATCACCGTGTGCTTCGGTTTTCCCGGGGTTCTCCCGTTTCATCCCACTTTCTTCATTTTACCATTTCATTCATTTACCATTATTACCGTCTCCTTTAGCCTAGCCGGCTTAACCGTGGGATGTAAAAAATATCATTTTTCATTTGAAAAGAGACGTTAAGCTTAATACAAATAATTATTTTAACCTGAAACGCGAAGGAGTTAAACAATTTATTTATTTATTTCTTATTTAAAATGGCGGAGTTAAGGCATAACCTTTTCTTCCACTCAACCATTTATATTTTTTTCTTTTTACAATTGGATCTCATAATAGTTTTTTTTTTCAACGAGAATAAAAAGGATATACACACTTAGGCAACGTTAAAGAGTTACAGATATACAGAACAATACAAATAAAATAAAACATGGAAAGTGAAAGTGAATCATTACATACAAAGTAAACACTAAAATAAACAAACGACAATGCTGAAGACATGTTAAACTATACAAGGAGAGAGAAACAAAGAAATCAATCTTGATTATATATAACATATATAACAATTGCCAGTACGCAATAATAATAATAATAATAATAATAATAATAATAATAATAATAATTGAGTTTATAAACAATTTTAATATAATCTTTTGTTGAATTGCTTTTGTAATTTTTTTTCAGCGCAAAAAATCTCGAAGGTAAAAGATTGCAAAGGTTCGTTTTTTAAGATACTGATGGTCCGATGGGATTTTGTGAACCATGGATTTCTTTATCTTTTTTTCTTCCCTTTTGGGAAAAGCATAAAGCGGCCGAATATCCTCGAGTTCCATCCAACTTAGATTTCTGGGGATCCTGGAACCGCCGGTAGAAGTCGCTCGTTTCCGGACTACCAAGCTTGCTGCTGCCACCTGGAAGCTTCGCTGGAACTACAGCGAAAAATACACTACACGATACAACTCGATACAGCAGCGACTGATCCGCAGGACATGTGTTCGACGGCGCTGCTCACTGCTCACGGAAGGAATTCACTCTTCTTTTATATACTGTTCATAGAGAAACTATTACTGCACCTATTTCAAATTCGTATTTCGACGTTTCAGACTTTTTATGATTCATTACTTCTAATAAAGCATTTACTTAAAATAAAAGAAGAATAAACTATTTATTGTTTGAACTTGTAGTAGTCGAATGGTTAGGGTGCGCGCTTCCGCGTGAGATGTGAGATCTTGGGGTTTGTTCATCATCGTGAGTTTCATTTATTATGAAGTAAGTGTTTTTGGAATAGAAAGCTAGAAATACAATGTTGGGAACCGATGAGCTGACCTTGTATCACCCACTTGTATTTGCTCTATCTGGGCTGACAACTTCTCACGGGTGAGTGAAACGTGAAAGTTGATTAATGAAATTTGCCTTAGTTTTTCACTGCTATCGAATAAATTAGTTTTGCAATGTATAGGTCATCTTAATCTTATGAATATAAAGGAGAATCTACGTATGTGCGTCCATTATACACACCTACACCGGTTGCTCGATGTACTTCTAAGCAACTGTAGGTAAGAGACCGTAGACTATACGTACCTAGATATAATTTATTCTGAATATCGGAAGCTTCTCTAGTTAGACAACCCAAAAATCTGTGCTGTAGTCCAGGTTGCATATTGTTCACCCTGTGCAGAGTGGGCAGTTCGTACAAGCAAAGATTGATTTGTATATCGGTACTTCAAAGGTAAACTATAGTAATCCTCATTTTGCTTGAAATTAAGTTTGTACAATTTCGTTATTGGCAGCATTTTTTGCTCATTGATGCTAGCTTTGAATTGTTTAAAACTTAACTCCACTTCAAAAGAAGCTCAACTTTGACACTAAAAGTGAAGCCTACTAACTCATATCCAGTCAAAAAGCATCTTAGTATATTTTCCAATCAGAAAGTACTTTAGTATATTGTATGTCTGCAATACGAAAATATTGTCCAATTACTTGAACCAAGTCATAAGCAACACAGGCTTCTATTATATGCCAAAGCCGTTTTCAATTCCGAGAGATAATTATTTGGCAATCATTAATAAATTTTACAAGTGTATAGTTCCATTTCGTTTTTCACATTTCTGTGTTTTAAAAACAAATGAGTTTCGTACCAAAACTGGTAGTTTTATCAGTTCCGGTTTCAATATAAATAATAACTGCGAAGACGGCATTTGCTCGTAACACTGTGAGAATAGATTTCTGTCACATTTTGCTTAATGCAGGAATGAAATCAGAAATTATAATTTATTGTTGGGAAGTTTCATACATATTTTAAAAAGATCGCAATCTATAGCCATTTTGCTCTATGAGTATCGATATTGAAATCGAAATTAGCATCAGGTTATAGTAATTACAGTTTCTACAAAGGGAGTAGAACTGAGATGAAAACTATTCTGTATTACTAAATCAATGGGTCCTTTCTATGTAAAACAAAGTTTCGCGAAATCTCTTACCATTCTTTCCGTCTAGTGTTCAATATTGAAACCAGAAATGGCAGATTCGTACCACCTCCAGTAACAAAGAGACGAGCCAACGTTGAACATATTGGGACACTAAATTTACATCAGGACACAGATTTTCGAACTGTACTACATTTTTACTGTATGAAGATCACTAAAAACAAATTACATTTTCGGCTGAATTTTGCTTGCATGTTTTCTTCCGGTGGATACAAGACGTCGTTTGCAGACATTTACATTTACAATACTTGTTTCTCGCGTGTTACTTACAAATGGACCAATGATGAATAGAAATTGACCTCTTGAAACAGCGAAAATTTACGTTGCCGCAACCTAAAAATCAGCCTGTTGACTCTTCAGCTACTGAAGCAGAGCCTAGGAAACATTTTTTTTTTTTTTTTTTTTTTGTAAATATATAATTAATTTTTACGCAGTAGCTCAATGGAAGAACGTTCGAATCTGTTGCGTGTTGTTCCTGGCTCAGTACCAACTAGCGCCAAGTGAGATTTATGGTAGACAAATACTTTGTGCGTGGATTTTCTCGGGGGTTTTCTGTTTGCTCCTACATTTTTCATTCATTAATCATAACCACCGTCTCCCTTAGCCCTGGTGCATAATCGTGGCATTTTTAAATATACAGGGTGAGTTTTCTAACTTGAGACTGCTCAATATCTGGAGAAATCACCATAGGACGAAAAAGTATCTGAAATAAAATGTTGATATTTTGGAGAGAGAAATTAACCTGTTATAAGATTATCCCTGCCCCCTGGGAGTGGCGTGGGGAAACTTTGAAAACTTAAATGGGCCTCTTCATTTTTTTTTTAATTGTAGATTCGAATTTTGTGGAAATTTTTTTTTTCGATTCGTGATAGATTTGGCTTTAATCAGTGAAAACTAATTTGACTAATGTTTCTCCAGTTGGGAGCTCCCATGTTTAATTCTGGAATAAATCAGCGATAAACAATACCAGTTTTTTGGTTTAAATGGTTTGTCTACTTTCGGACAGAGGCGCGAAAGGTAGCTCTTGTTTTCAGCGTGTATTCAGAGAATTCATATGTGGCAGTGCAATTTCGTGCATTTGGCAGTGATAATCGTAGTTAGTTACCAAGCATATTAAGTGCTGCATCTCACTGTAGTCGTAAAACTAGGCAAAACTACCTTGGTAGTTCAAAAACTACAAGTGGACCCAGTTTGAAACAAATGAAACAACCCAGTGAATACAGAAAAAAAAATAGTCAATTGGATGTGTGTTCTAAATGTGAAATAAAATGCATTTTAAAAGTAATACAAAATAAATAAATGAAGTGATTGACAATCAGACTTCTTGAACAGTTAGATTAACGATTGACAATCAGACTTCTTGAACAATTAGATTAACAACTTCATCATGGAGACCGCGAAGGCTCAGTGGGAGAGTGTTCCTTTCTGGTGCATGGGGTCCTTGGTTCGTTCCCACCTCGCACCAAGTGAACTTTGTGGTGGACAAGCACCGTGTGTATGGGTTTTCCCGTGTTCTTCCACTTCCTCCCACTTTCTTCGTTCCACCATTTCATTCATTTGTCATCATCACGGTCTCCTTTAGCCTAGTCGGCATACCGTGGGACGTAAGACTTAAAAGATAAAGAACTTCATCAGGAATATCAGATATAAAGAAATATTAAATAGCCTCTAAGATACCGAAGATGTGGAGCACAGGGAGATGCAGCCAGTAAAATGCATGAATACCATCGCACTCTGCACCTACTTGCACTGCCACACTTGAATTATTTGAATTCACGCCAAATGAAGAGCAATCTTCTACACCACATAGGGCAATCACGAATCGAGTAAACATTTAAGATAGAAGATTGGTACTGTTTATCGTAGAGTTATTCTCGATGAAATTTGGCGGCTCCCAATCGAAGTAGCATCATCTATCACGAATCACAAATAAAGATATTTCGAAAAAAATATACTTTTTTTTTTTTTTTGTAGAAACTGAATCTAAAAGATGGGGAGTCCCCAGATATTTTATAGTCTAAAAAAAAAAAAAAAACATCCTGTAACTGGATATTTGAATATACAGTAAAACAATGTAGATACACGTGACGATGTTTGGGCGAACTATGTATTTATTTATTTTATTTATTTATTGTGTGTCTTTACTTAAAGAGAAGAAAAAGAAATTCAGTATTGTAGCGTCATACATATTTCGCTTTTAATATTTTCAAAATTTAGTAGAATTCAGTTATGAGAAGAGAGTTTAATATTAATTTTAGAATATCTTTATTAATAATAGAGAATCAATTTGTATCGAAAAAATACAAACAAAAGAATAAATGTGGTAGTTATATGACTATTATATTGACTGCAATACCCACAGAACAAGAATCACGTATGTTGAGATCATGGGATGGGAAGGGGGACAGTAAAATGCATGTAGCAACGAAAGAACAACCGCTAAACGCAACCTGACGTGCCGCTGTTCCGACTCATTACATGCAATCAATATTCGATCTCAATTTCGCTTTATCGCGGTGAGCACACGATGCTAGAATATGGTTGCATAATAAAAGCATGTACTTTGTACCAAGTGCCGAATTAAAAAAAAAAAAGTAGTTGTTTTGCTTAACTTCCCGTTCTTTAATTCTGTAGGGTAAACAGAATTGCTATATGTTAACATGTCTATAATGGATATTTATTTTCAAAAATCATCTAGAGCATTAAGGGTAGGTGGCCTTCTTAATTTGTTTCCAACTTCTTTTTCCTTTCAAGATATGAATTATGGTGGCCCAATGGTAGAGAGCGCACCTCTAGTGCTTGGAGTCTCTGGTTCGATCCCTGGCTACGTGGTTTTCAAGTGGACAACAACCAGTCTGTGTTTCACTCCAGTTTCCTCCCTCATTCTACTATATTTCATAATCTCTCGCTTTCATTAATCATCTGTGTCCTTTATCGTACAGGGCATATACGTGGGAGGTAAAGCTAGAAATTTCATTTCATTTTTCTTTTTTAGGATAACTACTTAAGGTATAATGGTTATTTTGGTTAGATCATCAGATGAGGGAAAGCTTAATTGTGGTACTGTGTACTGGAATATAATTTCAAAATGTCAGTTTCTGTTGATGAGGTGTATGCTTTGAGCCAAATGGAAAATTAAATTTGAATGTTGTGCTTAGAGAGGAGTAGTGATGGGACAGAAGTTCACTGTTTCTTACTGTATTACTCTAGTTCGTATCTAGTGTGACCTGATGTCTGAGATACTAAAATGACGGAAATTATTGAGCTGATACAACACTGCAATAGTACTGTATCTGTTTACAACAACTTATGTAGAGTAAATTATTTCTAACAAATAATGTTTTCCACATTCGAGTTTGTTACTATTTCTTGCGGTATTTTAAACTTTGATGTCTATCTCTACCAGCGGTTAAATCTTTGGAGCTGGGCTATATTCGTTCATGTACATACTTATAGAGATCTTTTAGTTAAATTTTATGTATTCTTGATACCGAATGTGATAGAAAATAGACCATTGTCTAATTATTATGATAGCATAATTGGATAATGTTGATTGACTCATTAAAATTGGATACATCACATCAAAATTTTTATTTACGTTTAAATTAAAATGCAAGATATGTTTATTAAAATCCTAGATTTATAAATGTTATGGACCTCAAAAGAGAGAGAGAGAGAGTCGCATTAACGTGAAGTAAAACGTTCTTTAACTTCACTTTTCAATTACCAAGTATAGCTGTTCAACGCCAAACCTCCACCTCATGTGCTCCATTCATACCCAAACATGCTTGCAGACACTTTAGGAATCCCGAAATTCTTTGAAGAGAAGAGTGCCGCTGGAAATGAGTGTTTCGAAATGTTGAAAATAATAATAATAATAATAATAATAATAATAATAATAATAATAATAATAATAATAATAATAATAATTTTTATTATTAAATGAAGGTGGCTGAAGTAACAACCGTGTTCATTTTCAGGAACACGGGCAATTTCAGTGAGACAACGGGTTGGTAATTTGGTGAGATATGTAATGATCCTAGGTGATTTATTTCTTATCGCGATGTGAATTTTTGTTGTAGTTCGATGTTAAGTGTTTGCTGAAAAACATTTAAATGTATACGAACCAAACTAGAGGATTTGATATCGTTATTCACTACGCTTTAAAATTAAAATCAGCATTCACTGTTAGAATTCCGTAAATTGCTGCAAGAATATTTAGATTTCAATGGAATTCAGTTGGATGCGTGCAAATTTAGTATGTGCATTGACGTCAAAATTTGAAGTTTAAGAACGTTTTACAAATGTGGATTCAATTTTCTATTTGGAATCTATTACGTCTGTGAAACCTGACAAGACTTTGAACCCTTATATATTGGCTCATTTCAGTAATTTGAATGTTCTTAGACAATGAAATAAGTGAAGCTGCAGCGAATGCTGTACTGCAGGCGTCGTATTTTTTAAGCCATCATTTAAAAGACTTGGAAACTACTCCCCCAAGCTGACAAACTAACGCAATTAGGAAGAAATATTACCTATCAATCATGGGCGTTTCAAACGAACGTTTGCTAAGGATTAAATATTCAAAGGTTTTTGTGTTTTAGTGTAGTGGATGATAAGGTGAACAATGTTAGAATCTGTAATTACTTCAATGAAATACCTAATTGAGAAGACCTGAGCTTTTGAGCCATGTATTATTTTTGAAGTCTGGGCTTGATTCGCAATGGGGAAACTATCAGTGCATTTTTATTTGTTGCGGTTGTGTTCCGTGAACCGAGGTAGTTCGGGCTTCAGAATCGTGATTATGTCGATTTCTGAGCGTCTGGATATTTTTCCTCTGAAAATATTTACTGGTATTTCTTTTACCCCATTACATAAAATATTTTAGCGTAAATAGTATGGGCCAGTTCTGCGCCAGAAAAATGTATGGTATCTTAGATATAGGAATTCATCCAGGGAGGGTAGGCGAGTAGTTAATCTTTGTCCTTTCAAATTTCGGGATACATACTGATTAGCGACTGACTCTGTAACTTTCCAAGATTTTTCTCAGGCCCGTGAGGCAAGCATCGGAATGATACTTTTAGTATGTAGGTAGTCAAAACTCCGTGCAAATGTTGTTTTTCTTTGTTGCTGTAATGTACTCTTTCGTCTGTGTATGAACCATTTTTGATGTACACAAATCCGTACAAAGAAATATGAGTAAAATGATAGAGGCAATGGTTTGCTAATCTTGCAATGCAGTACAATATTTGAAACGCTCTGGTTTGAGAGTGTAGTTTCATGTTTGGCGAATCGTTAACGCTTTGCATGAGAAGATAATTTTCTGGATTGTATAATAAACTACGTGGTCTTGTATCCTTACTTACTTGAAACGAGTTTAGTGTTTTCGTTGGTTGTGTGTTTGTAAACCGAAGTTTCTCGTAGTTTTAACGGAGTTCATTTGGTTATTCTACCTCGCCACACTTTCTGTATAACTTGTAGACATGAAACGGAACTTCTGCGGCACATTATTGACCATTCTTGTGACTTCTCTTCCTCCCTTCCGTGCTTTCGGAGCATTCTGTTTAAATGGAAGAAGTAAAAGTTCATTTCCCAACGTGAAAGTAGTACATTCAGTAGCAATTAGTGTTTAGGACTGACTCTGTAATTGTTCAATCACGCTCCCATTTCACGTGATTTGTGTTAGCCATTTTTTTCCCTTGTTATATATTTCCCAAGTTTAGTTGATTCCATCTCAATATTTTCTTTTTTGTGGGTCGCCTACAAGAAACAGTTTATTCGGGGATATTTTTGTTACTTTGCGTTAGTTGAAAGTACTCACGAACTAGTAATTACTAGGAACGGGTCAAATTTCGAGTTTGTGATCAGATTATTTTCTCTTACTCTTTTGTTTTGTTCCGTGTAATCGAGTTTTGTTTTGTATACTTTGTATGCGTCAATAGTATAGAGACCAAGATAGTTTTCAGCAATAATTTTCCAAAGTTCTATATTTTCTTGTAAGTTTTTCATTTTTGGTGTTTTATCCTGTACGGGACAATCACTAATTCTGCAGTTCCTAAATTGGAATCGAAAGTATGGCCCAAGCTACATTCGAGAAATTAAGAAGAAAATATAAATAGCGATAATAACACCAATATCACAAGGTAACTGGTTCTTTCGTGAACTCGTATCTCAGTTAAGCACTGCCTCTGAAAAAAATACGTTGTTAAATGAGCCGTAGGGTAGAGGTCTGCACGGGCCGGAAATTTTAGCCCGGGCCCGGCCCGACCCGTGAATTTATAACGTGAGGCCCGACCCGAGTCCGAAATATGTTTTAGCATTTAGGCCCAGGCCCGGCCCGATCTCGTGTTATAATCAAATGATCCTGAAATAAGCCCGAATCACAGAAACTTAATAATTAACGCAAAATTGTATTTTTATTTACAGCAAATAAAGGTTTAATTTTGCAGTTGTACTTTAAAGTTCTCCAGAAAGAACGGTGCAATGAATATAGTTGTACAGTATATTTACAGAGTTGGGCAGAAAAGGCCCGAGAAATATAGTTGTAAATTTAAAAATTTACAGCTCGAGCCTGAAGAGATATGTTTTGTAGACCCGAGCTCGTGCAGACCTCTACAATAGGGTAGGGTGAACAGATTTAGATAATAATAATAATAATAATAGGCATAATTTGACATTTCACTTAGGTATATTGTCATTGCTATATTGGTGTATATGACAATGAGGAAGAAGTCTCAAGCTTTTCAAAATTTAACCGGATTTTTATTCTTTTAATGTTATTCCAATTTTACACGACTTTAATGATTCCATATATTTAGTAGAAACCAAGATTAGGGATATTGATTGCCTCTTGATTTTGTATATATATATATATATATATATAAGTACAAGGCAATAAGGACACCTTTTTTATGAATATTTGACGTCCTGTTTACATTTTTCTCAGGATATGGGACGATTATATGAAAATTGGAACATTCCAGTTAAAACGTCTATAGTCATTCTATCGTACTGTATAATATAACCTGAGTTGATTAGCTCTTTTCTTATTTAACACGTTAGTTTCTTACCATATGTCTATGAAATTAAATTAGCGTACTAATTTACGTCCAACGGCTTTACCTTTTAGGCTAAAAGAGACGGATGCTCAGCAAAAGAATGTAAGGTACTTGGTGAAATGTAAATGTAGGAGAAAACGAGAGTCTTGCAACTCACGAACCTGATCTTGTCTTTCACAAACTAGCTTGGATGGGGATCGATCTAGAGACCCCTCGAATCAAAGTTAAGCGCTCTACCACTGAGCCACCGTGCCTCTTACAGATTTATAAGTAGTGTCTGTTGATTAGGTGAGTATACTATCACCATAAGTGTATATCACTCATGAAATCATCTACTGTTGTGTCAAATGTTCAGTGGAAATCCATGGTATATTCTGTTGTTATTTTTCTTTATTAATTCTCCGACAGAATAGAGCAACCAATGGTTAGAAACGTGGAGTATAGTTGTCAGTATTTAGAATGAAATCTCGTTAGAGAATTAATGAATTTTGTCAGATGTCAAAAAGGTTGTCGGAAAATGATGTAAATTTAGGTGTGCAACAAGCGTGATTACAAGTTAACAATGTTGTATCCCATATGTTGTAAGTTTTAGGTGTTTAAATTGTTGATCATAGAAAAAAATTAGGCTCTAGAAACGAGAAAGTAAAATACGTATATGATACATACATTACGATGTAAGTATACAGACCATAACGACTCGTAAAGTCTAGAGCTCTTATCTGTTGTGTGTTGGGCCCCTAGTTCGATTCCAGCTCGCGCCAAGATGGCTTTGTTGTTGAACACAGTGTGGGTTTTTCGGGTTTCTCCCGTTTTCCCCCCACTTTTTCATTTTATCATTTCACTCATTTATCATCATCAACGTCTCCTTTATCATCTGATCGTAAAACTGAAATATTTCGTTTCATTTTGTAAAACCTAGCCACTACACTAATCATAGAGCTGTTTTGCATCGAAAGATGTCGGTACGATTCATAGAGCTGCTATGCGAACGCACACATGAGAAATTTTCGAGGAACTGAAGTACATCGTGTTGCCAAACTTTGGAAACAGTGCACGAGCAGCAAGAAACAACACTTAAAGAACTATAACACGAATGGTAGCAATTATTCGAATTAATCGGTACCAATAATAACAGGGAAAAGATAATACAGTTACAAGAACAGTGACAACAAAGTTAGCAAAACTAAACTTAGCGGTAATCCAACAACAGTGGATCCTTTGGAAAATTTCTCCGTAAAGCACGAGAGACGAAACTAGCAAAATTTCATGAATGAAGGTTGACAACGGGAATACAGCCTCACGTTCTATTGAGATGGCGAAATTGGTAGATCTAGCTCGAGCTTCACGACTCCTCGCTATTACTTATAGCTCCACAAGATGCTTTTTGTTTGAGTCTAGGAACAGTGGCGGATCCACGATAGGGATGGCCGGATCCGGATCTGGCCGGATCCGAAGATCCGGATCTGATTGGGTCCGGATCCTTTGGATCCGGATCTCGGATCTGGATCCGGATCTCGGATTTCGGATCTGGATTCGGATCTCGGATCTGGGTCCGGATCTCGGATTTCGGATCTGGATCCGGATCTCGGATTTCGGATCTGGATCCGGATTTCGGATCTGGATCCGGATCTCGGATCTGGATCCGGATCTCGGATCTGGATCCGGATCTCGAATCTCGGATCTGGATTCGGATCTCGGATCTTGATCCTTATCCAAACCCACATCCCATCCAAATTATGATAAACATGAATATCTAAAATTCGCCGAAAGTAATTTCACGAAGTCCTGACAGTGAAGAAGAGAACAGAAAATTAAGACGAATATTGACAAGTCTATTTGTTTCCTTCATTCTACTCTAAAGATCAAATGTTTGGCTTACTTAAGAAAAAAAATGATCCGGATGAGAGCTCAAATGTCGAATCTAGTTCCACTCGGTTGCAGGACCGAGATGAATATTTAAAATTCCTCAATGCACCTATTTCATTGACAGTTAAGAAAACATAAACAGTTAAGACAAGTATTGACTACTTTTTACGTAAATTTATCTTGCTCAGTCTGCTCAAAATATCAAATGTATACCCTACAATTAGATTTAATAATTATTTAGTAAATCACAATATGAGCACCGAGAATAAACTATGAATTTTGGTGCCTCTTATCTAGATTTGAAATTTCGGATTCATACATAGAATCAGGCTGATATAATATTTGAGATCTGGAAACCGAAACATGTGCTAGTACCAAGATCGTAGCCGTTTGTACAGTGGCGTATTTACGATTTTGTTTCGGGGGGAGGCTTTGCTAACTTTCGGGGGGAGGTTTTGCCTGAAAATGTGAAAATTCTGCAAGATATTTCATATAGTTTACTATAGTAAGTAAGATTTCGGGGGGGAGCTTAAGCCCGGAAGCCTCTCCCCTAAATACGCCATTCTTTAGCATGACTTTTCATGAGTGTTGTGTTCAAATATGAAAACTGTAATGACAACTTGTTTGAAATAAAAACCTTTTCATGTTTAACAATAAAATTAGGTACTTTCACATTGGAGAAAAATTAGCAAGGCACATACCACTGATTAGGGTGCTGATTCTTATGGAAGCTTTCACTTGAACCGGAAGATTTCCTCATGTTAGTATCAGATTGCCACAATTCACCTTGCTGAAAGACGTGGTTTATCAGGAGGTCGGACAAGATTCTTTTGAACGTAGCCTGTAGACTGCTTCTAGTCTCAATTATTCCCATATAACAAGACTAGCCATATACATAGTTGGTTCGAAATAAGTTAAAATATCACTAATTGACCTTAAGGGGATAATCGTGATTTAAATATTCGTAAATTAGAAGAGATGTGAAAGTTAAGCGGTAAAATAAATCCGATAATTCCGGAATAAAGAGATTTATATGCAACCTAATGATAGCAATAAAACTCTTTATGTAACATTTTCAAAGCAAAAATTAACAGTTATCTTCTTGAAGAGGGTTTACGGCAACATAGAATATTACAAATCCAATTATTATAAGTAGTACCTCTGACAGCCCTGCATTTCACATCACCATCGCCCTTCATCCTGACAAGTGGGCAATTCACTTACCCACAATGACTTCTCAGGCGTTCCAGTGACATCAATATCTCAGTTTGGGTTTGGGATCATGCTTCGGTGAACCTTGACTATCACCATCAGCAGCTATTAGAGAATCAGAACTTATTTCTGTATTAGATAATGTGGGTAACTATAGCTTTTCGTCTATAGAAGTCGGAGAGTGTATGGTATTATCGCAGGAAATATTTGATACATAAAACTTAGATTGTCAGTATTTAGGAGCAACTTTTAAAATAATCAGTTACTGTAAATGTGCTACAGATTAGCCGAGAAAACCCGACAGCCATAGTCGAGTGGTCTGCGGCATTAGGCTGTGGATCCTTTTACTGTAAATGTCTTGCATTCAAATCCCGCTTCAAATGAACGTAAGCCCGATGGTAGGAACCAAAGGACTGTCGTGCCAAGAATTTAATTTGTTTTAATTATCATAAATGCCTTCTTTATTATTAAATTTTATCCAATATTTTCTTTTCAACCAGTTTGCGAAACTCAGAGCTAGCTACTTGTTTTCTTTTTAATTCATGTTCATAGTTAGCACAGCTAATCACTAAGGAAAAACAATCATTTCAATAAAATTCGCCTCGCGTCTTTCGTAGCTCTAAGTTATTTTCAGCTTTTTTTTTTTTTTTTTTTAAGCTGAATGGCGTTTTATCACTTTCCCCTCGCTTTCCCTATTTTTTTTCTAGTTTTACCTATGTTTCTTTGCACGGATATTGTGCCTATATGCACGTGCTTAATGTGTTCGTTTACAAAAGCGGGCCATTTCCCTGCCACTATAGAAAGTAAAGTGCCCTGTATCAGAGAAATATTAATTGACGTATGTAAGTGAATATATCTGTGATGAAGTCATAATTTCTCAGTTTTTGCATCGCACATAGTTTCCTCATCCTCATTAATCTCTTCACCCCCGCTTCCTGAATTCCAGTTCTGGTATTCTTTCTTGAGTAAGGCCTATGTAATGGGAGACTGATGTCTCATGTAGGCTTATTAACTATATCATCAGCAATAAAGAAAGTAGGGTTTAATTTGCACTAATTTTAGAACATTACGTTAATTAAATAATAATAATAATAATAATAATACGGAGTGAGCTCAGGCTACTTTTTAGGATTCTTGCTTCGCAATTGGATTATACCGAGTTCGAATTCGGAGACCAGCTATTCTGACTGAGGATTTTCCAGGGTTGTTCCTCAGTTATACTGGGCAAATGCTAGGTTAGTACCTTGATCTAAGGCTCTGGAGACCTTCCTTCCATTCCTTTCCCAATGTTTTCATCTGTTGATTATTACAGTGTAAAGTGGCCTCTGAGGATGTATCTGGTAGCTTATAGTAAATAAACAATAACGACTTAATATATCTTCACGAAACGTGTGGGTTAATTTAACTATAGCCTTACAGTCACAATAGATAGCTAAAGTTTTAATATTAATTTCCTGACTTTTAAATACTATTTTCATATTGTTTCAGTTTTCAATTATCTCATGTATGTTCCACCGAGAATTTAACCTGAGATCACATGAACAAATGCGAATATGTTAAATATTTTTGAACACTAATATACAAAACACAAAACGCTTCAATGATACGATGCATGGATATGTTTTGGTTACGTCCTGCAATGTATGATTAAAGAAACCTGGAGGGTGAAGAAGAAATAACAGAAATCTCTTTTATATTTACTCCTTCAACAAACTCCTGACCTCAGAAGGGCAAGCCATAAGTTAGGTAATAAAGTCGTACAACGAACACTTTTATTAATACTAATAATACTACACAACTATATCGCTCTCCTGAAATTCTCGTGTGTATGTTTAAAGATCTACTGTTGTTCCACGCCAACCAGTCTATGTTTTTTGTTGTACCTTCGAAGTGAAAGACTTGATGGTTGGACTCTAGTGAGTCAGAAACTATTTATACTATTAATAAAGAGTTTGTTTTGTCCAGTATTCCTGCGATTAGAAGGATCTTATCTAAAAGATATTTCATTTGTATATGAGAAAATAAGAAAGTTTATATAAGAAAGTAGATATTGCAAGGTTAAAATAACATAAAGAACAAAGGTAGCACAAACGTGTTATGGAAACATTTAAAAGCACAGCATCCTACTATATTAGTGAATATGAAAAAAGTTTGACGAATTTTAGATATTCAATTTTATCATCACAATTTCAGATGTAGGTTTGGATACGAATCAATATCTGAGATTCGGATCCAGATCCGAGATCCGAATTTCGGATCTAGATCCGAGATCCGAGTTTCGGATCCAGATCCGAGATCCGGACCCAGATCCGAGTTCCGGATCCAGATCCGAGATCCGAATTTCGGATCCAGATCCGAGATCCGGACCCAGATCCGAGATCCGAATTTCGGATCCGGATCCGAGATCCGGATCTGAGGTTCGGATCCGAGATCCGGATCTGAGGTTCGGATCCGAGATCCGGATCTGAGATTCGGATCCGAGATCCGGATCTGAGTTTCGGATCCGAGATCCGGATCTAGGTCCGGATCCGGCAAGATCCGGATCTCACTGGATCCGGGATATCCGGATCCGAAAATTTTTGGCCATCCCTAATCCACGATAAGAACGAAGGTGGCAACTGACTCCTTCAAAGATTTTTTTTTTTTAATTCCTTTACTTGCAGCATTAATTCATTACGGAATAAAAGTACGAGTTCGTATTTCGATCAATCCAATGTGACACATGCTGGCAGAATCTAACCAAACTGCTTAGAAATATATAAATCAATGTAACACTTCTTACTTAATTAAAAGTGAAATATGAAAATATTACTTTCTTTTCATATTTTTACAACTTTGTTTAAAATAAGTAAATAAATTACATTTAAAATGTTTTAACTTGAAATTTCACACTATGATTACTAATTCTGTACAACTCCTTTAATTTTCATTTTACGAGTTATTTAAATGAATTAAATAACAATTATTGACGATAGCCTGTTTAAATATTTACATAGCAAATGAAGAATCTTTAATACTTCGTAACGCATTAGTAGAATCTTAGTATCCAAACGGCGGGGAAAGGTTATTGAATCTGAGGTAAAACATTCTAGTTTTATTCTCGTTGTTTACAACGGCAGTGCTCAGCGTTCCGTCTTAATCCGTTTTGGAGCACAGCTTGTAATTGGCTTTGAATGGATAGAATAAATGCAATGAACCATATATTGCTCGTGTTTAATCCTCTGTAAAGCTTACATGGGAGAGTGCGTTTTTTTCTATCCTTTATTATTAGCTTTATCGTTTCTAATTTGTAAATAATTTCGTTCGGTGCAGAAATCAAATTATCACTTCGAAACACCTTATCGATGACTATTTGTTACGTGTAAAGATGGTTATGAATTTTTTTTTTTCTTTAATTATATGTTCAAATATCAATGCGAGTTAAATTTTCAATTCGATTTAGGTTTTTTTTCAAGTTCTTCGTGTCTTAGCAATCATACTCGTCCATTTCTCTTTCTAAATTCTTGCGTTTCCCTTCGCTGGTAAGATTGTATAAAACAAGTCTTATCAGAGAAATTTATTTACATTTTACATTTAATATTTACTTTAGAGAAGTTACTAATCTTCTAATTCATGAATACTGGATTTCCTTACTAACAATAAAATAATGTGTAGGTGTGTCTGTTATAATAGTTACGCATAGAAAGAAGTCACCTAGAGCCTCAAATTTTTGAATAGATATACATCTTTACAAGATCTATTCACGTACAAAGCAGTTTTTTTCGATTTGGGGGAGTCAAGATTTATGCGAAGACTGAACCATAGTTTCCCTGCAGTAGGCAGGCCAACCGTTGATGATGTCCATGCTACATACCTTTCAGAGGCAATATATATTTATTTCGTTACGTCTTTCACTTTTATATATATATATATATATATATATATATATATATATATATACACTTTCAAAGATTTTGCGTAAACGTTATTCTTTCCACGATAAGAATGGTCACTTCTGCTGTTATTAAATATTCATAATGGTTTTTATAAATTTGGAATGAACCAAGCAATTTTATATGACATACGTCGTCTAAAACTGAAGTTCATCTATTCACTTGCAGTTATTTTAATACTCACATTTCACAATGTATATACAAATCTCTTCTCTTAATTGAGAATATTAATTTATAATTTTAAAATAATCTGCGAAATCAGTATTAAAACATCAGCCCATACCATTTCATACTGCTAGAAAAACCGTATGTAGAAATATTTTTACGGTTATTCTCATGTTATTATACAGTAAATAATCTTCCGATGTAAATTTTGAGTACAGTATTTTAAGTACAGAATTAAGTGGAATTAAATAGTTAAAGCTGGGTTACAAGTAAACTGTTATTGATTTAGAGTGACTTGAATTTTACACTGTATTGCCGGATTGCTTTTTTCGTTAAAACAGAAATCTGTATATTAACATGAAAAAGATGGGTATTTTGTAGAAGTGTATCAGGTTCGAGTGACCAACCCTAATATATATATATATAATGTTTTTAGCAGGTATCTACAACTAAAGACTTGAAGACAAATACTTTATAATGATTTTATGGAAGAAACAAGTCCTGACATATATGCTTATTTTTACAAGGAATACGCGTAAAATTCATGATGAAAGCGTAGCGTCTTTACTTGCCAGATATTTCGTTTCAAGTTAAAGAATCAAGCAAAATGTCTAGAAATTGTATGAATAAATATCTGACAATTGAGAAGTCAGATTTTCAGCATTTCTTTCTATTGTTGTCCTATCATCCCTTATTAAATTTGCATCTTTTTGCATCATCAGTATATCCCATAACCTGGTGAATACCGTTCAGCTCTAGGCCCTGGTTGCTGTCTTTGATTTTCCTTATAGCGTATTCCAGAACAAAGTTGAATAACAATGGCGACAACGCATCTCCTTGTTTCAGGCCAATTTCGACGTGAAAGCTCGTGGACAAAAATTTTCCTACCCTGACTTTACTTTGATTGATTTAAACATATCTTAATTAATCTAATTAGCTTTCTCGGCTTTCTCTGTAAGAACGTTGTATAATGTTTCTCTCCTAACCGAGTCGTAGGCCTTCCTAAAATCAATAAATAGTTGATGCACCGGGATATTGTATTCCCACTTCTTTTCGAGTATTTGTCGAATGGTAAATATTTGGCAGATAGTTGATCGATTTCGTCTAATTCCTCACTGATAATCTCCAATAATTTCATCTGCATATGGGGCCAATCTTGCTAGTAGAATATTTGAAAGGACTTTGTAGGATGTTGACAGAAGAAAAATGCCTCGATAATTATTACAGTCAGTTTTGTCACCTTTCTTGTGAATTGGAACAATGATCGATTCTTTCCAGTCTTGTGGCAATTATTCCTTGTTCCAGATAAGGAGAATGCGTTTTTGTGTCTTGTTCCACAATTTTCCGCCTCCAGCTAAAATTAACTCAGCCAGAATTTTGTACGGAGTATTGCAGTGATCATTTATTTCTGTATTTATTTTTTGTTTATTTTTATTTATTTAACAATTACCAGATACAGCTTAGAGGCCATTTTATACTGGACATCTAACAACAACAACAACAACAATGGAAAGTATTTGGGAAGGTACCGACCAGGGCCTGTTTAGTTGGTACCATCCTGGCATTTGCCTGGTAGGACTGAAAAAAACTCTAGTCAAGATGGTCGGCAGCGGGAATGCGAAGCCAATTGAGCTACTTCGCTCAGTAAGGTACTTCTGGGACTGTTGGTGTTTTTCCTTCACATAAATGATCTTCCAGCAAAAGGAGAAAATCGTAGAAACCGTACTGTATGCAGAGGAAGTACTGTTAATGGGAGAAAAACGAAGGAACTAAAAACATAATACGCGTTTTTTTAAATGAAGTGGTATATTTTGAAGTAAACTGGTTAATTTTAAATGAATAAAAAACAGTATAAATTCTTCCATATTCCACACCAAACAAAACAAAAAGTATTAATACAACAAAAGCCTCTTCATAATTTTGTCAGAAATTAGTTTTCTGAGTTTCAAAATAAACGAAACGTTAGATAGGTTAAACCACATACTATTAACAACGAAAAATAAATTATTCGTTGTTAGAATTTTTAGAAACTGTTTTAATATAAAATCTTTAGTACAAGTCCGTTGCAGCCTATTTCACTCATTATTAAGAATATGAGATAGTCATCTAGAGTAAGGATAATAACAGCATCGTCATTTTCAGAAAACAGAAAGAAGCTTTGCGAATAATCGCTGTCTTAAACCGCCCACTCTCATGTAAACAATTATTTAAACAAACAAATAAATAAATAAATACGGTATCCTCACTATTTCATCATTATACATTCAAAAATTAGTCGCATTTACTGAGAATGAAATTGATACTACCAAATACTGCACAGCACAATTATAGCAAGGAATAAAAGTCTAGTAAAGCATACATTTAGCCGGCGCATTTTAGTACACAAAGGCCCACGAAACATGGGAATCAGTATTTATAATCATCTCGCTGCAGACTTCAGGAGTGAAAGAGGGACCGCAGTGGCTCAATGATAGAGCATTTACCTCTGATGCCTGGCGTCCTTGGTTCGATCCCAGCTCGCGCCAAGTGAACTTTGTGGTGGACAAACACCGTGTGCGTGACTTTTCTCAGGGTTCTCCCGTTTCCTCCCACTTTCTTCATTCCACTATTTCGTTCACTTCTCATCATTACCGTCTCCTTTAGCCTAACTGGCATAAGCGTGGGACGTAAAACTGAAAGATTTTATTTTTTCAGAAATAGCATTTACACATTTATACGGATTATCGTTACAAGTATATTGTATTCTATGAACTATTGTAAATAAGTGTGAAATTTTACTCCCAGCATGATGTATTTTGAACCTATGTATTGCGAACTGCACCTCCGAACGGCAAATACCTTGGTTATCCGGAGAAAATAAATGAATAATATGAAATATTATTTTCATATTTTTTGAGTTTAAATTTCCAGATTTTGTAACTATAAGTGTTTAAATGTTAAGACATCCTTAGTGTTTAAGACATCGTATTAAGTAGTATTAGTGTCCTTTGATTCCTTAGTACTTAATCTCTAAAATTATTTGATAATAATTGTAAGATAGTCTCTGAAAAAATATTGTCTTAAGAACAGTAAACAGAAGTAAGAATCTATCATCCGGAATAATGATAATTATCCAAATAAGTGAATGACGATGACCTCAGTATATCGTGTTTCTCTGTTCAGTAACCATTGCCGATAGATTGTTCAAACGTTACTTTAACTTTTTTTTTATTCTCCCCTCTTTCGTTCGCACCCTCACGAATATATATCTCTCTCAATAGATAATCCGATGTTTGTGTTTGTGAGTGCGGACTGGGCAGCACTGGTGATTAAAGCCGGAAGTAATCGGATTAGCCGTGCCCGCGCCTTGGTCCTGTAATGAAATCTGCGTTCTGCGACCACCGATCATTATATCCAACGACTAGCGAGCGACGCATGGAAGATTGTAACGGTGTTACTAGAGTCTGTTTGAAAACAGAAACGTAAAAGTGCCGGGTAGGGGTAGATGGAGTGTGGGAGGAAAGGACCGAATAAAAGATGCTGACAACAGTATTCAAACTGCTTTTGTTAAACTTGTTGATTAGTACGAGCTGTTTTTACCGTTTTTTAGTTATTATTTCCAATTATATGTTCCTCCAATTTGTCCTTTTTTCATATACACATACTTATTACACATGTTTATACAAACACTTAACTGCCCATATTTATATGCATACATCAGTAAGATTATTTTATCTTGAACGCATTCTTGTTCCACTTGCTCTCTTAGAATTAGTGCATTGCAAGTAGTGACAATTGGGTTCGATCACAGTTGAGAGTACATGCGATTCGAACTTCCATGTTAAATTCTGTATATGCTGAACAGGCACGTTGAACTTAGAACAGTCAATTTAGATGTTACTCTTCTGGGATGTTACAACAAATGTTTCATTTAACCATCCAATAGTTAAAAGAAAACATGCGATTTTTGTAACTTAAAGAATGATAAGAATTTAAAACTGTGAGATTTTATGAAAACAAATTTTGTACACGTAATATATCAAAATTCTAATCACAAACAATGCAGTACACGATAATAATGAAAGAATAAGGCAGAATAAAATGAACGTACTAAACCGTACTAATATTTAGTGCTTGTTCGTGCTAATCAAATTGTTTTGAATTTTTGACCAAATTTGAATTATGATTTGGAATTAGCCTTGAGAACCAAACAGTAATATCACTGCCAAAAATTAGAGTCTGATACATTTGTAAATATCGTACATAGCATGGTATAAAATCACTTGTCGTATGAGGAATTAGTTGGTCCTACTAAATATTTGAAATAATAGACAAGGTGTTGCGGGGACCGATGTTGCTATAATCAAATTCAACTGTATAAGTTCAGAGATTTTCGAAGAATAAACTGAATTGCATATGTAGAAATTGGATTGTTCACAAAAGAGAAATGAATTGATGAAGGTGCCTTTTACGTTTGCACATGATAGCATACATCAATTGATTATGTGTTTCTTTCGTTTTTGACAGTATATACATTCACTAAGAGTGCAAACGATCAAATTAATCATGTGTTAACAAAAAACAATGAAAACTTGAGGTTTGTCATTAGTGGATTTGTTGTTTTGTAATGTGAATATTGTTGAGAAAAAAATACAGGTTTCAAGTCGGAGGACAGAAGGATTGGAACGAAACACTAAGTGAGTGAGTGAAAGAGAGGGAGAGAATGAAAAGGACGAAGTGCCTTAGTTGTTTGTTTGTGGATTCTTCTAGTATTATGGTCTTAAATCCATATCATAAAACCGTTACGAGAGGAATTCTAATTAAGTTGTGTAGATTCAAATGACATTGGAGTTCTTCGTATTAAGTCGAGCTAAACAAATTTTACTTTTGTATTTGCTGTTTTTCTTTTGTTCTTCCTTTTACAGATGACGGGCGTTCTTCGAATTTTGTGAGAACTTGAAAGAATGCAAATAAAACGACATTCAGGAATTGTATGTTGATAGAATTGAGCTTTTGTCGTAGTTCCCTTTTCTTGTCTTGTCTTTTTTTTTTTTTTTCGGGAATTCCTAAAAATAGTCGTCGGATTTCTTTGCCGTTCTTATACACAGTACGTATTCGCTAGTTCCTTTTTCCAGCAGATGACGTTCAGAGCAATTATCTTTTGTCTTTTATCTAGGCGATGGTTCTACAGCTTAAAAAAAAATATGGAAGAATATAACAATTATCTGAAGCTCTGAAATTCCAAAACGTGTCCCTCGAGAGGCTGCCTCGGAGTGATGTGGGAGAAAGAAAGAAAGAAAGAAAGAGAGAGAGATGCGTGCGAGAGGGTTAAATAAGTAGGGGGACCAGATCCCTTGAGTCTGGCTTCATTAAGACCTCCCCCATCCAGACATCACAGCCCAAAAACCATCCTCATTTTTTTTTTTTTTTTTTTTTTTACTCCCCATTCTTCAGAAATGCTCAGTCTAAGATAACAATTACATGTAAATTTATGCAGGAGAAACAATTGAAGGAGATTAGCTACAAAATGACAACGCCTGGAATGAACGTTTTGCAGACCGAAAGGCACACTAGGAAAAGAACGGGAATTGGTGAAGATAACATAGAGCGTAGTGGAGGGGAACATTAGAATGTGTAACGGGAAAGAAAGGAGAATTTTGGTACTGTATGACCGTTCCTTTGTTGTGTAGTAGTCACTTCCTGGGTAACGTCCCCTTCCTTTATTTTCATGAAATTTATTTTGCACCACTTAACCATTAAAAAAAAAATAAAGTGTGTGCTTGGATTTGTTATATCTTGTTTTTTGTTATTTAAGAAGAAATATGAGGAAGAGTAACATTTGAGCATGGGCTGAAAAAAGTATAAATATATGTATTGCTGTATTTGATTCGAGTATACGAAGATTGGTATTCGTAGAGTTTGTGTATAATGTGCGTAAGAAATATTGGTTTGGTGTTTCCTCGTAATGTTACGGGTTGTATTTCTGCTAGACTAGGCCTACCATATTTCTAGACTAAATCCAGGACATCCTATGAAAAATTACACTATAATTATAGTTGTGCACTTGCTCCTTCCTAACATGACACAATTATTAAATAATAGCCTGTCACCTGTATTAAGGATGTGACAAAGAACACATTATTCGTTACAGTTGAATATCGATAAATTAAAAAAAAAATGTTTATCATCATCATCCATATCTCACGAATGATATTAATTTACGATTTAGAGAAACTGGGATATTCAGAGACCCGAACATTCTTTCGAAACAGAGAAACAGTTATGTAAATGCGATATTTCTATGCTCGACTTTTAATAATAATAATAATTATAATTATAATTATAAAACTACTGTGTATAGTTGTGCGAAAATACCTCGGCCCCATTTATTTATGTATTTTAATAAGTTGTACAAACTTATGAAACAGAAACACAATAATAATAGTAATTCGTAAATTCTAGTGCTGCTACGTCATGGAAACAGAACCCTGATTATGGTTTTTCAAAGAATAACGACACCCCTTGTTTTACACTCATAAAACTTAAGCGTTTCTAATGATCTGTAAAGAAAGGAGACCATTCTTTAATGTAAAAAAGCAACTTTTATTTCTTTTATATTTGCGTAATAATTGTTATTCTAGTTTATCATCGTGTGCATATAATTGTCTCCATTAATACGCTCATTCGTGGGTGTAATGAAACGAAATAAGTTTTTCTAGTTTCACATCGTATGCTTATTTCCTTTGGGCTAAATGAGACGCGGGAGACTATATGAAATAATTGGTAAAGTAATGTGGCAAGGTCTCGAGAAAATCCACGAACACGGTGTTGTCCACAACAAAATTTCATTGGGATCGAGTCAGGGATCTTTCGCACCAGCGGTAAGTACTACCACGTAATCATCTTGACGCTGAGGGGCTTGTTTCAAGAAGCCAAGTCTTGTAATATTAGTGTAGGACTTGTAGAAACTAAACTTGGTACAATTATAGGGATATTAAAATTGAATTCCACATGACAGTTAGAAGTAATTATCATGCAAATTTACAAATTCTTTTTGTATTGTATATACAGTATGTATATGTGTTCCAGTTGTATTTTGTTTAATGACTTGTAAATGACACTTGTAAACTTACGTGCAGTAGGTTCTCATTTCAAAAATCAAACATTGCTCAGTCACGCTAATTAGTATTCTGATTCTCATTTTTGTTTCAGAGCCTTTATTTATATAGAACTAGCAAATGTCTTCACGTATGACTGCCGATGATTTTGCGTTCTTTCTGTTGTATCTTTCATATACAATTCTTCTGTACTGGAAGCCTCGTATGGGCATTTTAGTTAACCAAGAACTTGTTCAGAACTTAGATCTTACTTCAGAACCTGGATAAACAGAAAGAAAGACAAATCTTTTTTATATTGTCCGGGTATTTAAACCCTGATTTTATGTAAGCCCGCATGACAGAAGCAATATGGGTTGCATACAGACAAGGCGTTTTTAGAAAAACCCATACAGGGTGTGGCCCAAAAGTAGGTTATACGTCCCGCATTGCTTGAATCATTGCATTCTGTATCATTTACTTATTTTTATCCATTAGTTTATTCATTAATTGTTCTTAATTTATTTTCACTTATACCTTAGGCTCGGAAAAAAGTCGAAGCAAATAAAGTCATTAACTTAATTAATTAAAACGTCATACTTGATCGATGCACGTCTGGATATCTACGTTTGGGCCACTCTGTACGAGAAACGTGCATAACTGAATTTCCCCGCCCTTCCCACAGAGCCGAAAATCGAAAAAAAAAAACTGCTTCGTACAGATTGCATCTAGCATAGATATATCTATGTATCAAATTAGACGGCTTCTTTTTATATGAAATTCTGCACACACACACACACACACACATTTTTTTTTATATGTAGTATAGTATATGCCGCCTGTTTATTTCATGAGTGACATAACTCAAAATTTCTAACTTTTCAGGAGAAGCGTTTCAAAGTTGCGAAACGCAGTGAAAACAAATGGGTGCAAGAATGGCACAAAGTGCTCTCTAGCGCCCAGTTTTGGAAGCACATCTGTGAAATTTTTTACCAGAGATAGACATCAAAATTACCTTTTTAATTTCTGCCCATATGTCAATAATGGCGATTTTTGCATTATGCCACTTTTGAAATAAACAGGCGATGTATAGACCGTTAGATCGTCTTGCTATCCGTGAACGTGATCAGGCTACCGCTCACTATAACGATAACCCTTGTCGTCGTATATATTGTCGCCATCCATTCATCCATTACACATTCATGAATGTACTCATTTGTTCTCTAACTAACAGGGCTCCCAATGTCTAAACCTACTTTGTGTACCTCCAGAGCAGAAGATTAACAATTGTCTCAACTAACATTATTTATTGTGTTCTGTTATCTGCACTTCATTATCTATCTATCTATCTATCTATCTATCTATCTATCTATCTATCTATCTATCTATCTATCTATCTATCTATCTATCTATCTATCTATCTATCTATCTATCTATATCTATATATATATATATATATATATATATATATATATATATATAATATTACATACCATGTTCAGGTCACATTTTTCTGTAACCTAACCATATAAATATATCAATAAGAAAATAAATCCTGATACCCATCTCCCAATGATATTACCAATAAATGAATGTTCGTGGCCCCTGAGAAGACGTTATCTTCTGCGGCCCGCCCATCTTTGGATGGAAACGAAATTGCACTTAAAAAATAGATAACTTCAAATATGAGGTTTCATATGACTAACCTTAAGAGTCCGAAACCATAATAACTGCTCTCACCACTTTTTCTTTCCACCTATTTTCTTCTGCCCTAAATCAAAAACTGCTGAAACACGTGTTTAATTATTTTAAATGAAAAATCTGCATACCAAATTTCATGTCTCTAATATAAAGGCCCAAAGGGGTATTCCCAGAGCTGGTAAAAATTTAAGCATCTTAGGAACCACTTTGACCCCCCTCTAATCTTTATTCAGTTTTAAAAACCAATACATTCATTTAAACTAACACACATTATATACACAAAAACAATAGTAAAATGCAATGGTACTTCATTAAAAAAAAATGTATAGTAATAGGTGTATGTATAACTCTATTCAGTTCCCCTTCTCTCTCTTACTACCTTAAGAGTTTCCGACATACGGACGTTTTATTAAAATAATTGCAACCTCCATTTCTTGACTTTCCACGTCAAATTTCATTCATATCCTTCCTTAGTGGTTCCGTACTTCATAAGTTCTATATACTGTCCAGATTTCAAGTTCGTAGCTCAAGCATTTGAACCTAGGCGTTGATCCAAGTCGTGAAGAATTATTTTATGGCCTTCGTCTACCTGAAGACTTCGTTCCCACACCTCTCTATATGTTCGGTCTACGGTCTCACACCTCTTATTGTAGCCTTTGCTTTCGTTCTTCGCGCCTCTAGAATACGTTTATGCATAATTGTTTTCGAAAAATTTTCCCCTTTGTATACAACGACACACATTGAAATCAAAGTGAAAAAAAAATAATAAAATAGTTTCAGCTTAAGTATTAACTGTGTTCAAAAATTCATTTCAAATTTTTCAACCGTTTCCCCTGATGGAAAGGTAGACAACTTCGGAATATGACCATCTTGCTATATCAATTGCATTCGCCACCGTTTTTTCCTTCCTTGTAGGAGAAATATTTAAAACCACTGAAACATGTCTTTAATTATGTATTTTAAAAATAAAGTTGAAGTACTAAATTTTATGCCTGTTAGCTTTAAGAGATTCCGAGTTATGTATTATAATGATTGTAATTCCCGCTTCTTTTTCCTTCTCACCCATTTTCTTCTCTTCTAGATCTAATTATATATATATATATATATATATATATATATATATATATATATATGAGAAATAAAATCATATATATTTTACCTAGGTGAAGTTTTTTGTCAATTGCTTTATCTATGGTAAGTAAATCTGTCTTGAGAAATAGGTTTTTATTAATATTTTTGACAAAGAGTAAATAGCGTAATGTAAACTACTACAAAACCTTAATGTGGGAAATATTTTGTACATTTCTTTTAAATTAGTTGGGAGTTAAATTTAAAAGTTCGATATAACAAATAATAGAGGGAATTATAATAAAAGATAAGCAATATAAAAAAATGTTTTTCTTTTGTCTCATCTCTTCTTTCTTCCTTCTTGTCTCTTATTTTTTTACCCCTCCTTTTGCGGACGAATGGTTATTGCAGAAAAGCAACCCAGTGTTTGTCAAAGATATGTTCGTTTCGAGTAGGGTTTGTGTTTTATTAAGGGGAGCCAGCCGAGTGCAAAATGGGATGGTTCCTAGGGATTGTACCATCCCGCGGGTGGAATCGGGATAGCTCGTCACTGATCGGGTGGTTTTACCAACCGTACTCCATCTCCTCTTGAGGAACATTGTGCGGCCTTGCAATGGAGGAAAGGTTGAGCGAAGGAATGGATTCTGAACCACTCCATCAGAGAGAAAGAGAGAAAGAGGAAATCCTGAACGGCGTAATACCTTGAGGGACCTCCCGTAGCCGCAGGATTTACGAGCTCCATATCCAAAGTAAATCAGTAGTCTCTTCGAGAATAGAGATCTAAACCAATTTATTCTCTCCTGTAATCTGCGAAGTATTTTTCTTAGTGATTGATAAAAATCTGGAGGTATTAACTGAATGTGCATTCTATATTGGACCATATCAGTTATTCTCTTGATTACAAGTATGAAACTTGTGCGATTTGATCTGAATTTACTTCGAGAATTATCATTGACTTTCTTTTCATGAGATACATTTCGTATGATCATTGTTTTATTGTAAATTTTCTATTTAGCCAGTAAAGGATTCCCGAGAAATTGCTTGTTAAAGATCTATTTGTTAGGATCCTGAATATATTTCGCTTAGAAATACTACTGCTATGTATTATATACTAAACGGGGGGTTCGAGGAGAAATAATTTTCGATTTTTTTTTTAAATTATTGTGAAAGTTCTTTTGTGAAGAAGAATTCGCTAAGAAGCTACATTTCAAGTGTTCTAATGGCGATTACGTATTATTATTATTATTATTATTATTATTATTATTATTATTATTATTTGCTCGTAGTTTTTCCTTATTAAGCAATGAGGCGAGTAGAGTAATAGGTGATTATTCAGTGGTGAAATAGAAAAGGAAGTCTTTTGAGGAACTCTATGTATATGATAGAGGATGTGGTGTTTTCGTTATTAGTTCGACTTCTCATTAATGCTCTATGTCTATTGGAGTGTAACATGAGGCTCAATCCTTCCTAGCAACTGTCGAATTTGGTAACATGTACAGACTTGTGCATAAAGAAAAACCTTGCTACCCACTTCTCTTTGAAAAGATCTGCACACTTATTTACAGTTGGAATTAATGGAACAAATATAGGTTTCTTTAGCCAACTAAGTTATTTATTCCTAGCTAAAATATTAGAATTTTCTTGTCTCAGTTGTTAGAAATTCCTTTCCTGATGCAAAGTAGGTGGCCAAGGTTTTTTTTTGAACAAGAATGTACATAAAGGACATTTCAGTTCCCTCGTCTACTGGGAAGATCACATATGAATTCTGTGCTATATATTAACTGGTACATTACTGCCCACAATTGATACTGTTTGCTTTTTTTGCTTTGTCAACGTACAGCATGTCCAGAAAGTCCGTATACCTCTTCAGTATTACTAGTTTCTTAATAGAATAATTTAATAATGAATTTACAGTTAGTTGTCTAAGGGATCTGTATGTGCTTCATCATGTTGGATACATAATTGAATGCACTTCAGGCTCTTTGCGTTATTTTTTCTCAGATATGATCAGACCGAAGGTAGGAAATCATTGTCCTTTTTGATGGTGGATGCGTATTAAACAGTTCCCTAAAGTGTTTTTGTATGATGGTAATTCTCTCTCTTTATGAGAATGTTCATGAATCCACACACTCGTTACTAACCTCTCTTTAACAAGTTGTGTTTGTCATTTCAACTCACAGAATGATTGAGTGATGTGAGCCCAGACCACCAACAATGGAACAATAACAATGAGAACAACATTTAAGCTACATTAACACCAATATCAACCGACATCAATAATTAATAATAACATTAATGCCAGTAATATTATTAATAATATATGATACGCTAATAAGAAAGTAGTAAGGTATAGATGTGTACGGACTTCCCGAACGTACTGAACTAGTATTAGCTATTTCTTGCTACACTGTTCTGCAAAGTGACTCGAAATTTTTCTCTTATTTCGTTTATCTGGAATACCTTTTAACCTTTTTTAGGCTTCAAAGTCTCCGTATTGATGTTTCCGCAGTTATATACCATCCCCTTTATTATATATATATTCTCATAAAGACAAATAATAAGTGTTGATATATATATATATATATATATATATATATATATATATAATATTGAAAAATAGAGAAGTATATAATTTTTGTTTCATCGTGTCGTGGCTTTTGAAGCAACGTTCTTTCCAAATCTCAAAATAGATTCTTTCATTTCCCTCTTCTGTACGACTATACGCCGAAACAAGTAAATGACGAGAGTAATGGAGAAGGAAAGAGTGGCTCCAGTTACTCGCTCTACAAGGGTTTGCGACGTCCAGAAAGAAAAGCGAGTTCGGATTTATGGCGGAAGAATGGCGTGCTTTTACTCTAGGAGTTATATGCTGTTTTTTTGCCTGTTGTTATCTGATCTTCCACCTCTTTTTCCCGTTGCTTTATCCACCCTCTTCGTCTGTATCCTTCACTACACACACACACACACACACGAAAGTATCCTTGTAAGTTTCTTGTTCCTAGATTGTATTTGATACTGAATCGGTAAGTTTTATGTATGATGCAGTGAGAAAACAAGTTTCTATATTGAACATACTATGTGACAATTGGGAGAGGAGAATCATGTTTGCTTTCACGGGAGGAATCTGTTCCTCCATATATAAAACCCGTGTGTCAGCATGCTAAAATGTGGAGAGATTTCAGTTTCTCTGGAATCGTCACGAGACGCTGTCCCGCAAATTCAGATGTATATTGTGAAGTTTGGAAATTCCTTTTACCAGTTTCTGTCGGGATGGCGAACACGGCAATTAAAAGTTTTAACGTAAAATTATGGTTGTGTCTAACCATTACATGCAATAATCTTTGGAACCGATGTTGCATATTATTTTTTCTTAGTTTCAGGTTTCCCTCCATATTCGAGTTGTCGGACGCACTGTGAATCATGTTTTTAAACACTTACTATTTGAATCTTAATTTTTTTTTTTTTTTTTTTTGCTTATTTTCTGAAGTTTTCGTCGTGATTATTCTCCTAGACCTGTGGAATTGAATTCGTTTACAGTGTACGCACATTGGCCTTTTCAATGTTACTTGAACTGAATACATGGCAGACCTATATTATTTCAGATTTTTAATTTTCGTGTGCTGCTTTCAAAAGTATGACAATAATCCCTAGTATGTTCTCGGCTTATTTTCAGTTTTCACAGTGAGAAAATCGTCGTCATAATATGTTCTGGTGCAAATTCATGTCGTATAGGCAGCTTCCACCCGCGGTAAGTTTTCGTGAGTCGCAGTTTTAAACACAAAATAAAATTAGTATAGTTCACTTATAAACTAACTTATTTTCTGTTTTTCTGTTGTGTTAAATTGGCCTATCGTCAATCATTTTTTCTAACAATTTAGGATGCTATGATTTTTTAAATTGAATTTCCATATGAATAGCATACGCAAAGGAGGGATGTCCGGGCTTTAATCCCTCTCTTGAACAAGATAGTGTGACAAATATATAGTTATATTAAGATATATATGAAGAAATCCAGAGAAGATGTGAATTTGGAAACTTGGGCCCCCGTTAAAGAAGTACTACATACACCACTTCTTTTTTTCTTTCTCTCTCTTTTTTCTAGTTTTGGGATATGTTTTTTTCTTTGATTAGTTTGCAATATTTTATGACATATTTGACATACGCCAAACATGACAGAAGATTTTAGCTCAATAGCAAAACCGTCTTCATGAGGGTGACCCTGAGAAGATGGATGTTCAGAATCATTAGTCAGTATGCTCAGCACAAATCAAGCTTGTTTTAACTTCACTTCTTTTTATTGAATACATAAATTAAATTGTCTTTTTTTTTTTTTTTTTTTGAAAATTCGTCGTAGTCGAAAGTGGAGGGAAGGAAATTTGAAAAAGAAGTACTTGGTTGTATTCTTGGGCACGGTACTTGTGAACGGGAGACTTCCAGATCAGCCATTAGTCGTGTTTACAATTCACTGTTCAATTCAGAATTCCCTTCTCTCTCTTACTCTCTCTCGCTCACGCGCACACACATATATGTAGACCCATGTGAAATATGCTCATAGTTTGGTAGAATTATGAATGAGAGAAGCCCCTCACTATTGGCTTCAGGAAATGTTTCACTCTGTGTCGTAAGAAACAAGTGAATTTTAATTTGATATACATCATACATTCTTGCATACAGTATAGATCTATTAGCGTAACTGATGGATGCGTTTCTGTTTGTCACAACAGCCATTTGTATTTGTCTGGCGTAAGTATGCATGCTTGGTTAGCAATGAGCTTGTTAATGGTTAGAAATAACTTCTGTGATAGATCATGGTGACTGCACTTATGTCATGTTAGTTATCTAGTTAGAAATCTATTATTTATCATAGCATGAACCACCATTTTACCTTTTGAAATATTAAAACTTTAATTTATATCTTTGAATTTGAAATTTCACAAATTGAAAATGGTCTTGTCAAATACCTTTTACATATTAATACGAATGCTGGCGTTCTGCATGCATGCAGATAGTAATCAAAATAATGCAAACACTTGTAATTTGCATCATCTAATATGTGTAAAGTTGTAGCATTAAGAATGCTTGTGTAGTGCCTTGTAGTTCTTAATAATGTGTAGGGATGACCTATAGTACGACAGCATCGGCGAAAAATAATAGTGGACGGAAGAGAAACCTCAGTGCGTAGAGCGAACGCTTAAAACAATTTGTTGGGACGATCACACCCCGACACGAGTTGTGTAACGTGGACATCCGCGGTGATGTTACTATTTAGAAATCGTCGGTCGTCGCCAACAACGCTTTAGTGCAACGAAAATCATGTTTAGTACACACAAAGTGGATCCTCGATGAATTGAATAGCATAATACGGTTCATTGAATTCTCTTTCACATTATTTCTATCAAGATGTTCTGTTTATATACAGTGGACACCCAAAGAAGCTTATACAACGAACTATCTCTTTCCTACGTGAAATATGACGGCAACTCTGAAATATCGTCGGTCGCAGTTTTTTAGTATTCCATGGGTCCTGTGATTAACGTCACAGAACGTATACCGTAACTGATTCAATTCTATATTAACATTTTTTTTTTTTAATTTTGAAATAGGCTAGGTTACCTAGTGATAACAGAACTCAAACTTTTTCCTCCCAAGGTGACTGTCAGAATATTTGAATCTGAAATCCATAGCTTACGAGACAGATTTAACCGGTTACCTGCGCTCGCTGTGTATAATTTGTATTGATTGGAATTTGACGTTCCTTTCAATACATAAGACGGAACTGTTGGTTGAAGTGAGATCCGTACTACTACTCAGATTTGCATTCAAAGCAATGAGTCCCCTTTCACTTCCGCTATCGAGACGAAGCACGAGCATAGATAGCGAACGCATTATCCGTCCTATTATTAACGTGATGCATTTCGCGGCATACTTAATTGTAGAGAGACACGTTTGGTACATTGGTTTCATAGTTACGTAAGCTGTAGATCACTTGCATGTTGTTGGAGAACCCTTAAATTTATTCCCAAGTCACCCTGACAGTTCGTAATGTGGTAAGCTCAATAATCCAATTTATTTCATTTGTGAGTTAATTAAAAGTAAAGTAGGGTGAGTGTTTGCTTTTCCTATACTCATTTCTAGTGTTATCCACGCCGCATAGTTAAAAATGGTATATTTTATATACACATAGATTTTAATAATTTTATTTCTTTTTATTTACTTCATTCATACTTCTTTTCGTCATGTTCTTTATTTTATGAGCCGTGTTTTGAATAGGCAAAGGCCTATTGTGGGAGCCAAAGCGGAACTTGAGCCAAGATTTAACTTCCTATGGCGGAATTTACCCTTCCACGAAATGCATCCGGTAGCGTATGGGACGAAAGGGTTGAAAGAGTCATAAGAGAAAGAGGCAGCTTTTGGGAGCCTGAAAACAAAAGACCTTCTCCGTGCACAACAATGGAAATACTCGACTGTGCAGTTGAAACTCTGAGATAAGAACTCTTCTTTTCTTGGAGACCTGGGGCGGCTTGCCAGATGCATACCGATAAACGAGGATATTTCTGTTGTTGCGACTCTCCCGACATTGTGTTTAGAAGTCGGCGAATCAATGAAGTTATCTTTGGAGTCGAGGAGGAAAGTCAGGTTGGGTCATCGGAAACTGCCGCTCGAGTGTATTAAGTTGTTGATCTAATGGAGATAATTTCTTACGCGAGAGGTATTTTGGGTTCTTGTAACTGCTGAATCTTCCGATCTTGTTGAGAAGGAAATGGGCTATAGATCAACAACCCATGTTACATTGTCTCATCTGGAGTTAAAAAGTTTTTGATGAAGCACACTAACTAATTTTATAGTAGTTTGAAATATGCTAATGATATGAAATATATCCTTGGTGTTGGCAAGTGTTTTGTGGAAATCGATATATTATGTAGACATTTTATAGACTATTATTTAAATTGTGTCCAGTTCTGTAATAGATAAGATGAGCTTACTAGAAAAGGCCCAAATGATAAAATTATTCTTAATTTAGTAGAATCCAACCCAAAAATGAGAGGAAAGATTTCTTCTCTTTCAATCTCGATGAAACTATTAATGTGTTTGTTTTTCTTTCTTTTTTCTTTTCTTTCTTGCTTTTTTTTTTTTTTTTTGAGAATCTCGTTCGAAAGCGGTGTTTGTGTGATGAAGTTTTTTTTTTATCAGTTATTACAGAGTGAATTAATCAATGCAGTATTAGATATCAGTGAAAACAAATTAAATTATCTTTAATAAATTATATATTAAAATCTGTTCATTCATTGGGAAATTGCTTGGAAGATAACTGTTTTCCCCAAAAATACAATTTTGAATGTCACTATGGAATATAACTTTGGGCGAGAAGACGACTTATTAGAAGTCCGATAGCATATTAAAAGCTGGATTAGAATTCGTTCTCAGCTGTTCATTAAACAACAATACATGACTACAAACTTCTTTACCATTTGGATATGGAGGTCTTAGGATTCCTCAGACCATGGATATTGCTATTCCATCTTTCCTCGCTTCAGCGTATGGCTCTCGACAGTTAATGGCATCTCTACTCCAACGAGAAGTTGACATAAACACTAATCAAGATGTACAGTACTGCGTGGCCAAATATATTAATTTAGTAGGATTAGATCACCAGCACACGAAAGAAGAAATGTCCAGTCAGCCTAGGGTGAACCTATAGTAAAGCATAATATAGTTTCACTACTACGCTCAACTGATAACCTCGTAGATAGAGCCAGACTTTTCCTGTCACATCTCCTGAAAACGGAGCATGGCTTCAAGCTTTGCCTTCATCTTCGAGCTTACATTTGTCTAACGAGAGTTTTCGAATAGCCACCGTTCCACGATTAGGATTAGATATCTACGAGCCACACCGTTTCTCCACATGTAACATAAAAGGATTGCATGGCTTATGTAGAAACGGTGCTGGCAGGTTTTCACAACATACCAGTATGAATGATATTATTCTGATAGCTCTCATTTCAGCAGGCGTTCCGTCAGTGAGAGAACCAAATGGATGTAGCCGCAATGACGGAAAAAGGCCTGACAGAATTACGTTTGTGTTACGGAAAAAGGAGAATGCACCTATGTGAATACTTACGTTCCCTCTAATGTACCAGATACATCGACTCTAGGAGGACTCATAGCAGCTCGAGGAGAGATCGAAAAAAGGAATAAATACAATCTATTGGATAAATACTAGTTTGTTACAATACCAGTGGAATCAAGTCGACGGTCGAATCCAGTCTGGTTGGTAGGTAGATGCCACATCGTCGGTGCCAACCGGGCTGTGCAAATCATTATATTATTATTATTATTATTATTATTATTATTATTATTATTATTATTATTATTTAATAATCCTTATGAAACTTACACAAGGTCAGTTTTCCTAGAACTAATATTGGACATACAGTATTTCGTGTGTCTACCGTCAAAAAGGTAGTTTATTTTTTAATTGCTGTTAGATGTCACTGTACTCTAATGCTACAAAATAACAAGTAGATACCCGTAGGAAAAGATAACTTAAGCACTTGAAATTTTTTTTGTTTGTTTTCTATTCAGGAGTAATTTACTTATTTCCATGACTTTTATTGCACTATTTATGTAGAAGAAATGTACATTGAGGATGATTGAAGTTGATATAGTTTTGTCTTATGTATCCGAAATGGAGTTTGGTAGTCTCCAATGCATTTGCATTTTCTTATTCCTCTACTTACGGGTAGCGCTTGTTTTGTATTGATTTTCGTTTTTTCTTTCTTTCAAAATGGGGAAGATATGGTCTATGTAGTTTTTCCCCCTCTCCATGTGGTTTCTTCCACTTCTATTGGCATACCATCATTTTTTTTTATTCTTTCTTTTCTGCTCTTTCGAAACACCCCAGTTGAATAATAAAACTTCATCCGTGGTTTCATGTGCTTCATTTCGTAGCCTGTTTTTATAGTAGTCAAATTTAGAAATGACTGAGGCGCTACTCTCGGTTTTGTAGCTGCCAATTTCAGGAAGCTCATGTTATGGTCCATAAGAGTTTCTGGAGGCGGGATGCTTTTGTGTTACCGGATGGTGTGTTTTCTTTTCTGTCTAAACTGCTTTTGGTTCTGCATCCACTCGAATCGAATGTGCCATTACGTTGAGGGCAGGTCTGTGAAAATGTTTTAAAAGTGCTTCTTATTTTCCCCCTTGACCTCGACATTCAAAGGTGTACCATGGCGGATTTTAAGGACTCCCCGTAAGAGGTCGAGGTATAGGTATAGATAAGAGATAACGTATTTATGATACTACTTTGTATAAATCTATTTCAAATAAATTGGTTCCCTGTCTTTGCAAGATGGGTTGATTTTCCCTACGTAAAATGATTCAAGAAATAACAGATCTATTGTATATTAGCAGACATGATTACACTTGCATCGAAGAATATCTTGCAGGTTCATCATACATAAAAGACTTGGATTGTAGAAGATTGATCAGTAAACTGAAGGTTTTTACTGGTAGGTCTACCGAATATTGCTCTCGTTTACGCTGGATAGAACGTGTGGCCATTTTAGGTAGTAATTGTTCTATTATTTTATATATATAATTTATTTATTTATTTTATTTTTTATTTTTATTTTATTTTTATTTGTTTATTTTTTTTATGAGGAGTAAATTTGAAGGAAACGTTAATTTCTACTTATTTCCTAAACCAAAACATACTGTTTCATTAGATATGTACAAATAAATATATATTTCAAATGAAGATCAACAACATAGGTATTCTGCCATTATTGACAGGTCACTTGCTGCAGATATTTTGCCGTTATTGACAGGTCACTTGTCGCAATTTAGAAGCTTCCATGCTCCTCAGTCTTTTGCCAACTCCTTCGTCTTCACGTAACGATTCCTCTGTTTTGATATTGTCTATAAATTGTAGCCTCCGTCGTTCTCTCTCTCTCTCTCTCTCTCTCTCCCTCCTATTATATTTCATTCACGTCGGTAAACTAATAAATTGAATAAGTTTTCATCTGGCTTACATGCTGCAAGGGCGTGCGCCTTCGGTACATAAGGTCCCGGTTTCGGTTCCTGATGAAGTAGAATTAACATTTGAACACATTTCAGTGGTTGAGGTTCCACCTTAACTGTAGGGTTGTTTCACATACCGTTTGTGCTGGCAAAGTATCTAAGGTTTAGAAAACAATTAATAATAATAGTAATAGCCGCCGTAGAGGATGGCGAAAATGTTGAACGTGGTGCATGCAAAATTGTGATACTCCTTACGGAATTGATCATACGTGATTTTTTTCTTTACATTTGTAACTTAATATTCATTTTTTAAAAAATACAAAAAGTGCTTCGTTGCAGAACGTTTTGAGGACTGCAAGGCAAACTGTCTCACAGCTTCAATACGAACTTAGGGGTATGAGTACTTTTAGGTCAGCCAGATGATCCTCCTCCCTCAACGCTGAGCTTGTTAGGAAATTCTTGACCCACTGCAAGGTAGTCTCCCAATCAGGGACATTTTCATTACGTGGACTATCAAACTTTAAGCGAAAAACTCTTTGCACTGAATCACAGAACTGTTACTTTGGAAAAATATTTCGACTTTGTATGCGCGATGACAGTGGCGGATCTAGCCTGGGGTCGGTGGCCTAGGCCCTTCAGTTTTTTGAGTAACAAAAATAATTCAAGCTACTGTTTATGCATTTTTGAAAGTGTATAGTAAACTCATGACATACTTATTATAGTTTGGGTTCCTGCTTGCCTCCCCAGTTTTTACCTTCTAGATCCGCCACTGCGCGATTAGCTTCTGACCAAACATAATAACTGGAAACGGCAGCAGAGTGGTAGACGGAAGCGACAACTCCACTTCTATCCTTTCCACTGACAGCGCTATAGCTGATCGGGTTTTATTAACAATAATTGTATTGTTAATTGTTATGTCATTTCAACGCACAACAGAACAAAGTAATTCAAATCAGAACTAAATAGATACAAACTGTTTTCAATATCACTCTGTATTTGTTAATAAAAAGTTTCTATCTGCAATACTTTATTTTTTTAAAACGTGAGTGATCTGTTAGTGAGGACAAGGGTAAACGTGAAATGGAAGCAAGAATATGAATGGCGAAAGAAAAATAATAAGGAAGAAAAGTACATATGAGTCGTCCAGTTCCTAAACGACTCCTGTGCATTTACATAAAACCTCACAAAACTCAGAAAAAATGTAGGATCTGCATGTTTTGTAGAACTGGGAATACTTCGTATGTTTGTGAAAAATTTGAACATCCTCAAATATTTCCAGTTCTACAAAACGCACCGATCCTACAGTTTTTCTCGGTTTTCTGAGATTTTCTGTAAATGGACAAGAGCCGTTTTGAAACTGGACGACCCATATATTGTGTGAGGTTTTAAATAAAGAGTTAAGAAAAAGCCTATAAAGTGTTTCACATGGAGTATTGTATTCTATGGAGCAGAGACATGGACATGTAAAAGCGATTAGAGAAACTTGAAACTTTCGAAATGTGTGTGGAAGAAGAATGGAGATTAATAATTTGGTTGAGCGGAGAGCGAATGAGGATGCGTTAAAAGAGTCAATTCAAATATAAAAAGAACAAGAGAAGCTGGTTGGAACATTGGGTCATAAGGAACTGTATAATGATGGACGTGCTGGAAGGTACGGTTGAAGGTAAACGAGGGAGGAGCGAAAGAGGCTATGGTTGATGGACGCTACTAAAACATAATATTTCTATGTGAAGACGAAGAGGTTAGCTGAAGAACGTGGTGCATGGAAACTTCTTAGTTTGCGGCAAGTAGCTAACTGCCAATGGTGGCAAAATACCTATGAATATGAGTGGTGGTGGGCATATCAATGTGAATTCAGTTATTTCAGAAATAAAAAATGTTTCGAACTAATCGTTGAATCCATCCATTAGCGTTTCGACAAAGTCGATTGTGTTTTAAAAATCTTCTATTTCTACGTGTGTTCCTTTCATATTATTACTTGTGTATAAATGCCGTATATTCATAAACAAAGTACCGTAAGTACTCACCTCACTTGTATTATTCGGGATGAACTACCGTTTTGTAATAATTGCTTATTTTGCGAGTGATATGAGTGAGTTGTACTTTGGTGTCTTTCTCATCTCACTTGTTTCTGTGTCTTTGCGCACAACGGTGTTGTTTCGATGACGTCGGTGTTGCCCTCTCCTATCGTGAAATTTTCTGTTTCATAGTTAGTTCCGTGTTCTTTACACGAGAGGGCAGTGGTATCGCATGGCGCAGGAAGCGAAGTTCAACGTTACCTCTGCCTTCGTGACGTCACGAGGAGGCTTTCCCGTTCTGTGTACTGCGGTAGGTGCATTTCGTGGCACACGTGGCCATTGATCCTGTCAAAGCAATCTTTCCTTTTTTGCCTTTTATCTTTCTAAACATCATCTTGATCTGATAGTAGCTTTTCCTTCCCCCCTTTACTTTGGAGGATTAAACAGTTAGATTCCTGGCACTTATTTAAAATGACAGTGACGTTTGATGTGTTAAATTTTGTAAAATCTGCTTCAAGTTACTTTTTATTTATATTTTTTTCTGTTTTTATTAACTATTGCACACGAGTTATTTTTATGGTTTCTCTTAGGATAAGAAAATGAAACACAATATATATAGGATTTGTATACAATATCCTTTGTATTTCATTCGTGTGAATGTGGGAAAAGTTTTGTCACATATTATACAACGCTATGTCAATCTTAAAACACGAAGTTTGTAAGAAATTGTGTTTAATTGCCAAATTCAGTTTGCTCTCATTCTCTCTTTTCATATTCTAGCAAGAAATACACGAGATACCTAACATATTATAATCACATAAGTATCGATTATTCACTTACTTCAGTGAGTTTTACATTAGGATTTGAACAGTTTTGCGTGTTACGACTTCTGGATGTTATTATTTTTATTAATATTTCGTATGATTTTAATATTGCTTTTCACCTGCGTGGCATGTTAACTATGTTCACTGTCTAACGTATGGTTGAAGTAACATTAAGTGCCCTCACTGGGAATAAAACTTTAAGCAACGCGCATCGAAAAATGATATTGAATATTGCCTTATTTATCTATTTTTATAGATCGTTAACTAGATGGAGTTTTCCTTAATATACGAAACTTTCTGCTTGTCATTTTTTTTTTTCATTAAATAAAATTTTATTTTAACGAAATACTCATACGGTGTAACTTCAATGCGATAGCCAAGTTTTGTGTTCCGACAATTCTCATAGCTATGAGTTCTAGCTGAAATGAAAATATAATTCACGGATGTGTAAATCTTTGTGTATATAACATATTAAGACATTCGTTAATATTTATCATTTTACTTTGTCCAGTCATTCATTCACTTGCTATGATTGCATATTACCGGTATTATTATTAAAAACATTTAAGTAGAGAATGTTTAAAGTAGTGATCGAGTGGTGTAATTATAGGGCTGGAATATAATCGAACATCCGAATTGCGAATGCATTGTAAAATGTTTGAGATGCTAAGCTAATTATTATTATTAATAATAATAATCTCTGACTTTAAATATTTTGCGTTGGGTTGTTTTAAATTCTATATAATTGTGTTATCAGAACTTATTAATGTTTGTATTCTATAAACGTAACATATTTTATTTACGTATAAAAAATAAAATATCTCTAGTCATATAACACCATCCCAATATTCATCCTTGTGTGTTAGGATTACCAGGCGAAACTTTAGGCTTACCTACGCTTGGATTGTGTGTATGTTAAAATATAATTCTCGTGTGTATAGTTATAAATCGTTTGAGACTATTCAAAGATGGCCGATGATGGAACTTAGTAGTGTGTGACATCGCATTGAGCCAAATCCAGTGGTTTAATTTTATGTTCGGTTTAATCGTGGATTGTGTGTTACGTGGGTTACATTTTTTCTCCCTGAAAAGCGGATTTTTTTTTTTTTTTTTTTGGAAAACTATTTTTTAAAGTGCCCTTCCAATGTAGTCTAGAACACGATAATTGGTTCGTGGTTCGTGAGAGATGCATAAATCAAGGTATATTTTGTAATACGTAAAGTAATAATGTGTAGGACTTCTATATTTCTAGATTTTAGAAAACGGTATACCCTATGAAATTTACAATATATTCATAATTACGCACTTAGTTTTTGCTGAAACATCCGAGTTAATTAATAGTAGGTAAACACTCATCAAAAGTGAGTTCCAGAGGTAGATTATTAGATGATTACAGAGGAGTTGAGATCGATGATTAATAAAACAGCATTAAAAAATAAGGCACGAATGAGATTAACTTACGTTTTGGATGGAAACTGAAACATATGTAGTTCTGAACAATTCCGGGTGGGGACATGTTTTAAATCAAGGATCGTCCCGGCTAAACCGGGATGTCCGGGAGCCCTGTTAATGTGATATTTGGAGAAAATGTGAGAAAAGTAAGTAGAATTGCAGATTCACTCTTGAATCATGTTAGGGGGGTACGGTGGCTCAGCGTTCACCTCCGGTGCTTGGGGTCCCTGGTTCGATCCCAGCTCGCGCCGTGTGAACTTTGTGGTGGACAAACCGTGCTCATGGGTTTCCTCGGGGTTCTCCCGTTTCCTCCCACTTTCTTCATTCCACCATTTCACTCATTTCTCATAATCACCGTCTCCTTTAGTCTAACCGGCATAACCGTGGGACGTAAAACTCAAAGATTTCATTTCATTTTTTTTAAATCATGTTATATAAATTTTAAAGTTATACTTTAATACTTAAAGGGCCCCGCATAGTACGGAAATACGATTGAGGTGAAATAAAAATTTAAAAAAAAAATAACGTTGCTAATAACTATGTACCACTTTCTGATTAAATGACTAACTAATGCTCTCTGCGCGTGTGGTCCCGAGTTCCATTCCTTGTAGAGGTGTTTGCATCTGATGCTAACCTTGTAACGACTCGGATTTCTCAATTTAAGCGGTGTCTCATCTCATAACGTCGTTCAACTATAATTAAACAACCAAGTTAGGGGATAACACGAGTAATAGCAGTTAGTTTGATGCATATCGAAAGCAACAGTAGACAAGGTTCACTGTGATGGACTCTCCAGACGTAACAACATACAACGTTATTTGCATTCTTTTACTAAAGTTGTTGATACAACGGTTTATGTGTCAGTAGCATAGATATTGGTAACATAGGATTTTACATATACATGGGTTTATATAGTGGTTAGGTATAGTTATTATTTATGTTCGAATTTTAGTTATTTATATTTTATTGTAATGGTTTGTAACTGATTACAGGACAAAATGTGAATGAAGTAATAGTCGATACATTTTGTGACATTAAATATTGATTTACTTCATCCATGCATAGAATAGTGATACCCAACCTGGGAAGCATGAAGAACGAGTAGAAGGAACTCAAATCTTCTGACAGAAATAAACCGTAGAGTTATAAATAAGGCACCTCTTAAAGTGACCATATAAGATTTAACTTAAGCAAACTTCTCAGACGCTACATTTAATATTTGATCTTTTCTAATGTAATAAAAATTTACAAAATAAGAAAAAAAGCCCCCTAAAATTTAAACTAAATATGTTATATCATCATGTGATAGACATGTTGAACATAACACTCTGCTTAATTGTGCGGAAAATGTTCTTGTTTTGTTGCAGTCGATTATGAATCTCTATTTGTTTTTATATTATTAGTGTTATTACTTGAGTTGATTTTGAGTTTAACGTCCCTTTTCAGCAGTGAGGCTATATGAGACGGGTTCTACTGATTAACGTGGAATCTGAACCACGTGAGCTCCTTCCGGGAATATAATCCGGGTTTCCCATGCCAAAGGTGCGTGCGCTAACCGCTTAGCCACGGAAGAGCTCAGTATTACAGGTATACTTGAGTATTGCTTTCTGTTATGATGTATTTTCCCATTCGTCGCTAAAGAAATGGTTCATTATTATTATTTCTTTTAAATTATTCTAAAATGTTAGTGCACTTAAGACCAACATGTTTATTTGGGGACGCGGTTATTCATATCCCGTAGCTACTCGGGACAAACTATTAACCTAATTAATGTGTTTGTTCTCATAGAGTTTGCCTCACGCTAATCAATAAGTTTTTGTTTGTATTCATTCCTTGTTTCTTCGTTAGAGTGCCACAGTTTTCACTTTCAAAAGCGAAATCTATGCTAGAAGGAGCAGAAATTAAAGGAAAGTAATATGGAGGACAGAGCGACAAAGATATTGAAATGGGGGCCGCCATGGCTCAGTTGTAGAGCGTTCACCTCGTGCGTGAGGTCCTTGGTTCGATCCCATCACGCGCCAAGTGAGCTTTGTGGTGCACAAACGTGCGTGGGTTTTCTCGGGGTTCTCCCGTTTCCTCCCACTTTCTTCATTCAACAATTTTATTCATTTCTTATTATTACCGTTTCCTTTAACCTAGCCAGCATAATCGTGGGACGTAAAACTTGAAGATTTCATTTCATTTCAAGATATTGAAAAACATACCTTTGCACAACAAGTTCTTACATCGATTTTTTTTACCACCCTACTTTAGTGTAAGATTTTGCAACTATTACATCCGCAGGTAAAATGTAGCGACTAAAATTCAAGGATTATAGAGTGATAACGAAGGGAAAAGTGTAGATTTACAAATTTTCTCATACGAAAAAAGAAGATATTTTGTTTCGTCTGAAGTTATCATTAATTTAAGTAAGGAAGTGAAAAGTGCTGCACAAGGCATTAGATAGTACATACCCGCTGATTACGCTTTACAATACGAATTTATTATTGGTGCCTTTCTACATGCTGATAATATTGTGCAATGTGGTCTCGTCAGTTCTTGTAACTCGACATAACATAAATCAAATTAAGAATTTGGGAGTTTAAAATTGACAAGCTCGTCCCAGGATTTTATAGATTAAAATGTTTAGAGTAGAGGTAATGGGTTCATGATGTGGGATGCTTAACAAATCGAATACCTTTCAATTTGAAACATTGTGAGGGGGCTAACATAGAAAAGGATGAACTTAAGATAGGTAAAGTACTACATAGCATTTGCCTGAAACATTCGGTGATCCTCCATCTATGATTCTTTTGGTGTATTGTTGTCTTCTTTGAGGAACATGGAATGTTAGCTATGGTCAGCTAGACGGCTCGAACAGAAGCTCGACACAGAAGCAACGAAATACGAACAAGCTTATAGCGTTGAATAATACGAGTATGGATGCTTTCTAATAACAAAATTATTCTTGTTGTCGGTTGAAGGATACGTAATTATATGCATTACTCTTATAGACATGGGTAAATTTTACTATTCGTAATTAAAAGTCGCGGAGTGTTCTTCTCTACATCGTTGTCGTTGGTTAACTTCGTCTACTCTGTCTTTGGATGTGTCTTCTTCCTCTAGTTTTGTTGCAAGATATCGGTCATTGAATTTCTAGTTCAGTGAATCGAAGCCAGGCTGATAAAATACAGAGGTGTTGACTGACGTCCAAATCTTTAGTGATGTTGATAGAGGGACAATTTGTATGTTTATTAAGAAGATAAAAGAACATTGCACAATACTTTTGAAATAATGACATATGCGTGTTTTTGTTTCTAGACCTATTCCACCGTTTCAGATTCATACGAGTGGCCATAGACTTTGCAATGAAGATTGTGTTGATATTTTGAACCACCGCTATTTTGCACAGGCTTATCGTAAAGAGTCGCGACTTGATTTATCTTCTTTTATTTAACAACTTTCATACGATGTGCAAGTTGACCCCCCTTTCCTTTTAAAAATTTTGAGTTGGATCCCGTCTGGGACCCTGGGACAATTTATTTTACTTTAATACGTTATAGTTTTGAAATGATGAAAGACATGTTTTTCTGTTTTCATATTTGTCAAATCGTTTCAGATTTTACGGGGTTGCAACGGATTTTATGGACACGTTTAAAGGTGTTAAGAAAAATGAGTAACGTGCTGCCCTCAAGCGGAATGCTTGAGAGCTCCCCAATTTTGGTAACTGGTTTTGATCTTACCTTGACCCAAACCTTCAGGAAATATATACATTACCCACACTTTGTGGGTTCAGGTTCAAGTACGTCCCGTAAGAGAAGGTGAGCAGTGACGTCACAGAGCATTCCACTGGGAATGACTGGTATATACATGTGTTTAATCGCAGTAGGTTTGGAATTATAGTGTGTATATAAGAATTAACTATTACGCACTTTTTAATGTATGCAACGAAAGGAATAATTATCTAAAAAACTTACAGAAAGTAAAGAAACCGAAATACCTCAATGTCATGTTAGAACAAACTGCAATGCTAGTTCCGTTCGATTTCAACCCATGGACATACTTTTTACCGTACACCGTCATACATACAAAAAATACATGGGCGGAAGGAGTTATTTAACATTGAATGGCGGATATGGAAGTGGTAGCATGAATAAAATATTTTTAGTTTGTCAGGTGCAACTCTCATTCATGTTGAAAGATTGTGCATTGAGATTTACAGAGACTAAATTTGAATTCAGAGAGGTCGCTCACTGCATGCCTTGATACTCGCAAACGGTAGAAGTTCAGCGTATGGGCTTGTTCTTTGCATCAACTCCTGACATGTAAGTCACAAGTTCCCACGCGGCTTATAACGAGGCTGAGATACCTAATCTTCTTCTCCCTCACACACATACATCCTATTCTAAACCTTTTTCGTGCCCTCGTCCCCGCTCGTAAGATTTCTGCTTGGGCGACAAGGCCATTATCGCATTTGCATCCCTGATGGAAAGTTTTCACATTGAACTCAGTGGCGCGATTATTCCAGCTATTTGTATATTCATCTGCAATTCTTGATTACTGTTGGCTGTTTGTCTTATCATGCATACAGAAAAGTTTCAGACGAGTTTTTATGGTGTAAAATATTATTTTCCCGTTTAGAAGGCTATATGTGAATAATACTCATTTCAGAGAGTGCAGAACTTCAGCCGGATGTCGTTGGTTTTTGTATGTTTTATTTTTATGGCCGGGAGAAGTTGAGCAAAATTTCTAATTACCATATTCTGTCGTGAATGATGTGCAGCCAACTTGCATGCCAGTTACTTGTTTTGTGTTTACCGGTAGAAATTCCGTAGGTAATAACTTCTTAATTACTGGTCGAGCATTTTATTTGCAAACTACTTTTTTCAGGAGAGCTATTTAGGAAGCTTCTTTAGTTCCACGTGAACACCAGAGTATGATTACCTAGAATAGAGATACAGAATAATACTTCCTAATGTCACTTTCTTCGATTATCGTGGGCAATATTACTTATTGTATTGCGAAAATTAAGTTGTGCTTGCGATTTTTAAAAAGATGAATTGCTTATTAAGATGTTTATTTCTGTGTTCGGGACCATTTACGAAGTCCGGAAAGAAGCTTTCAAATTTCACTGTTCAGTGGTGGCCGTTTTCTGTAAACTGTTTTCTTACGCGAATCAGTAAGTCCTGTCTCATATAGCCTCGCTGCTGAAAGAAACGTTAAAATCAACACGAAAGTTTTTTTTTTTTTTTTTTTTTTTTTAATGATCTTTTCAGTGATGTATCCAATGCATACACTGCCGTTTAAAATTTTTGGAGACCTTTACCTTGTGGAACAAACTAAACGCTCAATTCGATGCTTCCTCTAACACTTACCTATCTAACTTTCTTCATCCTTTTCTTTTCAACTGTTCGTTAGTTACAACCAGTAGACATTTTGTTCGAAACACCTGGAGCCATCGCTTCTGTTCTAGTGGTAACGTTCTTGCCTTTAATGGACAGAGCTCCGAATTGTATTAAAATTTGAACACATTGTCAGATCGGGAGTCCATGATAAACCGTAGCTTCAGTGCTGAGAAGTACACTAATCCTCAACCACCGAAACACGCAGTATATACTTATGTATACACGATTCCTTCCTTTTTTCCCCCCTTTTTCAGATCTATACATCAATATGAAAGGACACATTTCAGAATATTTTGTAGCCAGAATGCTAAATCTTTCAGTTTAACGTCCCACGATTTTGCTCGTTTGGCTAATGGAGATGATTAAGGCAAGTGAATGATAATAGAAGACTTAGTCGAATGAGAATTTGGGTAGATACGGGAATACCCCGACAATGTTGTTCTCCACAGATTTACTTGGGCGGGAAAATGCCAAGTGTGTGTTTTGTTCATGTAGTCCCGGGTTCGATTTCGTATTCTAAAATGTTAAGACGTCGATTTAAAGGAAAGGAGTAGTGCCTCTGATTACATTTTAACTGTAGTTTCCTCCTCATATAGCCTAGACCAGCGTTTCCCAACCCTTTTCAACTTGCGGCACACTACGGATGTAACTTGAATTCTCGCGGCACACTCATAGATATTATTATTATTTGCAAATATAAAATACCATGGTATTTTTTTCTATGATTACTGATCTCCTTCTCACAGAGATGAAAGCTCGATCACTGGTTTTCCCCCATGCTAATTCATTATGCTTATTTTTTATTCTAATTTTAAAATAAAAAACAATTGCAATGAAATACAGGACTCAGATTTTTAAAAATATGCTTTCTTTTTCGAAACCTGTATCCAACTTTTCACTAAGAACGAAGATCACTAAATAACGAACGAACAAACAGATGTCTTGTACTTTTAACTTTGCTGTTTTAAACAAAACCGTTGCATATTACTGGAATCACACAGCTTGCGATGCGTCGAAATCAAAACACAGCTGTTGAATAAAGTGTTGTTCTGTCATTCACGTGCGAATGAGTGTTCTACGAACGTTCACATGACGCATACCGTACAAGTGCTTCCATTTCTCGGTGTTAGTATGACTCTCAAATGAAGCGTAACATAGCAGCTAACCGTGGAAATGTGTACGAGCCGAAATACTGTCTGCTACTCAGTAATAGATGTAGAATAATATATTACAATTACAGTAATTTTTTCCATGGTAGAAATTCATAGTAATGTGAAATACAAAAATATACATTTTCTTCCTATGTCTTGCAGTTTGGTTGCTATAGAATTAATAATTTTGTTTCGATTTCCTCGCGGCACACCAGCGGTTTATTCGCGGCACACCGGTTGGGAAACGCTGGCCTAGACGGTGACGTATTGCATGCGGGTAGTCTTTTAGAAACACGCTTGCATTGCAGTTACTTTAAGTGCACTTCATGAACATAATGATTTTGCTATAGTTGAATACACAGGAATGCAATTTAAGTAATGCGTGATCGATCATGAGCCTGTAATTAACCGAATAGTTGTTTATTGGATCAAATGATCTCAATGAAAACTTCTTTTATAATAAAATATATAAGATCTTTCTTCATTCGGAAGAATATCAAGAGACATATTCAACTGGTACCTTTGTAATTAAATTGTTTAAGTCAGAGTTCTTCCATTTCAGCTCCTGAATTTTGTTTTCGATGTAACAAAGCAAATGTGTTAAGAGTCAGTGCTCTACAGTATGCCTTCGGGTAAAACGCTTAAGCAAGACAATTCTTAGGAAATAAAACTACTTCAAAACATAGCTAAATGAATATTACGATTTATTTATTCTTTATATTGAAATACACGACTTTATTAAAGCAGAAGCCCCTGTCCTCTGAATAATCAAATCGTTTCTTCCTGTGATAAAAATGGGTGGATTGTAGATGCTTATGATGGATGGATCAAAGAGAATATAATTTTTCGTTTCTCGCGCCTCGACGTTCGGGGAGGGGGGATTATTCTTCTCCCTTCCTCCCCTTTTTCTTATTTTAGTATTATTCTGCCGGCAGAAACAACATTTCAGTTTTTGAGTCTGGTATCATTTATGATAGAATTGGAAGTGCTCGAAGAGGTCGGATGCGTTTCCACGCATCAGTGGTTTCCGTGCTATAAAGAAACCATTCGATGAAAAATTTCTCAATTTCCAGAAACTGAAACAAGATCTATAGTGGAAGTACATCGTTTCTGGTTCGACTTTTGTCTTTTTCTTTCTCCTTTCTCCCTCTCCTCAGTGACTGCTACTAGATGGGTTACGTGCAGGAGAAAGACTCCTGGAGTCAATTGCAGAAGTTAGAAACTATCTGTGGAAAATGATCAAAATGGTTGAAACGGTCACAAGACTGGTTCATAGTTTAAGCTCAATGAAGAGATTAACTTTTTTTCCCCTCTTGAAACATCAGTTCACTGTGAATGAAATACTTATCATCTTTAATATCAGATTTCTTCAATTATATTTTTGTTTCTTTCATGGTGGAGTATGTGTAATCTATTTGGCTCTAATCAGGCGTTTTCAGTATTATTCTGCTTTTTTCGGTAGTTTTATTACGATAGCCTGCCCCCCACTTTAGAAAATTGAAACAATGACTAGGTCATTCGTTTGTACCGAAAATATTTCCGTTTGTACCATTTTTCTTATAGGGTTACTTGACAGGTCAACTCCCGTATCGCAGCACAAAAAATTAAAATACGCCATTCGAAAGCAAATCGTTTGTACTGAAAAAAGTTTTGTTTGTACCCTGATAGCCCCCCAAATGCCATCCCCTCTTTCTCGAAAACTATCTTGGCGCCAAGATAGCTCCCCCCTGTATCGCAGCACAAAAAATTGAAATACACCATTCGAAAGCAAATCGTTTGTACCGAAAAAAAAAGTTTTTTTTTTTTTTTTTTTTTTTTTTGTATCCTGATAGTTTTCGAGAAAGAGGGGATGACATTTGAGGGAATATATTGGCGCCAAGATAGCTTCCCCTTCCGTATCACAGCACAAAAAATTGAAATGCGTACCATTCGAAAGCAAATCGTTTATGCCATTTGTACCGAAAAAGTTTCGTTTGTACCCTGATAGTTTTCGAGATAGGGGATGACAATTGGAGGGGCCTCTTTGTGGCCCTTTCACATTGAAATTTGCTATTTTAAAGTTGAATCCGAAATGGTGGAATTTAAGAGGCCATCAGAAACGCAGTATAGTATGTGACAATTTTCCCCGCACCTATAATATGTACACGGACATTTCATTTCTGTCTGTGGTGTATTGTTTTATTTTATTCGACTGTTGTACAACTTTTGGCCCACACTGTGTTTTCTTTGATGTAGAATATCATCGATCATTTAACTATCTTCAGTGTTGTTCTTTAGAAGGAGTTACAATTTAGTCCTTCGATTTATATATATAATATCAAAATAATGTCTAATCACAACCAAGTAATGGTTCAGAAGTCAGTTCAATTGTAGTTCTGTTCCGTAGGCCTGTTATCATAGCTTCTTTCTAGAATTGCACAGAAAAAATGTGCATAAACCAACTTTTATTGTTCAAAGACGTGCCACTTAGTTTGAAGGATAATTCACGCACGCATTTGGGACAGACTGTTACCGATTTGCTGAGAAAGAAGTAAGTGGAAAGTGTTGCCTTAACGCACTATATAGTCTTGAAATGGATTCAACGGACATTTTTGCTTATTAATTTAAAAGAAAGTATGCATGAAAAGGTTTTCACTTCGAGGACTAGTTTTCGACAATATTACAATGCTTCTTACTGCTAAACGAAAGTTTTTCCTCGTTGGAATCTTCCCAAATATGTTAAGAAATTAAAATAGAATAATTGTAAATAAACATTACTGTCTGTTATGTATACATGAATGTGAAAAAGGAAGTTGATTATTCACAAAATTTCCGTTGCAGAAACCTCGTTGGTTGGTCGGTTTCTTTGCATTGTAGTTCAAGGTCCCTTTCAGTACCAAAGTTGTATCATATGACTTAAACGTACAACTTAACGTGTGTCCGAATCACATGAGTGCCACCGGGATTCTAAACCGGGTTTTCCGTGCCAACGGCATGTACTCTAGTCATATAGCCATAAAAGAGCTTTCTGAGAGCCTTGTAGTGCAGTAGTGTACTCTCAAGTATTCTGATTACATATTAATGGCGTGATTTTAATCGTTTCTACATTGGTAAATCTTGAGATTGAACGAAATGAAAGCAAGCATAAATATTCATTCTGAAAAGAGGAAACTGTAACATCCTTTAGAGTGAAATAGAAGTTTGTAATGCTAAATAGTCTCCTTTAGCGTTAGTGCTGGTTAATCGAGCACTTAAATGAATTACTTATTATATTGATACGACAATAAAGAGCATGTTGTAGTTGGAAAAAACAAATCTCCGAAATGTATTTGTGCGTACTGATAATGTAGACATTGTATAACTGTGTGAATAAAATAGGAAACGTTCAATTTGCAAGTAACGATAACATTCTTTTTATTTGATGTGTTCAAGAAAAGGTTTTTACTAGACGTACCGGTTAGAATAGTTTCAATATGGCGAGTAAATTTGAGAAATTTGCAAATGGCTAGAGAGAGAGAAAACATATTGAGAAGAAATATCTTTTGCATGTCTTCAACTTCTGTGGAACATATTTTATTACTTTCCTCCGAATTTTTTGTATACTTTTTCACTACTCTTCTTGCAGCTTATTTTTTACTGAGTTCTTTTAGTAAGTATATGTGAGTGTGTGTGTTATTCTATGGTGATAGGAATACTGTTCTTTATTATTCCCTCACCCTTTCTCCTATCTAAGCTGGACTTGTACTCTGCGACAATCTAGCAGTGCTACGAGAGGGAAAAGTGTGGTGGTCTGGTCCCAGTAAATCTAGGAGTTATGACAAGTGGGGACTGTGCCAAGTTTCATTCTCTCTGTATCTCCTTTCTCTCGCTCTTTCTGTCCGTTCTTTCGCCACGCCTCCTCCAGTCTTTTGGCCCAAACGACTTCGTGCTGAGGCTGAAAACTACATTTCTTCCAATTCATAGCAGGGGCTTCAGGCAGGATGCTCGGCTGACCACTATTTCTTCAGCCAATCGCAAACTAAGTAAAGTTTCCATTTGTTTACCTCCTTTTTCATCACACTCAACTACGCGCATTGATTGGTTAAAGATGTCACTGTTGTTTTGAAGACTAAAGATTAAAGATTAATAATTTAAATTAATTCGAAATAAATTCTAGTTTTCTTCATTAGAGCACCACGAATCCGAATACATAAAGATATGAAATTGAGATTATTCATAGTTCAGATTTCTGCAAGTTAAATCTGTTGTGTATATAATGCAAGATATACCTAGGTTTGTGTTATTTGGAGGAGGAACATGACTTTTACATCGCTTACTTCTTTTTAAATAGTGTTAAGTAATGTTTTTGCACATTAGTAGCAGAGTGCTCAAATGTTCCTTTACTAACGTCAGGACATCTCTATCAATGCGCAAAGGGACGACTCAATGAATAATAGGACCGGAGTAGTGTCTGGTAAATTGCTGATAATTTATGTAACATGAAGTATTTCAAGATTATCTAGTAGGGGTTCATTATTGCAATGCATTTCTGCAGCAAACTCGAAGTTTTTGCAAAGGAAATCACCCTTCAGTGATTGGCATAAGTGGCTGTTGTAATGTTGCCCGCAGGACGAGAGATAAGGTTTTATTGTCTCATCTCATAAATTTTTGTAAAAGTTTCGTCTCGATTCTCAAGGAAGTCTGTCTCGTTCTGTAAATTTATGTACAGAATTTATACCCTGATTGGTTTTGTTTGTTTGTTAATTTAATGTGAAAGCTATGAGTCCGCCCGAGTCACGAGATGTCCACGAAGGATTTGATGTAACATTTCAACATTCATTATTGGAGTACATTATGTTCGCGTATAACTCCATTCTACCATTGTTATGTGGAAATTCTGGAAGGACATCGTTCTTTTCCGCTGTATCTCTGCATTTTATTATTCTTCAAAAACCTCGTGTGCTTTCCATACATATGGTCGTAGCTTCAATCCTTTGTAAGTCCACAAAAACCTAAGTAATGGCTCGGATCGAGCTTCGAGCAGTAGATCTCGTGTCCTATAGGCTAGAAGCTGAAAATGGACGTGACTTCGAATCAAATCAAATTCGAAGAAATTTGGTAATCTCTACCGCTTGTCTTCCATTGGTTGGTGTTTATTTTACGTTAGGATGTAGGTAGACGAAAGGCATTATTATCTAGAGCCTGCTATACCTCAAATTGTGAAGAGATGGAGCCTTTGTAAACAGTGTAAAGCAAGGATAAACTACCTTTGTTATATCCTACTGTGTAATTTCTAGCATCTCATAGTCCAAAAAGTACATATGTAAGGCATATACCGGAAACATGATTATACAATGCCAAATTTGCTGTTATTTTTTCCGTAACATTTGTACATCAGAACAGAATTTAAAGAATACCTTCAAAGTTAAATCACTGGGGGGTGTTGCAGGTTTTTAATGGCGGTGCCCAGTGATTTCCCTCTTAGAAAACTCTGGAGCCGCTACTGATTTCAGCATCTTTCGAAAGCCGTTCTTAAATGGAAAAATGAAAATTCATATCTTCAAATTTTGACTCTTTATTGTGAAACTGCCAAATGCGAGCTTTCACTCAAGTTAGAGGTGTGGAATTCGATATTTTAACTCAATTAAAAATATGAGAATACGTGTTTCGACAATTCCGCTTTTAATGGGGGAAGGAAATATATTTTTAAATAATATGTAAATTTCTAACACTTTATACACAAAAACTCAATGTGAGTATTCGTTTAAGTTGGAGGTAAGAAGTCTCCTAATTGAAAATATTGGAGAACGTGTTTCAGCCCTTTGAAAAATTTGACTCCTAAAAGGAACAGTTTCTAGTATTAAACATTTCGATTCTTTATTCAGGAAATGCTTAATATGAATATTTGCGTAAGTGGAACACGTTGGAATTTAATGTATAAATTAATAATAATAATAATAATATAATGAATGAGTGAACATGCGTTGCACCGTTTTCGAAAATTTCACTTCTGAAAGGGAAAAGAGATGTAATTTTTACAATATTCGAATTTCGGTTTCATATTCATTATGCCTTATTTTTCCCTTGTGAAGAATAGACGCTCCTTTTTATTCTGTTATAAGCATTTGTTATGTGCTGTAGTAAGCACGTTAAAATAAACACCTATCAGTCATACTTGATTTTGGGGAGGGGGCAGGAAGTCGTTTGGGAGGTCCGGCCTACATTTTCCCCTCCCCTAACAGTTACACCCCTGTTCGTGATGATTTAACTTTATGGTAAAGCTGACCGAGCAAATAAACAGTTTTCTCTTTCTTTCAAAGCAAATTGATGAGACTTTTTTTTAAATTTTTTTTTCTTTAAGTAACTTATAATCTATATACAGAAATTCTCAAATACTAGCCCACGGAGCGTGTTCTTGTGGTGGTTTAGATTGAACACTAGTTTTTAAAAAGTAAATTGCGTATCGTATACTACAGTGGAAAATCTCAAACATGTATATATTATACAAATTCTAATAGATTACGTAGGTGTAAAATATTCTTGATAGCTTTCAGTTATTAAGAAGTTTATTTCATTCCATTGATACCAGTATATAATTAAAGGAATGTTATTATAGTCCGCGTCACCCGAACTGGGGTGTGGCATCAGCCAATAAGCTCGCAGTGTGCTGTTACTAAACATTCAGGGAGGAATAAATCATTCATAATTGTCCACAAATATGAACAAAATTAATTATGAATTATTAGATTCCTCCCTGAATGTTTAGTAACAGCATACTGCGAGCTTACTGGCTGATACCACACACCAGTTCGGGTGACGCGGACTATAATAAATATGAGTAAGTTACATTGATGTATATGCTCAAAACAAAACAAATCAAAAATAAATAAATAAATAAATAAATAATAAAATAAAGGGACGAAGTAGGGTGTCGAATTTAGCCACAAAATGTTTCAGAAAATACTAAATTTAGTAGATAAAAGCCTTTATGGAAAGAAATCATGGAATATTATATTTTCAGTTGTGTATGGTAATTTTGTTTCCTGAACATATATTAGACAAAAGTGAAATATTTTCTCTAGTTGAAAGTGCTGAGTGCTGCCTTGTATGCTAATGTTTAGCACACCTAGCTTTAGTGTGTATGTTGCTGTTATAAAAAATTTATTATCGATAAGAAGTATTTAAATTTTTATGTTACCCATCATATTGAGGCGATTTAGTAGTTAGAAATTAAGAGGTAGAGAACTCATTTGCACAAAGCCAGAAATAACCGCGCCGACAGTTAATGTGCTATCTACACATAATTATAAAATTATTGGACTTGTTAAAACCTTTAAAGCCTATTCTGTGATGTATTTTACTGTTGTCGATGTTGGTGTCTCTATATTGGATTAATTTCCTAGTACCTGCTGTGAAAATTGTTTATTTCCGGTAGCAGTATATGTTTTTAGTAGACTTTCTTTATTAATTCCAATTCTCCTGCGTTAAAATGTTTTATTGCAACGTTAAACCTTCCCATAATATTGACTAAACTTTTCCAAAGTGCATCTCCTTCTTTCTTGTCATGTTCGGGATAAGCAAAAGTTTTCCATTTCGCGTGTCAAAATGTCATAAATTATAATTTGATAAACAATTTTTCGAGTCGGACAATTCTCATTGTTCATTTAGCATAGTTTAGATGTTTGAGATAAAGATTATCAAAAGAAAAAAAAGTTAATTCCCTTTCTGTAGTGTTCTAGTTACTAAATTGTATACATTTCGAGATGAAAATTCAGCACTTATTCTTGTACTGGATAAATGGTATTTCGTGATCACATATTGAAAAGAAATGAGCAATTTCCTTCTTCAGATTTGATTGCGGGTGGGGTGTATAATCTTATTAAGGGTTGAAATTGAGTTTCGTTTCCTGCTGCGTTTCTTTATTTTAACTGCGTAGTTTGAAGAATTAATTTTTAATTTTCCATGTGAGAGTGTTTTATCATTGATACTACAGGTTTCGGAACGTACAAAAAATTACACGTATAGTTTAGCACAGCGTTTCACAAACTTTTTTAAAGTGGAGACCACTTTTATTCGTTAGAAAGTTCTACGGATCACCCTAGTTTTACCCTGTTGGAAATCAAATTCGTTCTTGTTTTGAGCATTCACCAATACACTTTGAAAATAATACTGATTGTTATTCCTTTAGCTTTATATTGTTAGTAGTAAATGAAAATACTTACTAGTCGCTTTAAATGCTTGAAGTCTATCTAGGATACTCTGTAATAATGCATCTATCGTAATGCGATCCCCACTTCTTTCTTCACATCCCCTTTTCTCCATTCTAAAGCAGATGTTTCTTAAAAATGCCGAAACATGCGTATTATTTTAAATTAGAGGTCCATATACTCCATATAAAAATATAAAAATCCATTTCATGTCTGTAGTATTGAAGAATTCGGAGATATGGATAATTTAATTTAATAATTTCCACCTCAATTCCTCTTTCTCCATCTAGTTTCTGAAAATTCTTCCTTAGCGGTATCTTACGTCAAATCCTATGCCCTGTCCAAATTAAAAATTTCTAGCTGAAGTGGTTTGTGTCGGACGTTGATCAGTCACTCACTCAATCGGGACTTATTTTATATAGAGATTTCAATGAAAATGAGTTCTTCGTTTATATGAAATCCTAAACATTAAAATTTCTTTCCTACTTGCTTTTCATTTCAAATTTTAAGATCTTCACATTTTTATGTCATTTGGAAAATTTGCGTGCGTGTAAATGTTTAAATCACATTTTCACATTTTATGTCATCTGGAAAATTTGCATCGCGAAAATGTTTAAATCACATTCAGGCCAGTATTTATTTATATTTCATAGTGTGAATCTATTTTGTGTTGTAAACAACAATGAAGTATATTAAGAAATTTCGAAAGATTGTCAGTTATCTTTTGGTGGTAACCTCCAAGCATTCTTGAGTGTTAAAAAGAAACTCAATATGAAAGCTGCAAGATTCCAACATAAAGCATTCTGAATACGGAAGGGAAAGTCTTTACCGTTAACCTACATTCATTGATCAAATTTTATCAGGTGTAATCTGTGGAAGAAGAGTTCTCTCTCTCTCTCTCTCTCTCTCTCTCTCTCTCTCTCTCTCTCTCTCTTTCTTTCTTTCTCTCTCGTAAACCCAAATTTTAAAGTTTTGTATACGATTTGATCGTGAACGAAGTATTAGCAATATTAACTATAATATCAGCGAAACTGATAATTGGTGCTAAAAATATCATGAAACCTTTTTAATATTGGATTGGATATGGTTTTGCGAGAAAGGAAAAGACTCATATCGGACGTTATTCTTAACTTTGTACAGAATATAATGTATTCGAAAGAAAAGTACTTTTTATCTTCCAGTATAATCATTGAATCAAGCTTTTTATTTTCTAAAGCAGGCGTACTATTAATACAAATTTTATTGGTTTTGCTTTTTTTTTTTTTTTTTTTTTTTTTCATTCGCAGTCTATACTCGTCACCTCTCTCCAAGCAGAGTAAGCGAATATACATGGTGGAAGGTAATTCCACTGAAAAACTTTGGAAGATGGTTCCTTACATGAAATGAAAGAAAAAAAATCTAATAAACATGGATCGAAAAACGTCTCCGTGCAGAGTTATGAACTGCCGAAAATTCGAAAAATCACGTTTCGAAACGCCCTGCCTTAGAAATTATAGGACCTATTCCAGGCGGTTTAAGGAGTTACACAGGAACTATTATGCGCTCTATCTAAATATCCATGTTCTACCATCCTCCGTTATCGGCGAAACAAAATGTATAAAGGAAGTTGAGGTATACGGATACTCCTTTAATTATTAATGGTGCGTTCGTTTCGCTGGTATCGGTGAATTCTGAGACATGGATATTTAGACAGCGCGTACTAGTTCCTGTGTAATTCCTTAAACTGCTTGGAATAGCTCCTATAATTTTTAAGGCAGAGCGTTTCAAAACGTGATTTTCCGAATTTTCGGCAGTTCATAACTCTGAAAGGAGACGTTTTTCGACCCATGTTTATTAGAACTTTTTTCTTTCATCTCATATAAGGAATCGCCTCCGAAAGTTTTTCGGTGGCGTTACCTTCCACCCAGTTCAGCTAAGGTTCTTGTAGTATAATGAAAGAACTGAAAATACTAAAGAAAAAAGGTTGAAGGAACAGTATTATGGGCATTCAAAGATTTATGTTGATAAAAATAGTAAATCCTTGATTATCAAGTATTACTCCTTATGAATAATATGTTATTTGTTCAAGAAGAAATCTTAACACTGTAATTACTAAATCTATCCTTAAAAATCGTCTAATTCTGTACTTCCCTGTGACATATTTCGCTGAAATTAAAAGTGTGTAGAATCAAGGTAATGCTAATTTTGGAACACTGACAAACATTATTGGATTCGCTAATAAAGAAGAAGAAGAAGAAACGGTGTTTAACTTACCACGTAATCGTCGTTCCTTCACTATAGTCTTATTCTTATCTGTGCTTGCTAAATTTTGTATTTCTCTTCATTATGAAGAAAAAAAAATAGTTTTAGACATCTGCTTCATCATACATTGAATCATGCCTCCCTTAGCTTCCTTTCCGTGTCTTTTTTTTTCTTCCCGAAAATAGGAGGAGGAGGAGGAAGGGGAAGGAGGTCTTCGGTCAAAGTGTTCCTGACCAGACTTAGAGATGCGTTTTACGTGCTTGGAAATCGGAATTTGTGTAAGCGAAAAAAGAAGAAAACAGAAAGTCTTTGGTTTGCGTCGTATATGTTTCTGTAATGTTCAGCTTGCTTTCTTGTTCTTTTGGTAAATATTATGTTTCGTGGAATCTCCGAACGCCTATTTCCGTGAAAAATTCGATCTTTTTTTTTTATATATATATAAAAAAAGGTATACGATGTGCGTAGTAGAAACTACTATCGTTTATTTATAATTTCGGTTTTACTACTCATGGCTGGTTGATTGGAGTAGCCTATATACAGAGTGTCTCTAAATGATTATCGGGGTTTTAATTAAGTGTATGTTCCCTTTCATGTACACTCATGTCCAAAATTATTGTCGCATGTCTATAAATATGTTCTTCTATTAATATAATTTGATAGCTAATTCGCTGGGTATTTCTTATAATGTTAGTATATTTGTAATCGGCAAAGACATCTGTGTGGAAAATTTCATGTCAAAAGAGCAATGAATAAGAACAATAAAATCAAAATAAAATTTTCTTGTCAATTTAGCAACATTTTATTTTACTCATTATAATTTTCTTATTTATAATTCTTTTTCTTTGAAATTTACCACAAATATACATTTCCCGATTATACACACAGTATCAGTATTAAAAGTACCCGGCAAAGTCATTGTCAAATTATATTCTTACAAGAAGACAGTTGTAGATATGCGTCAATAATTTTGAACATGAGTGTACAATAGAAATAAAACATATCTTATAAGGAATAGTAACTCAAACTTCTTGTTTTTAACTTTACATACAGTGTTTCGCAATTCCGCCGTAGAACGGCGGTAGTTATAAAAATGGCGACCACTCTTGAGCGTAAAGCGTTCCGTGCCTTAAAATTTGCAAGGTGAACTCAACAATTGAAGTATAACGTGATTTTCTTCACGAATATGAATGTAATCTCCCATTGGATAACAACATTCAAAGGTAGCACAAGTAATTTAAGAGTATGAGATGTCTGTGCAAGTAGTAGAGCTTCGTTGTAACAGGTGTGCAAGTGTAACAAATAGAATAATTTTCGTTTGGAGTTCCAGGAAATCTGGAGGCAGGCGAGTCAAGAGTTAGCAGTGCTGATCGCGACTGTCTGGAGGGTGTTACAAAAGAGACTACAGCTGAGACCGTACCGTCTGCAACTATTGCAGGTCTAAAATCTGAATGCAATATGACCTGTGCCAACTTCTGTGAAGAAATATTGGACATGGAAAGGGTTGATGTTTTCAGTCGTGCGATTTTAAATGATTAAGCCCTATTTCATCTTAGTGGCACAGTGAATACACATAACGTGCATATTTGGGGATCTGAAAATGAACAGAAAACAGTGCAGCAGAAGAGAGATTGGCCAAGAGTGACTTTTGTGCAATGTCCAAAGAACAAATGTTTATACCTGTCTTGTCTTTTCTTTTTCTTGGAAACATCATAACTGGTATTGCATATTTAGACATGCTCCAGCAGTGGGTCTACCTTCAATTGGATCGTGACATAAAAGAAACATCCTCTGGCAACAAGACGGCGCACCCCCGTACTATCATCGTAAAGTACGGAATTGGTTGAATCTGTTGTTCCCCAACGATGGATTGGTCATCATTGTGAGGATGACGTGACTCTTGTATAATGGCCCAAAATATTTTTCCGACCTCCCCTCCTGTGATTTTTTTTTTTTTTTTTTTTGTACAGGTATGTAAAGCATCGTGTTTACGTTCCACCGCTATCTACCGACTTTCCTTAGTTGCGACATAGGGTTATTGCAGTGGTGGAGTCTGTTACACCAGACAACTAGCTTCGGTGTTTGAGGAAACTGACTACAGACTTGATGTGTGTCATGGCACAACAGGATCTCACACTGAACACTCGTAACTTCTGACGTAAAACTGTTTGAGTCACTTTCTTTTAAGGTATGTTTTATTTCTGTATTGTATATATAATAGAAGATACACTCAATTAAAATTCTGATATTCATTTAGAAAAAAAAAACTGTATAATGTGAGGTTGTATGAGACGGAACCTACCGTCTATATGTGTAATTGGCATACACTTCGTGCATGTTGGAGACTCGGGTTCGATTCTCAGTTCGAACTTAAATTGCTCACATTCTACGTTAAGCGTTACACCAAAAAAATCTCCATATAAACATATGTCGTAAACCACATAATTTCTGAGTGAGAAGCTTCTGAAAGCGAAAGAAAAACAATTTCAGAACGGGGTTTCTTAGACAAGCAATCAACGCAAGCATGGCGGCTCACAAACTTGTCACATCATTCACTCACTCATACTGCATTTTCGCCCATATAATTGTTCGCCTAGTGATGTCATACATCCACCTTATGACGGACATACGACACAAATACCTAACAGTCCATGCAATTGTGCTGTGCCCCATAAATAATCTCTATCTGCTAGATTAGTTGTATGTGTAAATAGTCACCTCTCTGTGGTTATGCAACTACGGATAATATTTAGAACTCTTCCTTCCATATTGAATTCGATTGCGGTATTGGCTTATTAGTAATGAATTAATGTTCGTAGTAATGTATCCTTCCCTCTACGCTTATTTCGACTCACGTTTACTTCAAAGATTTTTGGGAAATAATTGTGCATATTTATCATTTGTGTTTTCGAATAGAACAGGGTTGCTTTCTGTGACGAACTCCTAGATTAACAGTCATACGTTGATTGTCAAAGAAGTGCCGCTCAAGTTGCTTTTATCTTGTTTCCGGCAGCTTCTCGATTAGAAACTATTTAGTTTAATATACGTTTATATAAATTGTCGTACATTGGTATTCAGAATTTCCTAAATTCATTAAAAATGAAACATTTCAGTTTAACGTAGCACGATTATGTCCTTTAAGGGAGACAATTAAGGCAAGTGAATGATGGAAGAATTAGTAGAATAAGTGTGGGAGGAAACGGGAGTATCTCCCGAAGAAAACCCACGAACACGATATTGCCCACCAAAAAGTTACTTGGATGGCGTTTGAACACCAGAGGCAAGCGCTCTGCCACTGTGCCACCTGTATTCATTAACACCGATACATAGGCCTACACACACACACACACACACACACATACTACTGAGTTTTGTAGAAATTGTGTAAAGAGACATTTTAGTATATTATCTCTCTCAATGCTGTTTGTGAGTGTAATTAATGCTGAAAGAAGATCAGAACTATTCTCAACAGTTGGTAATTGAGCTGTGAATCGTTGCCAAGTGGGCGAGTGGAAAGAATGTTGCGACCACAAAATGTTAATTTAGAAATACCCGATATTGGAAAGCTATATTAAACTTCATCTTCTAGATTGAACTTCGCAACGCCTAGACTGAAGTGAAGCTACACAACGATTGAATAACGTGCATTGATTGCCGCCCTATATTTTCCTCTAAAATTCGTATCTGTTTTTCGATTTGTTGTGAAAGTAGAGTAAGTAACATTTGATAATATGATTGCTAACTATATGCTTTAAAGAATGTAACGCTTCGTCATTAAGAAGCAACACATCATTGAATCCTATCGTGTGCCAAACAAAACAGATCTAGATTTTATTGTTACTGCCCAAGATCCTGCCTTTATATTTACTGTTGTTTTTTTCTTTGCCTATCTTCTTTTCCAAAAGTTTCCTGGCTAGAAGGACTGTATGCTAACCAGGCATATTTCCCACGCGAAAAAAAAAGTGTCCTCTCATCTTAAATATATGTTAATTGTATATGGTGTTCGATGCAATAAACATGTCCTCTCCCTCGTACATGTCTTCATTTTATTATCCCCATGATATCCGGTATAACACATCTTTTATGAAGCTCTGTATTTTGTAAATTCCTTCTTTCGCCAGAGTTTCTTTCTTTTTGCTTCGAATATTGAAAAACTTCATTTTGCAAAGTCCTGAACCTGTTTCTTTTCTTTTTCCTTCTTTCACATTCGTCACAATGGATAGATTGTGACTTTATGAATATTTATTTTTTAAATCGATGACAAATATTAAATTTGTTGCATTGGAGTTCAGCGTCCTCTTTAGCAGCAAGCTATATGAGAATATACCTACAATTTAAAGTGGAATCTAAATCACCATAATTCGTTCAAATCTTATTGTTCTTCCATCGGAAATGAAACCCAGGACCCCATATACCAAAGGCGAGTGCATTAGCCATAAGACGAGAGAGGTGGACTGAAGGTTTTTTTTTTTTTTTTCATCAGTAGCATGCATTTCTCACCATTAATCCAGTTATAAAGTATATAGCTCGTATATACAGAGTCAGCCAAGTAAAATAATGTATGCACACTTTAACATAATGATACTTGTAGACGATTTCGAAGTTGTCGATTTTGGATTAGTGTGTAGTATGATTCCCTCTCAACATGTGTCGTTACTTACTTGACAATGTAATGAATATGTGACGTTCCAAACTTGAAGTATCACTTCAAAATATTCTTGGGGGGCGCGGTGGCTCAGGTGGTAGAGCGTTCACCTTCGGTGCTTGGGGTCCCTGGTCCGATCCCAGGTCGCGCCGTGTGGACCTTGTGGTTGACAAATCCGTACTCATGGGTTTAATCGGGGTTCTCTCGTTTCCTCCCACTTTCTTCATTCCACCATTTCATTCACTTTTCATAATCACGGTTTCCTTTAGCCTAACCGGCATAACCGTGGGACGTAAAACTGAAAAATTTCATTTCATTTTTTCAAAATATTCCTGTACTCTTCGAACAACCATGCGTCGACCATTTTGATTGACTGCCTTACTTCACATATTCATTGTTTACAGTAATCTAAGTAACATCATATGTTAAGGGAAAACCATACTACAAACTAATACCTTACTTCAGTTTACCCTAAAAAATGATCCACATATATTGTTAAAATATGTAAACATTTTTTTAACGGACTCTTTCCAACTTATGTAAATTGATCTGTCAACTTTCATTTACAGAGCGATTTCCTTAAATGCCTGTAGGAAAATTTTGGCGATTCCTGTATTGATTTTAAATAATCATCTGTCATGTATAATGTAGGGTGGTCCAGGTTCGGTTTCCCTATTTCATGTTGAAATAAAACACAGACTTTCATAGATAAATTATTGTAATTACATTTGATAATTACAATACTCACTTGAATTTTTAGTTGAGCTGTTATTATTATTATTATTATTATTATTATTATTATTATTATTATTATTATTATTATTATTATTATATAACATAATCTAAGTACCCTCCATCACTCTAAATGGAGCTGATCATTCATTCACAGAAATTGCCCATGACTTGGTATAACAGGTCCGGAGTGATGGCGGAAATTTTCTCCCGAATCTTGTGCGTCAGTTCCTTCAGTGTCAGCCAAACTCTACACATTCTGTCTCTTAAATGTCCCATCAAGAAAAAGTCCCGGGATCTTGGGTACCATGGAACGTCTCCAAATCTGGAAATAACTTTTTCAGAGAACATGGTCGTGAGTATTACATCGCTTGCCATGCCATATGGGTCGTTGCACTGTCTTGCTGAAACCACACAGATTCCAGATTAACATTTTCTGTCGTAGCTGTGGGAGCAGGAAATTTGTCAACATATATCTTCCTGTTGTCACAGTAACAGATTTCTCGCGTTCATCCTCGCGATTTGATGGGACATTTAAGAGACAGAATGTGTAGAGTTTGGCTGACACTGAAGGAACTGACGCATAGGATTCGGGAGGAAATTTCCGCCATCACTCCGGTCGTGTTATACCAAGTCATGGGCAATTTCTGTGAATGAATGATCAGCTCCATTTAGAGTGATGGAAGGTACTTAGATTATGTTATATAATAAGTATGGCCCGACAATACCCCATAGCCCCCACAGTCCATCACACAAGTTTTTCACTGTAGAGAGGCTCTCAATAAATACGTGGATTTTGAGGGGCCCAATACCTAAAGTTTTGTTTGTTCACATGCCTTTTCAGAAAGAAGTTCGCTTAATCTGTCATAAGAATTGAATCAAGAATGTTCTGGTTAATTAATTCCAGTATGACCTGGCAACACTGCACCTGCGCCCTTTTTATCTGCCTCTGATAATTCCTGCAACACACTCATTTTGTATGGGTGATACTTGAGATCATATTGTAACATTCATCCAACACCGTTTCGAGGAGAATTCAATGTGAGGGGATGTCGCCGCACTGAACGTCTGGGACTTGCAAGTATTGCCTCTTGCATGCGTGCGATATTTTCGGATGTACGGACTGTTCTCTACTATGGATGTGTTTATACGTGTGTAATCCACCTACGTTTTGTTCTCTCCTGATAGCACATTTCCTCTTCCTTGTTGACCAGCAAATACACGTCTGAATGCTCGCTGCACGAACACGATTGACTCACGCTTTATAAATTCTTCTACACAAAACACGCTGCTGTACCGGACAGCGCTCCATTGTGCACTGAATCCAAGGCCATCTACAACAGTTACCAGCTGATAGGCATCTCACTAACCCCTCCCGTTTCTCGCCAGTGTGGTCAAATCAAAACTAGGAAACCGAAACTCGGTCACCCTGTAGTTCGAGAACACAAGAAACAGCAGCTTCAGCTCATGCTTTGTTAACTTTTATTGGATGTTTGTATTCACATATTCAGAATGAAGTGAAAATTAAAAAATATATGGAGCCTATTTAAAATTTTTAATTTATAGCGCTCTTGACGACTTTTTGTTTGTACTTATTTTATAACTTTCATCAAAACTTCACAGCTACCGTGAAAATTCGGATTTCTTTCAAGACCATAGGCTTTCTTAAACTCCATTAATATTTGACAGTAACGTTACATCTGTACTTTTCTGGAATATGCGTATGTGTTGTGTAATATGTAACTCAATTTTCATGAAGTTACAATGATGATCGCAAGCATTTTATATTCATGTGAAGTTAAGTGTGTATGAATACAGGAAAGTTGGACAATAATATGTTGAAGCAGTTTGTGAGTTGCGATATTCTTCGGTAATTGTTGCGATTTGCTTTATTTGATTTCTTTAATATAAGTGATATTATTTGTAGTTCTTTCCATTTCTTGCGAATTTCCTTCTGCAGTAGAGTTGAGCTCACGAATCTGTGCCGCGATTTCCTCCAAGACAGCCACTACTGAAGTAACTTAAGTACTATACTTTAGTTACTTCAATAGTATCTGTCTTGGAGGAAGTTCTTCGTTGGTGCCAATCGCGGCAGAGATTCGTGAGATAAGCTATAAGATACTTTGTGTGTCTGTGATCAACCACAATTGAATAGTTCTATTGGAGTAGAATAAGGTGTTTGTTATTCTTACGTTCTATAATAGCTACTTCAGTCTGTAGGACGGATGGTTCCTTAATCAAGGTTTCTACAGTGTGTAGGCTTCACGCCTCTTTTCCTCGGATTCCTTCTATATTTTGATAGGTCATCGAAATGCTGCTTTCATTTATTTTAAACATGTTAGGGATTCGTTAGTATGTTTTCTTTTCCATCCTGAGGATTTCCCCCCACTTACCAGAAGTACTATTATATAGTGTTAGAATAAACAAAATGTGTTGTTGAAAAAAATAACTGTATCTCATAAAATGAGAGAGTATCTGTATAATATTTAAGATGTACTATTGTGTTTTTGTAGAAGTGATATATGTAAAATAGTCAGATGTAATAACGCATGCACATGGCGCATACATGTATAGTTCAAATCTCATATCAGGCAATTGCTGTTAGAGGAGGCTTTTAGAATTCGTATTTAAGAAAAGACGAGAAGAGAAAATTCAGCCGCAAAGTGGCGGCTTGGAAAAAGTTTTGTGTCTCTATGTCGTGACATGAACTTCGTTGCAACTAATTCATCCGATATCTCGCTAACCATGCAAATGGTGGTAGTTAACACGCGTTCCGAGAGGGCGTTGCCAAAAATCTTGCTTGACCCACTTTGTTGTAGACAGATAAAAACTCTCATTTTTTTCTGGACATGATGTCATTACTAGCCTTCCTATTTGTTTTTAGTCTTCTTCCTTTATTATTATTATTATTATTATTATTATTATTATTATTATTATTATTATTATTATTATTATTATTATTATTATTTAAAACTTTCTTGTTTAGAAATCCAGGGCTGAAACTCTTCGCAAGAAGCAAAATAATCTTAAAGCAAAAACATGCCTTTTGTGCCTGAGAACTATTTCCTAGTTTCTCGCATTATGTGAAATTTTCTGAACTGTAGGCTTTATTTAGTATCATCAGCAATTGTGCCATTATTGGCAGGTCACTTCCTGCAGCTGAGAAACTTCTATGCTCTACGGTCTTCCGCTAACCTCTTCGTCTTCACGTAAGATTTCTGTTTTGATAATATATACACTGGTATACATAATAGAAATAGTAAAATAATATAAAGACAATTCTAATTAATGACAATATCTTTGATTCTTGGCTTTATATTGCTTGGAAGATACTGAAGGTGAAAGCATTAAATGTTTATACTTACAGAACCAGGATTTTTCAAATCACTTATTTTTTTCAATACTATATATAATGATAGTGATAACTCACAACAAAGAATTGTTGATCTTAGGTTGTATCGGTCATTCTACCCGTAGTCATACTCGGAAGAAATTTATATACTTATGGGTAGTGGAGATCAAAATTAATTTGAACCCGTTCATGGTTCGCTGAAACAATGAAGTTTTTACTATATATGTATGTATATATCGTATCTATAAGTATGAAACTTACTTGAATTGGAGCACACATCTTAATAAGCCCCTTCCGTGTTTTTGAACATCAAGACTTTCCGGTACATCCTCAAGAAACATCTTAGTTTTTACGAATATCATAGTTTTTAAAGGATACTTAGCTTAATGTGGTGCTCTCTAAAACTTGATATGAATATTTACTTTTGACAAAGCGTATGGATATAACGAATATAACTTGAATAACTAATACAAAACTAACTAAATAGAAATATCAACAATATTATTATTATTACTGATGTCGGACTAAAAGATTTGTAAGTTAAGCGAACTTTACAAATAAGTCATTTAACATTTTTTTAAAAAAATTTTGTATATATAATATACCCATTCCATCATACACAAAAGTAGATTCCGTCATTTCTTTGGTACAGATGAAACGATTTCAGGATAATTTCTTGTAATTGCAATGAATGTTTTAATTTAGGCTAGAGACTCTTACTTGAAGCAATATATCCTTGACTCCTGGTGGCAATATATCCAGAAATCATTTTTGAAAATCAATAATAATTCATTTCTGCAGTGAACTAAATAAATAAAATTTGAATTCTATATAGATCAGTATTTATCGCATGTCTAAAATAACATTAATCACAGTTTGCGCTTTTGCTGCTTGCACAATATACTATGTATGTTTTATTTACATGGACGAAACAAATTGTGCTTACAATAGTAGTATTAGGACATGGTTAGTCCCAAATTGTCGTTATTTAACAAGTATATGTAAAGAATTAAGAAAACGCTGACATTATTTAGAAGTTTCTATAGTTTTTTTCCAAACTTAGAGTTTCTGCTCACGTGTTTGTAATAAGGGCACTCGTTGTTCTGCTTTAGTAGCTGATCTTCGTGTTTCTGGTCTGTCGACCACACCTGCTGACTCTGGTAAACTTGGTGCTGAAAGATGCTATACATGCCCGTGCGCTTCGCAGAGTAGTTCTCGTTCGCTTCAAGAATTTCGACTTGTCAGCTGAACGAAGCGCTGCGTTGTTTATGGTGGTTGGTTCACGCCCACCTTGTGACGCTGCAGTCAGAACTCCATCGTACTTGAATCTCTATTTCTTGACCACACCTCCTTCTGTCTGTCCATATATTTTAATCAAGTTTGCTGTTTGTCTCTGACAGTTACGAAGAAAATAGTATATTTTGTAATGAATTGAACGAAACATATGATTATTTTCAACGAGGGATCTACCTTCTTGTCACTATAAGAAATCAGTGTGTCTTATATCAAAGAAACGGTAATTGGCTGTGCAAGTCGGGTCTGTGGAACGAAGACTTTAATATTTTATATATTTTATCATATCCGTAACGAGATTTGGATGGTCATTGAAAATCAGTATATATAATTGCCATTTTAATTTGTAACCACGCAAATCAAATACATTGGGTATTGGAGTTTTACTCATTTTGATATTGAAAATCTAGTAGTAGGTAGGCGATAAGTAAAAATGTTAATTTTCTCCAGCTTTAAGGTGTGTATGATACATTATTAAAGAGAGAGAGAGAGATTCTGTTGAATCAGAGTTAGGCTACTTGGCGAATTATGTACATAGATTATCTGAGTTTTTCATGATTGGATTTTCCCCCGGTTTTAATCTTTAAAACTTAAGGAAAATAGATCATAATAAATTTTGTTCATTTAATAAATGTTATATAAATCGAGAAATAAGTTGGAACACCGAATATTAATATTTAAATTGTATATTCCAACTTAAATAAGCACTAACTTAGTTTCGGGAAAGAAAAGAAAAAAGAAGGCATAAAAACTATTTAAACCTTGTTTAGTTCTCGCATTGTAATCCATGTGCTCGTGTAATATGACGGAGATCACTTTCCCTCAATAGTGTTAGCACGGTTGTGTATTGTCCGCAGTAAAATAAATAATAAATGAATAAAGCATATTCTTGCTCTTTATATTCGATAAGTTAGTTGTAAAAAGAAAATCAGGACACTATCTGCATTTGATTCTTTTGGTGAATCGAGATTCTTCCTCCATTTTAAATCATTATCCATTATTTTTGTAAGGTTTTACATTAATATTATTATACATCTATTACAAAACGATTATTTATAACAAACCTCAGTGATTTTGTTGATTGGGACCGACGTGTGGACCTGAAGGTATGAAAACTTCAATTCGAGTTAAGAAAGAAAAAGGTTGATTCCTTAATCGGTTATTAATCCTTTCTGCTATCAAAAGCATGAACTTTATTTTACGGTGAATCAGGTTATTACAAAGCGAAGATCATGCTGCACAAACGGAACCAAGTTTACTAAGAACATAGTTTTTTTTTCTTTCATCTTCCAAAATTTAATAATAATTACGAAGAAGAAAATTTTAAATACTTTGCTATATTCAGTAAGTGATCATAATTATAGATATTTTAAGTTCTCTTTTATTTATAAAAAATACAATTTACAAATTCTGTTGTTTAATTAAAATACATGGGACATTAAATATTCTGATTTGATTTGATTTCATTTGATTTCCAGTTTAGCGTCTCTATCAGCAGCGAGGCTATATGAGACATGGACCTGCAGCTTAACGTGGAATCCGAACCACATGATCTCCCGCCGGGAATCGAATCCGGGTCTCCCACACCAAAGGCGCGTACGCGGACCGTTTAGTTACGAGGGAGCTCGACAAATAAGGATTCCAAAATCGTCGTTGTGCCTCGAGGAACCATTATATTCAGAAATGGCCTTTCCATAGGAGAAGGGAAAGACATGTTTTCTCATTATTTACATTATTACAAGTGTCAATTTGATTTTCTCATTAAGATAAAACTATTAAGAATGCATAATTATTTGAAAGTTGCGTATCCCCGTTTTATTTTTGAGGCATAGAATGGACCGCACACTTTTAAATTTAGTCTTTTAGTAGTAGTAGTAGTAGTAGTTTAGAGGTTGTTGGCAATATTAACAATTAAATTACAAACTTTTATTTATGATATAAGCATATATTATAAAGTACATACATGCAGGGGACATTGTTAACTTCTTTTATAACGGGTTCCGCTTACCACACCAATTGGGAAAGACGGACATACAGGAATATAAGGGGGGGGTGCAAGAAAACTGTCTGTTCATATTGTAACATGTGACTAATTTCCGACGAAAATGTCCCATATCGATTTTCCGAGGCACAGCAACGAAATGTAATGTCGTAACTTAAGAAGTGAACATTAAAGTTAAATTTATTTGGTGCGAGACTTTTATTCTGTATTGAATAAGAAAGTAAAAAGAAAACTTAGCATTAAATTAAAGCTATTCCAGTATTTGTGTCGTTGATTCTCATGAATCAATCTCTAATCCTTGCGACAAATATCGTCTTCAAATTAGAAATTTTCTCCAAGGATAATTCTTTCGGTGTAATTACTTGGGAAAGAAGATTAAAGAAAAACCAAATTTTGTTCTTTTCGTACTATTATTCTCTTCTAGTTGGAAATGGGATATAGTTGTATTGGTGTGATTTCTCTGTGAATGGTTTGGTTTCGAAGATTCGTTAACGCAGATAACATTAAGCAGATATCTTTTTCCTTCCTTACTTTTCTCTGCCAGCTTCCAGAATGGAAATGTTAAGAAGTGTGCCAGAAATGGAAGCACGTTAGTAATCTCATAATTTTTTTCCCCGTCTCCTCTTTCTCTCTTTCTTTCTCTTATTCTACGTTAATATCAGAATTGCTTTAAACCATCATTCTGGCTTCTCCTCTCTGAATTTTTCTTCAACCAACTTGCCTATCCGATCTAAAGGAATAAAGAAGATAACGTTAAAATCGGAATCCTCCTCGTCTTCATCTCCTTGTGCTGTTGAAAGTTGGACCCAAAGAAAAGGACGAAAGAAAAAAAAAATCCAAACTCTCTTACATTCTTCCTTCCCCTCTTCCTTTACGTCCTTTTGATCCACCCTCTCCCCTTTTCCGTCACTCCGTCCTTTACCTCACCTAAAATTTCGAGGCTTCGTAACTGACGGCCGTAATTTGGAAGCAGCTTATCTTAACATTTTGCTGCTCGAGATCTGCGCATATCTTCACTAAAAATTGAGCCTGAGAAGCTGCAGTAGCGTGTGAGCTGCATGAATTGCTTCCAGCTGCTGTTCAGTTTTAGTATTACGGTAGAGTAACAGGAAAGGCTTTCTGCTGCCGGCATATGATGTCGATTTATGAAGTAGATTAGTTTATTTATTTTAATTGTGTTCTTAGTAGGAGAAGTAATCCGGTAGTTCTGGACGTACTCTGGTATGCAGAATTCCAGATAATTGGGGAAGACATCAAAAAACATTGTTGTCAGAAAAAGAAAACTCTAAAACTGTTTCTGTTTAAAAGTAGGTGGGCCTAATGTATGTTCGAACTAAGATCACTTTTACTACAAACAATAACAATAATAATAATAATAATAAAAGATTTTAAATATAAATTTTGCGTTTAAATAAACATTTCAAGAAAAGTATATATTTTTATAAACAAATACGTACAGTTAGCATTTCAAAAAGTTATTTTTTTCATATAATTTGTTATTTCCTGATAACTATCCAGTGACTGTAGTTTGGATAGTAGTTTGTATCTTAATAACAATGAACATTTATGAATTGCAGACTTCCTAAAGCTAGATTCTCGTCCTCTTGAAGTCAGTAGTTACGCACTTATAGACAAACTTGCTGCCTAGGACGTGCAAATGCCTTAATTTAATGTTATTTTGGGAACTCTTCAAATTAGAACTAACTAGAAGTCGGGCGTGTAAATAGTTGATTGATTTTATCTCTGTCTCTTAGACACTATTGGTAATAATTAACACTCCGTCCAGTATTGTTTCTAATCCTGATGAAACTCGGTCGATAATATTTTCAGACTGTGCTTATTGACTTGACATGTAATAATCTATCGGGAACTAATAAATACAGAATTAATCTTCATTGTTATCTTACCTTCTTCCACACTATGTAAGCGAGGGATCCAGTGCCAATACGTGCTGTTTTGAGGTTCATGACAGTTCATTTCCAGTGGATCTGTAGCAGCGATACCATGCAAACTAGAGTTTCAGTTATTTATCTTGATTGAGGTAGCAAAAGAGTAACAGATTTTCATTGATCGTTATGTATAAATGTGCTGTTATTTGTTGGAGAGCTTATGTTGTCTTTTGTGTGCTTTGATTTCTTAAATGGATTTTTTTGTCTCTTGGGTGTTTGTTCAGTAGTTTGACCGATATTTTTTTTAAACGTTTTTCTTCCTTAGAGGCGATTGTGAGTTTCATGGCAGAACAATGTCTGCATTTTCAATGAGCGAAAACCATTGAGTAAAAGGGAGAGTGGGCGTAATGGGCTGCGTTGAATCCGGATCTTCAAAAGAAGGAATGGGAAGAAACGACATCTCTTGTTATCCAGCAGCTTATCTAAATTAAAGATCTGAATCTTAGGTTTGTCATAGTGCCTTGTTTTTGGGAGTCTGTAAATGAATTCTTCTTCCTGTGACTGTAGGCACAGCAACTCCTCCTCTTTTCGGAGCTAGACGCTGTTTTGTGTTTTATAGTCTTCCTTATTCCCCTACCAATGCTCTTTATATGTGGAAGGCCTCTCTGCTTTGCTTCCCATCCTTTCTCATCCGCGACGTTCTCTCCCGGCAGCGACTAGAAAATATTCAAAACATTGTATGCAAGAAAAGCCAAGTTGCAAACCTTATTTTCATTCCTTGGAAGACTCTTCGCTGGAAGGAGGAGCGAGTAGAAGCCTACATAGGGTACAATGACGCAGCCCATCTAGCACGCGGGGCCATAAACCCGATTTAATCAACTAAACAGTCTAGAGTCATTTGTAAATAACCCGGCAGATGTCGTCGAGTACTGCCAGGCACACTTCTTACTTGTCGTATTTACTCCACGCGGGAGTAGTAAGAGAACCAACGGTGGATGCATCTTCATCTGACCTGCCTGTCTCTTTGAATTTGTGTCACCGCAATTAATTTATTTGTCTGCGCTGAATTATGGGGAATTCCCACTTTCAGAATTTCTTTTACTAGGGTACCATTTCCATATGGTATTACATTTAGTCTTCCAAACAATATATAAATAAACAGAAAAACACACACAAGAAAATGTGTTGAAAATTTTCATTTTATGTTTGTATTCTTTACAATTTTAAAATTTCTTTTATAGTTATGCTGTTGAACCTTATTTACATTGTTAATGTTAATAGTTTGTCTTAATAATATCAATATTGAACAACCGTCACGCAAATATTTCGAGAAACTTATTAATTAGTCATTTATTATTCTACTTTTTATCTTCATATTCGGTTTTAATTGTGCTCAGTTAATATTAAGTAATATTTTTATTTGTGTATAGTCAGTTTTTTACGGTTCTTCTTCGAATATTAAAGAACCATTGTGGTTTTAAAATTTCATAGCATACACGTATATATGATCTTGTAAAACGTTCCATAATAGGAGAGTAGGGCACTGTTTATTATAACTTGTTCCCACGTTTCGAAAGTCTAGTAGACTCCCTCTGTTTCGTTGTTTCTTTTCTTTATATAGTTAATTTCCGGAGTATACGTGATTTACATGCTATTTTTTCATATATATATATTGACTTAACCGTGTATTTTTGACTCTCATAATGTCAATATAGCAGCGTGTACTCTTTTAAGTTGCATTTCTGATCATCTACTATATTATAGTAGACCTATAGCATTTTTTCAGTGTTTAGTTTAAATTGTAGATTTGGATTGGTCGCTTGGGTAATCTTACGCATTTAGTTTCAGTTCTAATAATGTGAATTAGTACAAACACATCGCAAAATATAAAATGGTTTAATGTGCTATTATATGATAATTAATTTTTATTTATTCATTTATTGTATTTTAGCTACATGTCATATGGTACCGATTGTGATGTGCGTGTAATCCAACTTTTACATTGAATATTTTTCGATTATTAGGACTCTCTGCCTTAAATTCTAATATTTTAAAATGCAACTTAACTGTTTCACATGGGCAAAGTTACTGTAAACTTAATAAGAAATTTCGAAATTACGGTAAAAACTCAGTCGTCAGTGTAAATTGACAGAACTGAAACATTGAATTGTTAATAGTAATATTTACAAATGTATATTACATACTTTCAGGATTATATTCATACATCTGTATTTTAATTGTACTTTTTGATTCCTTGCTCGATTCCAGCTCGCGCCAAGTGGATTTGTGGTGGACAGATATCGAGTACATGCGTTTCCTTGAAGTTCTCTCTTTCCTCCTGCTTCCTTCCTTCCACCATTATCATTCATCTCACCATTATCATCTCTCTCAGGTTTGGACCATACAACATCGTGAAATATAACTTAAAAATTACCCAATATGGTAGGAAGATTTGTTTTTATGTTCATAATTTCGTGGAAAGTAATTATAGTATTAAAACTTGTTAATGTTATTGAAATGTGTTGAAAGTGTTCTCTGTTGATTTTTTTTATTGATTGATTTTTTATTGATTTTTATTGATTGATATATATTGAAACCAGAAATACATCGAGTTTGAAACATAGTGTTGTGGTGAGCAACTTTAATGTAGGTGCTTCTTTTTCCTTTTTTTTAAAAAGAAAAGAAAAGACGACTGAAACATTGAACGAATAGTAATTTTTAGAAATATGCGTTACATATTTTTTCAGGATTATGTTCATACAGCTGTATTTTAATTATACTTGTTTGTTCCTTGTTCAATCCCAGCTCGCGCCAAGTGGATTTGTAGTGGACAAATATTGACAGCAAAGCGGAATAACAATAAAACTCGGAAATAACAAAGTATTGTGTGGCAAAACACAATGTAATCCTTTCGTCTTTGTTTTCTTTTCCTGTTTCTAAAATGAATAGGCGGCCTAAAGTGAATTCCTGACGAAAGTAATTCATGATGCGATTTGAAATATTGCTTGCTCATTGAGAGTTGAGCTAGGAAGTTTGGAGAATATTGGGAACATCTAACAATGTCCTTCGATTTATCCTTTTCCATCGGGTGCAGCTTAGCATTGACGTAAACACAGTGCCAATTTGCTCGTATTTTCATCAGTTCTTGTGCACTGGAATCCTCGCATACTTCTTAAGGAAACACATATAACCTTATACCCCCTTCTTTTATTATTCAGCATTCCCTCCTCCTTTTTTTCACTTTTTTTTATAGTTTTTCTAAAGTGTATTTGTGGCAATTTAATGGTGGAAGAAGAAGGTATCCTAAGCGTTAGCTTGAAATGAAAAATTACATCGCTGGAACTGCAATTTAAGTTGACAAGTGGAATCCTCGATAAATGGCGAGATTTGAAAGTGCGCTTTCGGTATCTTGTTTTGGAAGCTGAAATAATAAATCTATTAGAGTCAACATTTTAAAGAAAATAATTACTATTTCCTTTTGTGTATCCGCAGGTTAAATGAAATGTATAATTTTCTTTTCCCGTGTATATAAACAATATTTTTACCTGTTGTAACACATGAATGATTAGAAGATACAGCCTTAAAATATTTATATATACATATATATTTATTTATATGGTCTAAAGTAAATAAGTCAACTGTTAAATAGAAGGAAATTGAAACTTCGTAAGATCAAGATTTATAAGATAGAAGAGATACGTGTTTCGAAAGGAAAATATTTACAGAATAATATGTCGAGTATTGATCGGACACCTGGCAACGAAAGGTCTTTGAGTAGGCAAGGAAAGAGATGGGAGATAATATAAGGGAAAATCTGAATTAGGTGGATTACAGTAATTAATTATAACTGGATTTGATTGGTTTTGAATAGGTTTCAGTGGCGACAGGCTTTTACTGTGGCGTTAAACCTGAGATTCGTTTACATTTAGTTCGTTTCACATGCTCAATTTTCTCTGTTGATAGTGATGTCAGGGATGAGTTCGAGGTCGTTTTAGCGCTGAAAATGTAAAAACTGTTCGATATGTTACTAATTTTGATAATTCTTTGACCCAACCTTTTTTTTAAAAAAATAATAATGTAAACGTATATTTTCTCAGATTTAAAAAAAAAGAAAGAAAAAAGAAAAATAAGGCAATCATGTGTCTGGAACTCTACAGTATATTAGTTTCAGAAACATTATTAACGATTGATATACAGGGTTAGCATAAATGATTCATTCGTTTCGAAAAGGTTATATTTTCAAAAGTATTACACGTCTGAAAAACATGAAAAGTACCACAAACTCACCAAGTTTATGCACCCTTTACAAATATTCAATATGTGCCCATTCGGTGACATGCCACACATCGAGACGATACTTTAGCTCATTCCATGTATGTTGTAACAGAGTCCTGTCAGTTGTCTGCACTGCAGCACTAATGCGTTCTTTAAGCTCGACTTAAGGATTGCGGTAGTGGGGACACGTAAACAAGGTCATTAACATATCCCCATAGGAATAAGTCGCAGGGCGTTAAATTAGTAGACCTGGGAGGCCAGGGGAACAAAGCTAGATCATTGTTAGCAATGCGCCAATCCAATGATGCGGAAGTTCATCCTTTAGGTAATCAGGAACTAAGGTGTGCGAATGAGAGGGTGCCAAACTCTACATAATACAAACGTCGTAGGTTTGTGTTTATATATATAATACTTTTTCAAATATAGCCTTTTCAAAACGAATAAATCATTTATGCTAACCCTGTTTATTCTTGGTATTATTAATATGTATTGTTAGAGATGGAATATATTACATCTAGCTTAATTTCCATTGATTGAAGATATACATAGGATTTTCATAAATACAGTATGCTCTTTCAAAATCTATTTCTCTTTCCATTAAAGTGGAACTCATGTGATATGTTTAGTTGTATCCTTTTTCGGATGGTGTATTTTATTCGGGAGCTGAATTCTTTTTCATTCTTGTTTCTCTTCGGTCAGAATTTTTCTTTACCCCTGCTCCTGTTGGTGCAACAGCCTCCATCCACCGATTTGAATATTTTCTGGAAGACTTAATGAGAGGTAGAGAGTGCATGTCTCTCCTCGAGGCGAGGCAGTGTTTTCGTATTCTGTTTGTTGTATTATTGAAAAGCTCTCGAGGTGGAAGAGGAGAGAGCTTAAGAAGCACAGAAAAGCTTAGCAACTAAGTGAGCGCTCACTACGTGAGTTTGCTGCTTATACAGCTTTTCTGATATACACTGTGTGTTGTTTCTCTGTGTGAGACACCGAAAACGGTTCATTCCAGTATATCTTGATAAATAAAAATATCGTTTTGGGTAGTTTTCATAAACCACAAATTACAGATTCCCCCGCTTCCTGATATTGAAATTATAATTATTGTGTTTTTAATATTCCGAATTAGTTAAGGCAGTTAATTCTATATATAACATGCTAGAAGAATGAATACCCTGTTCGCTCAATGTGAATTTAGTGAGCTACTATGTATTTATATGCTAGCATGCTTTTGGCACGATGATACATTAGTAATAAACACAATTCAGAAGACTTTCAGACGGAAAGTCATTTCGTTAAATTCTAGATTTATATTTGTGTGTACTATAGTCTTCCGTACTGTGACGAGAACAAAGAAGTTCATTTCTGTTATAGAGTGCAAAAAATTTGAGTTGTTAATTAGCTACGGTAAAATAGAAAGTTCTCTAACACCATTGGAATTTTTAACGTGTTAATTTTCCAGTAATTTTCACATCAGATTTTTACAATGTGATATGACAATGTGAGTAAAAGTATCGTGACATTTCTGTTATGAAACTCATACTATATGTGTATGTTTGGAGTTCATCAAGTCTACTTTCTTCACTATACGGCAAGAAATATGAATCTTCAGTTTTAATTAAATGCTATCCACATGATAATCTATAGAGAATTCAACCTGTTTACATCCAATATTATTTAAAAAAAAATCAGATAAAAATGTTCTGTCCCCATAAAAAGTAGATATGGTGTGGGCAATGTTTCGTTTCATAAATTGGAGTTTTGTAAACTACGGAAAGAATTGAAAACATAAGCAGCCTTAATATATAAATCTTCCGTTTTTGAATCGGAATACGAGGTAGGGAGGGACGCTAGTCAATTCTGGAATTTGTAAAAATGTAAAACTAGGTACTGTTCTACAGGTTTCCTTACGTATAATTGTCAAGAACTAAGAAACAACAATGATGTTGCAGATGAATTCGCTCGCTATTTTAATTCAGCTTAGAGTAATGGCAGAGCGCATTATGACACAGATAACTTCATGCCTGATGGGACTAGTTATGCAACATTAGATACATTTCTTTTAAATGAAATAGCACTAGAAAAAGTTAAGGAAGCCATAAGAGGTTGAAATCCCCCCCCCCCAAAAAAAAAATAATCTTGCGGAGCGGATGACATACCACAATATGTTCTTTAAAAAGGTGATAAACATTCTGGAACATCCATTACATACTACCTAGGTATTATAAATGTCATTTAAACAAAGCCTGTTTCCGCAGGTGGAGAGAAGCTAGTTTGTCCTATTCCTAAACCTAGTGATTCGAGAAATACAGAGTTTTAGGCCTGTTTCTGTTTTATTAGCAGTGCTAAGGTATTTGCGCAAGTAAAATTCAAGAGGGTAATGTGTCATGTAAATCCCGTTCAATCAATATACCAAGAGATTCTTTGCAGTTGTGATGTTAACGTCGATTTACATCTCTACTTGGACATGCATTACGATATTTCCTTGATGTTTTGCAAATTAAATAGATCTGCTCAACGGTAAATCGTACTTTTGAATGCTGTAGACTTGCCGTGGAAATTGTAAAACGAGTTCAGATGTTTAACAACAACTAAGCACGTTTCCCATATTTTCAAAATTAACATTTAAAATAAATTTGCTAGAACTTGTTTCTACATAGAGGGATTAGTTATTAGGCCCGTATTATTTTACGACACCATAACATTTGATAGTATGTGTGCATAGCAGTAGTATCCATATTAAGCAACTTTATAATCAAATCAAAGTGTTGTGAAATGTTCCTTTTCAGTACCGAAACAAAATCTATTGCTTAGATTGGAATCCGAACCATTTCTTGGCCTTATATCTTACTAGTTATACAAGTACTCCCACCGTAAATAGAAGCTGGTAGGATTCACCATTCGAGCACAAAGGAACTCCTATTACCAAATTAGTTCTCGCACAAGCGTAGTGAGTGATACATATTAAAGTACGCACAATTTCCCGTACATAAATCTGAACAAAATGAATTTGCACTTATTAAATTGGAAATATTAAATGCCTACATAACTTATAAAATCTTATTAAATTGTCAATATTAATTGCCTACATGACTTCTAAAATTTATAATGAATTACTGACACTCATTCAACCCATATACTAGTATTTTATCCAGACATGTTATGGGAGAAATATTCCCCTTCAAAAGTTTTGAAGATATAGATGTAGCATATTGGTGATGAATATGGTCTCCTTTCCAGAGCTTTTTAATCCCCCCATCCTCTCGAACTCGAGAAGACTGGATAAAGCGCTGATTTATATACCCAGTACAAGGTTTAACTTTTACCCTATTTCCTGAGAGTAACATTCTACTCATTAATAATTTTACTTAATTATTTGACATATTTAACAAATTCAAGAATCCAGTATTAGCTTATGCTTGCTCGTCTGAAGCATTAATATCTAAGTTGTGAAAGCAAATTTGGTTTGGGTTGTAATTTGATATACTGTTTAGTGGTTCATTTCTAAATGTCAGTGCAAGTAATTTTGTATTATACGTTTATTTAATGTGATTTCTATGCTATTCTCAACCTTAGAATTTTAACTATTATTAATAATACAACGTGATTATTAAAGAAAGAAAAGAATTTTCTAAATGTTTGAACAGAGTTGAAGGTACAGGTTGGATTTGTGTATTGCAAATTATGAGCAAGCATTCCATTCAGTATAGTGACCTGACATGTTGATAATAAGTTTTGAATTGTTGCAGTTAACGAACGAATAGATATGGTGTGACACACTCGTTTGTTCTCCCTCTTGCCTCTTTTGTTTGTTGCGCAAATCAAAGATTAGCTGCGATCCAGTCGTTTGAAGTTCTCTCCCATTGCCATTCTCTATGGATGTTTGTAATGTCCAGTAGCTGTATTTACGATTCAAGGTTCAGCAATGCGGCTGGACATGGGAATGCACAGCAATGAAGGATTCATGAGTTTTGCAGTGAATGCTTTGCGAGTTTTGTTGTGTTGTGAAGTCAGTCTCTTCCAGCTGATTGTTCTACACCTCATATCATATATGCTTCCATTTTATATATATATATATATATATATATATATATATATATATATATATATATGGCTTTTTCATTATGTTCATTTGGATGGAATTGATGTGCAAATTGACTTTCCTCTATGTTTTGTATGCATGTGTGTGTATGTGTATGTGTGTACATTTAGATGTATTGGCATATATATATATGTGGAAGTTTGTTTTCATTTGTACACAAGGTCACTGAAGAATCATAATAGTGGATGTTAGAGCTTTTATGTTCCAATAGGTATTTATGGAACTGTTTAAGTGATGATTTCTGATACAAGGATTTCGACTTCATATGGCCCTACTAATGCATTTAAATTCACTGTGTATTCCTCTTCTGGCTTTGGAACTAACTTAAAAAAGGGGTGAGGGAAAGATCAAATCTGGCAACAACAACAAACTTTAATTAACATATCGGTATTAGGTGCCACCTGCCATATACATTGACTTTAACTCTCACAAATCTTTTTGCGCAGGCTGTTCACGGTACCATGCTGTATCATTTTTTTTTTTTTAATATGATGAGGGCACATTACAAAAACACAACAGTTCTTAATTCATGGATGTTCAGTACAATATATATATATATATATATATATATATATATATATATATATAATATTCAGTGTAGTAAAATATTAGTTTGTTTTCGAACCTTTTCGTAGTAAAACACTGTGCTCCCTCCCCTCCCCCAAAAAAGTGTTTTTAGTGTGGCAACCAGTGCGGTAATAAGTATGTTGAGTTTCGGCAATGTAGCATAATATGCTTTAATGCGAAATTGAATCCCCTGGAGAAAAAATGAAAAGGATACTTTTTTTGTTAGTTTCCGTTCTGTCTGTATAGTATATTTGTGTATAAAATTTCATCAGTGTCATTAATAATATTTTTCAGAGTTTTTGAAAAAAAAAAATATTCTGATTCATCAAGATCGATATTTTGTTTAGTACAATTACAGAAATGTAAAAATAAATAAATGAAACCGTGACGTAATACCTCGTATTTCTTTTTCTCTCAAGCTTGATTTGCCATGTACTTACATCTGAGAGAATCATTATTGCGGAGGAAATTTGTTCCAGCGAGTCATCCTAACCATGAAGTACGTACAGATGTGAGTCGATTATTTATAGTACATACACACAACTGACCGTTACAAGCATTAGGCTTAAGCGAAGTGTCTGTATTCTGCGATTCGGACAAAACGATTTCAGGAGAACCGTTGATTTTTTTTCATTGGTTACATGTAAAGTTATTTTTTTTTTCCTCATTAAATGTACTTTGTGTGTGAAAAGGGTGTACTTTGTTACATCATGTATGTTTTACAACGATTCGTCATATTTGACGTTGAGCATGTCAAGTTCTTCTGTACTTCTTATATTCTGTTCTTTTACGAGTGATGTGATATGCTGCAGGCCACCTTTTTCCTGAGAGCTTTGTCTGTTTCATATCTTGGTCTATCTGTCTGCAGGGTTAATAGAGGAGTAGACAATGAGAGATGAGCAAAGCGAATGAAGTGTTTATGTGTTGTGTTACGTTGCCATGATCATCGAGTAAGGTATGGACCAAAATGGACATGTTCCGTCAGTGTCAGCAAAATCCATTAACAACATCGGGGTGTAAAATGGCTGATGTGAAGGAACTAATGTTCTTTTTTTTTCTTTCTTCTGACGAAGGAGTAGGATGGAAAGGATCCTTGGATGTCAAGTCTGCAACACACGGTCTCTCCTACTTTGTTAAACTTCTTCAAGACTTGACGATGCTTAATCTCATTCAGACCGTGTGCTTTTAGTTTTAATCTCACGTTTCATTAAGAAACTCAGTTGGTAATTAAAAAAGAAGTGTCTTGGTTAATTAGAGAAAAGAGTGAAAAATTATTTTCATCTAATGAGAACAATTAATTAAGCATCTTTCATGATGGAGTAACGGCGCAATGTCCACAGTGCAATACACGTCAATGCAGCTTTTGAAATTGCTAGTCATAAATCAGACTTCAAATTGTATTTGTTTTACAGAAGACTCGCTGTCTTCACGGATGATAAAAGCTGGGACACATTACCTAATAATATGCTTGGTAGTAAAGGATTTTTTGTTTCTTTTTCATTCACTATTAGTAATTTATAATTTTTATAGATAATTTATATTTTAAGCGTTTTATAATCTCATTTGCTACGCATGTTTTGTGTCTTCTCAAGAGTTTTTGCCTTTATTTTTTACGTTAACTACAGGGATAACTAATATGTTAGTTTACGCCAAAACATTCAAAGAAAAAGATTAAATACAAAAAATTGTCAAGTATTGTTTATTACGTTTACATACTAACATCTATATTGTATGGAACCTGGAGGAGATTATAACACGCAATGGAGAAATAGAGAAATTTTGGAGAAATGGAGAAATTTTGCCGCGTTCACAAAATTTCTCCATTGACTTCTATCCTTAGCCAACTGGATTCAGTTTCTACTTTGTATTCTTATTTCTGCGAAATTTATCTAATATTGTACATGCGGAAATGCAGGTATGAGGCCATTTTTACAGTGGGAACATCAGCAGTGGGGGATAGGGAGAAAGTATGTAAGGATAACCGATGTTTAAAATTACCATCGCAGCATGCGTTGGTTTAGAATATGTATATTTTGTTAGAAGGAAGTTATTCATTGTATTATTCTCCGCTTGGGACGTTATCGCATTGCAATTTTAGATTTCATAAAGAGACTGACTAAAATAAGGAATACGTTATGAGTGGCGGTACCAAGTAGAAATAATGTTCGAAAATACGTGTATGTCAAGGATGATGTCAGAACGTGTTTAATCCTTGCTGTGAAGGTCTGTTGTGGCTATATGTTTTGCGTATGCGCGTTAGGCACAGTAGATCCGGATTCGATTCCTGATAAGAGCTCATGTGGTTCTGATTCCACGTTTTTAGCTGTAGGTCTACATTTCATATAGGGTCGATGCTAAGAAGTGACGCTGAACTCCAACCACCAACTAACTCGCATGTAAATTATGAGTGGATACAAAATATCTTGTGCCGTCATTGCCTAACAATCCACTGAACTTCTTACAGTTTGAAGGATTTCTAAAATATATTGTGAGAAAATGCTTACAACGATAATGTATATTTTGTATGTACTTTTAAGTATTGTTTCTATTTACGGACAAAAGTGTTATTTAAAAGAGCACAAGCAAAGAAGAAGAAAATATATAATGAAATAATTTAAAATATTTTGTATTATATCGATATATTTCTTGTTTTCGTTGCTATGACAACTTGTTTATCTTGTTAAGGTAACTAGAAAAAGATAGAACGAAAAACCATATTATTAGAATTGGATGTATATTATTTTAATGTGACAAATACGGTATATGTCGAAAAATATATATATATATCCGAAAGTTCATAACTGTGTGGTGTTATTCATTGTAATCTCGTGTACTTTATAAATATTCAATATATTTGGAACCAGGGAATGTAACGGAAAAATTAACGTTACATGTTGTTACTTATTTTTAGTAAAATACGTTTGATTAATTTCCAGGCAGAGTGATGATGTCATAAAGTGCTTTTTTATCACTGAACGCATGAGGTTAGCAATTTCGTGAGGAAGAATAACAATACAATTAAGTGCTTGAGAAACATACAAACTTGTATCCGTGTTCCACCATCCCTTACTAGATTACTCTTTCCTGCTCACTTTTCAACATGCGCTATTATCCTCTTTATATGGTTATCCCTTTCATTGCTTGACTGGTTGGACTGAGCAGTCAGAAAAATGTTCTAACTTTCCCTCGCCTTTTGACTGGTTCAGTGACAGAGCGCTAACTTCTGCTGCGAGAGTATCTAGTTCGGTTCCAAGTCATGTAGATTGTGATATACAAGAACAACATTGTGTCCATGGGCTTCTTCAGAGCTCTTCGATTTCCTTCACATTCTCTTCCTACCATTTATTTTACACTCACTTCTATTAAACATCTATCTCCTTTAGCGTAAAATGCATAAACGTTGTACGTTAAAGTCAAAAATAAGTTATGATAAAAATAATGCTGAACAAATAATTGTCCTCATAAACATTAGTTTTTTTTTTTTTTTTTTTTTAAAAAAGTCTAAATGTTCTGTTCGTTGATATAGAAAAGGTTTCTGTAATCTTAATGTGGATATGATTACATGTGGATTACAAACGTCACATTATGCTTTCCTTACTATCGACTAATATTTTTCTCTTGCCCTAAGTTATTCTAACAATTTCATTATTCTGTTACTTGATTAGAATTTAACGTCCTTTTCAGCAGCGAGGCTGTATGAAACCTGAACCTACAGCCTAAAGTGGAATGCGAACCACTTGAACTCCCACCAAAAACCGAACCTGGTCCTATGTAATCACACATTACCAAATACCAAATTTGTTAAATCACACATATTTGTAGAAATATGGAATTCTGAGATATGATACACAGTGTTCACTCAGATTGAGTATGAACCAACGTATTTTTTGTATTTGCACGAGTCATTACTTCTCACTACCAATGTTCATATGCAGATAGGGCTGCATTTATGACAGGGAACAGTTGACTTATCTCAATATACAAAAAATTATAACGACATTTTGTGCGACCTTTTCACTTCTAAACCGTTTGAAACGAACTTTTGAACATAGCACTGCCATCGAGGTGGGGTTTTTTCATATCATTTTGATTAAAATGCGCAGTGGAAGAAAGGAAGGAGGATTCAAAATATTTGCGAAAAGTCTCTTCCTATTCTGTGAGGATAGAGACATGAAACAGCATAAACTTCCTCATTAAATAACTAGGCTTGCATTTCATTGTTTTCAAAAATTTAGCTTCTTAAAGTAGGGGAAGGAGCAACTTTTACAATAATTTAGTTTCCATTTTTTAAATTACTCATATGTCCAAAGTGAAGAAACACTGAACCGTACCGAAATGAATTTTTGAATATGGTTACCACTTGTGTCGAGCTGGGTATTAATAGTGTCACTTTCTGTAATTCGTATGCAAGGGATATATAAATAATGCCTTGCGATCCCTTAAAGTTAGGGATTTAACTCGACATAGAAACTCCCCAGTATAAGTAAGTGAAAATGTTTCAACGTTTTAGAAGATTCAGCTTCTAAAGGGTGAAATTGGGACAATTTTTAAAATAATAAAATTTTCCCTTGTATATTCTTTAAACCATATTGTCCCCATTCGATGACTGGGCGATTCAGCTACATAAAATAGTTTGTCATCAGATTTTCATGTAGAAAGAAGTCACCAAGAGCCATCAAATTGTGTGCATAGATAAATCTTCACCAGATCAATTTGAATGTGACATCATGTTTTTTTTGATTTTTGACTTGAGGGTGGAATTGGAATCATCGAACTTCATAGTACGCACATTTACTGTGAACAATATTGCGTCGAGTAGGCAACCCACACTACCGGGTTGTTTTACAGGTTGCATTTCCCGAGAATGGATAGTGCCGTCCCGAAGTCATTGCTCGTTTTTTTTTTTTTTTTCTTTCTTTCTTTCCTTCTTCACATTTCTTTGCCTTGAAGATTCTGCATGATTATGCTTTCCATGCGAAGAACAGGCACTTTGCTAGTTATTACAGGACAGGAAGCAACAATAACAGAACCCTGCACAGTTAAATATAATAAATGTTTTCCTGGTAACTAATATCCCACCCGGTGTATGGTCAACTGATTACCGTGTAATCACTTGTGTCAAGGTACGCTAGTTTGTCCCGTACGTAAATCTTTAGCTGTTGAAATTCAAATAGTTCACTCGGTGTCGTATAAGTGCTAGTGAGAAGTTACTGGAATGAAAGCAGTTACTGGACTCCTATTGAGAAAACCAGCAACTAGCTATATACCAATGCACCAATCATGTACCCCTAACTGCCTAAGTAGAAATCGTTGCTGATCGGCTCTTCGGAGCTCCAGGCTGGAGTTTAGTTCATTTTTATTAGATTATATGAACATTTTGCCTCATTCTGAAAATATACTTAATACATTGTGTTATACTCTTGTTAATTGATTTTTCTAACTTGAGAAGTTTTAAATTTTATTTACGAAAATAGCATCAACAAATAATAAAAGCTCGGGAAACACTTGGTCACTATAATTATCCCTAACATTTTAACCATAATTTATTGAATTTTTAAATTCCTAAAAAAAAAAAAAAAAATGAAAAGTGTTAAAAAATATCAAAGATTAGGTATTCCAGTCGATTGGTATCATTGAGCTAATAAGATGAAACATACAGGAATATACTCAGCTATTCATTGTGACACTAGCAAGGCAGATATAGATTATACAAATGCTAGATATATACTTTAATAAGCCAAATATTGTACAAATTGTAATAGCCTAAGTAAACGAATTATTATAAAATGTTCTTGATAGCGTTCATTTATATAAAAAGGAAAATTACGCATTTTCTTTTATTAATACCAATATAAATTTAAGGCAATTTATAAGTGAAATAGAGAAAAATTTTAGTTGATAGACTTCAGGATTGTGATTAGGAGGGAGGATGGTCTGAAATTTTATGAAGCTATTCATAACTTATTTAATAAATGTATCCCGCGTAAAAAAATACAATCGTAATAATTTTTGGATTTCCTACCAAATAATTAGAAAACTGAAACACGAAACACCTGACAAACAAGAGAGCGTACAGTACCAAGACCAAGAGTTGAAGCAGAATAGCGAAATATCACTAGCATTTGCACATTTTTTTTTAACTATTCCAACAGAGTGGAACACCGTAAACATAACTGACGGAAATACACGTGTTCTAATAATTAAAAAAAAAACTATGCTATTAAAAAGTTGAAACCAACCTTATATTTGAAAATTAATATAAGACCTGCGTAATATTCAAACTTTTATTTATTTATTTATTTAATTTATTTATTTGTGTATCATTTTGAAGATAAGACTGTAGTTTCTAATATCTATACACTTATAAGAACCCATCAGCTATAGAAGTCGAAGAAGCTATCAAAATGATGAAATCAGTGATATGCTGCCCTCCTTACTGAATCCCACCATATGTAATAAAAGAGTGTGCTGATGATATTCTTAAACATCCCCTGTGCGTAAAAACTAGTGTATTTCCAGAAAAATGGAAGGAAAGTTTAATTTATCCTGTTCTAAAATCTCGGAACACGAAAAGTGTAGAAAAGTTTAGATCAGAAGCTATCTTATCGTCATTTGCTAAAAATTATGAACATGTTACATATAACCGAGTACTATAGCACTTACAACCTTACCTCTCTAAATACTAACATGGTTTCTTGAAAAAGATGTATACTTCTGCAAATTTGTTAATTATTACGAGTTTCATTGCAAAGAAGCATATTATAATATATTCAGATGTCCAGAAAGCCTTTTTGATCACGATATTTTACTTTTAAAAAAACTAGAATTTTTGAATTTTTCTCAAAAATACTAACATTTTTGACTTCCTACTTACTTAATCGTAAACCATCTGTAGTTTTCAAAGGCTATCTCGAAAAGTTTAATACAATATTAGGCGTTCCACAAGGCTCAAACCTTGCGCCTTTGCTATTCCTGGTAACGATTACTGATATAACTGAATATATTAAATTTTTTGTATGTTTATTATTACTTGCAGATGATTTGAAATTATATGCTAAAATCAAGTCAACTGATTACTACATAAAACTATAAATGGATTTAGAACGTGTAAAGACATCTTGTGACATCTTGATCAATTTATGTTATATTTACTCAAATGTAAACCCTTTCGTTTACTCGAAAAGAAAACTATATCAGTTATGACTATATTGTTGATGGAATAAGCCTTCATAGATCTGAAACGATTAAAGATTTAGGAGTTTTATTTGACTCAAATCCATCATTAGCTCATCATATCGAAAACTTCTCCAACAGTGGAAAATCTTGGGTTCGTCGTTTTAGTAAGAGTTTCATAATCAGTCGACACCTCTGAAGTTGTTTTATTCCTATGTGAGATTTCAATTAGAATATGCTTATATTATTTGGAACACGAATACTGAAAAATGTTTTTAAAATGCTGGAAAGTGTGTTAAATGCAAGTTTTTGAAATTATTAACGTACAGGAAAACAGGTCTATATCCTACATATATAATGTACTGAAGTAATAAACAACTTTAATATCCTAACATTGAAACAAAGAAGATACCTCCAGGACTTAGTGTTTCTCCATAAAATCTTGAACAATAATATAGATTCTGTTGAGTTAAATTCAAATGTAGTAGTGGATATTCCATTATCCAAATCTAGAATTAGCAGTAGCAGTAATTTTACTGTACACCCACTGACATGGTGAACCTATATGAGGAATGAGTGCTTTCTGCAATAATATAGAATTAGTAGTTCTATATATTGATACGTTTGGAATGAGTGAAAATGTGTTTAGAAAAACGATGTGCAAAGTGATTACTCGAGACCAGTAAATGAACTAACTGATGCATGTAAAAGTGTATCTAGAATTTTCTTTGTATTGGACGACTATATAATAATCTTCATTACACTCAACACTGTGATTGGACGCCATAACCGTTGTGTAGTAATAAATAAATAAACTGCTAATGTACCAGTTAGAGGAAGATGTGTTCTATGTTCTTGATTTCATTAGTTTTTACGTTAATATCTTGTAATGCGATTCTAATGGTGACTTTTCAAAATGTTCTTATTGATATTTGAAAATTAATATAAGAGCATGAGTAATATTCAAACTTTTATTTATTTATTTATTATTTGTGTGTCTGTCATTTTGAAGATAAGACTGTAGTTTCTAATATGTATATACTTATATACATGCATATATAATATTAGCAATATCAATCACGTTATGTTTATTCAAAATTGTTATTACTTCATTACTTCTTTTATTGATGCTTTTTCGAACCTGTCCTGTGTATGAAATAGACAAGCAATCGTCATATTCCGATTATTGTTCGGACGTTGTGCAGTGCTGTGACAAATGCGTTCCCCGATCGTAGCGAGTGAAATTTAGCGCGAACTTTAGTTTGCTGCAGCTGTCATCATGTAGAGTGTTTGTTTAAGAAAGGGTTATCTGGTACAGGGGAAAAAGGAGGGACATACCCCCTAGCATAGTAGTACCCCCAGCCGTTTTATACTCTTTATTCTTTACTTCCCCTTCTCTCGCTTTTTTTTTCTATTCATTGCGTTGTCCCTAGCGGTACTAAACTAACGGAGCGAGCGGAGACCTCTGTTCTAATTTCCTACGGCAAACACAAAAGAGGGTAGCCTGTGTGATGGCCGCCCGGAACTGCCGGTTAGCGAGGCGGCTGGATGGATGAACGAGAGTTCTTTGTGTACAGTCAATTCATTTACCCAACCCACATACCGCCAGTGGTTCTGTACTTGGTTTTGTCGCGTGGCACTCCCAATGTGTATCGTATTGCTGAGTGTACCTACTCGTACGAATTCTGAAGTTCACTTTACGCATGAAATAATAAGTATTAACAAGTGTTCTTGCTCTGTCTCTTCCTCCACCCCTCCTCTTTCCCCATCAATAGTGGTATGTGTGTTGTGTGTACTAGCAATTATGTATAAAAAATCATATTCGTGTAATAAGCCAGTGGTTCTCAACTTGTGTGTCGCACAGTCCAATGAGTTGTGTCACCAAATTTTAAAATCTAAAAATCATGAAGCACTTAATTTGTTAAAATCATTTTTGAGACAATTCACCGGCCCACATCTGCATCGGTAGTAGCAATGCTCAATACTACACAGATTCACTACGACATAGATACTTATACACCTACATATTTTAAATTTATGCTATTATTATTGACAGAAATTCGAACAAATGTGTCGCGATATTGTGAATGTTTAATAAAGTGTATCGACAGCTAATAATAATAATAATAAGTTGGGAACTCGAGCTTAAGACCAGAGGTTAACGCTACTATTTCTTTGGAATGAGTCAGTTTTCATGCAAACTAAGGGCATCATATTATATTTTTGTGCATAAAAAGCTATATTCATATTTTATTTTTATAGTAAACATTTTACAGCCTGTGTTCTTAGTGTAGTAGAAATAATAATCTGGAATATAGCTGCAAAAGGAATGAAAGTAAATTCACTTTATTTACGAATATTTTTAGACTTCTAACCTATCCTGTGTACGAGTGTCGGAGTTTTATAGAACAGCTTTCTTCGTGGGTCTGTCGACAGGTATCAGAGCAAAAACGATAAGAGATGTCGAGAAATGGTTTTCTGCGATCGATTTACTGTCCAAAGAATAGGTTCCGTCTCCTCCGTTAACTCTATTCAAAACGGAAGTAGTTGAAAGTAGTCCTTTCCGATTTCAAGGTTTATCACCATAGAACGAAAACAATAACAGAAGTGAAAGTTTCTTATTTATTACCGAAGCCGGAAGCAGTTCAAACTTCATAGAGCAAAACGATAAGAGATATTCGTTTTTCGGTTTACAACACTTCACCATAGAACAGAAATAGTAATAGATGATGACAAGTGCTTTTCTTCAATCGATTCGGTGTCTCAAGGGAGTATATCACCACAGCCTGCAACATTCTGCCAGAAACAATCTACCAAAACCGGAACTGGTTGAAGTTTGCGACTACCGGTGTCAATATTGATTTTCATAGAGCAAAAACGATAAGAGATATCGAGGTTCTTTTTTGTATTCGATTCAGCGTACCTAGAGTAGGTTTCCTCTCCTCTGTTAATCACCTATTTAAGCTGGAAGTGGTTCAGATTAACTATTTCCAGTTTCATTTATCTTCGTAGAACTAAAAGTGGTAATATCCAGCAGCAAGCTGTTTTGTGCAATCCATTCAGGATGTCAAGAGAATATACCATCACAATCCGCAACACTTTACCAAAACCGGAAGTGGTTGAAATTTACAACTGCTGCCGGTTCCAATACTGATTTCCATAGAGTAAAAACGATAAGATATCGAGATGTAACTTTTTGCAATCGATTCAGCTTCCTGGGAGTATGTTGCATTTCCTTCGTTAATCATCTATTCAAGCTAGAAGTGGTTCAAATTAGTGATTTTCAGTTTCAACTTTCATCGCCGTAGAACAAAAAACAGTAAGGCATAGTGAGTACCGGTAATGGCTTTTTGATGCGGATTCAGGTCCGAGGAACAGAATCTGTCTTTTATGTAATTAATCTATTGAAAGCAGTAGTTGAAGATGTACTACTTCAAATTTGAGTATTGAATTTCCATAATTTGGAAGTCTTCTGTGGTTTCACTAACGAAACTTACTTGTTAATAGTAAGAGTCTGTGTTTGAAGTAAGTACGTGAAATCTTCGTCAATTAATGAATGAAACTAAAACTCCCGGCGCAGCAGCTCTTAGGAAACCTACCAGCTGGCTTGTGACACTCATATCTTTGGGGTGATATGTGGTCAGCACATCGGCTCCCATCGCCGTTAGTGCTGTCTTCGTAGACTGGAGTTCACTATTTATTTATTTCAAGTAGCTCTGCAGTTATCCTCGCGATGTTGAGCAGACGCTGCAATGCCAACACCAACCTAGTGAATGCGGATGGCTATCCGTCTTTCCTCGGATCAGACTCGTTACTACTTGACTTAGTTAATCTCACAAGAGACGGTATTCTAGTGCTGCTATGTCTTTGACCAATTAAGGAATGATTGAAACCAAAGTTTATAGTAGATATGCATCTACTAAAGTGCAGTAATTGAGATATTTCTTTCCCCAAATTTAATTTCATGGACTTTCTCTAACAGCGCAAATCTGTCTTGAACATTGGGGGAACGGGTAAGATCGTTCCCATATATATAAGCGATATTCAAAACATTTCTGTAGTTGAGAAACAATGCTGTGGAGGATCAGGAGAGCAGAGTTGTCTTCAACATTGGGAGGCGGGCAGATTTGAGGCTTATTCTAAGTGGACATTAATTTCATCTCACTTTCCTTTGCGGTAACCGGACACAAATAATCAAATTTCTCCCCCCAAAACACATTTCAAATCGAATTATTGGGGGGGACAATCTCCCAGTTCCAAGATTGGACAGGGCATGTCCGTCTCATCCCCCCGGGATTTGCGCCAGTGACTTTCTGTTCACTTCACTGTTTACGCCTCTTATTTTTATTTAAGCAACGAAGTAGATCTTATCTTGACGAATTTTTAACTTTTGCTAGACGTTTGTGAGTGGATAATTATAATGAAAGTTATACTGTAATAAATGTAAAACCTGATGAACAGCACAGTCAAGGCTGCGCACGAGACGAGGTTTGATCTCATGTTTTTTTCGATTCCCACATGAAGTTGGAGCTCTATATTTCATTTAATTGTTCTGATAGACACGAACAGACTCCAAATTAGTGATTCAGCTCCTTTATTGATGAATTTATTGACAAATCCCTTTCTGTCACATTAAAGTGGTTTCTTCGACGTCTTCTCGTTGATTGTGTCCACCGAATCTTAAGCCACAAGCATACACTCAGGAAAAAAATGTAGGTGGTGTACTTAAAAAGATAGGTTACATGCGTAATTCCTGTAGTTTTTGGACAACGTACAGTAGACGTATAACTGAAAACGCATGTTTTATAATACTTTCTGTATAAGTGTTCCATCTATACGTACTTTCCATATGAAACAATGCAGGCGGTCAGGATCTCACATAGAAATGGACGTATAGTATATAACATATAGCTGACGAAGGTAGCATAAGTATATGCATGTGATATATATACGGAAAACTGTTAGATGTCAGACATCCTGCAACGGCATGATGTAACTAACATGTAAGGGCAGTGCCTATGTAGCATACGGATAACGTATGCTCCGTACTGTTTTCTATAGTAAGCAAGAGGATACCGTATATTTGTACAATATACCGCTGTCCGGAGAACGGATTTTTCTCTGTGTAGCTACAAATTTTCAAATAGCTTTGCACAAAGGCAATTAAATCAGAACTTTTTGTATGTTTGAGCACAAAGATAATTAAAGCTTACCCACCCTCCCACTATAACATACGTTCTGATTTTATTAAAAGAATCAGATAAAATTGTACTTCAACGAATTATATACTGACACGTACAGAGGAATTTATTTCGGGGAGAGGATCCAAAGCTTTTCGGGGGTTGGAATTCTATATGAGAATTATATTAAAATTTGTATAATCATTTCTAAAATTAGACTAAACTTACAGAATCGTCTAAATTCTTTAGGATCCATTCCTTGCATATGTAGACAACAAAAGTTTAGAATACATAATAATTGAAGGGAAAAAAATCAAACCTCGGCACATCCCGTAGCTACCTCGATGCTTAAATCAAGATAAAGCATAGAGAAGGGGAACATGTACGTATATGTAATATTATTTTAAACGATTTTATTGTATTTATGTTGTTCTTAAATATTACATTGACATAATAATGAATATCGGGTGCATGTTGACCTTTTGATACCTGCAGTTTCGAAATTCGATGAACACATTTGAGAAACGTAAGCTGGTTGATATTATTGAAGGGATTAATTTATCTACATGCAACAGGGGGGGGGGGGGTTATGAACTAGCTTTCCACATATGAATTTAGTGATTTATTGATTTATCGGAGAAACCATAAATGAATGCAAACTGTGTACTGTGCTACGGATGTTGGTATATTTAATAAAAGAGAATACCGCTTGAACTTCGCGTGGAGCAAACTTTTTGTTTATAACTGGCATTAGAAAAAGCAGAAGAAGTATAAAGAAAAACTTCTACCATCTGACAGCTATGTATGTCTAGAAGCAAACGGATGCACACAATTCCAGTGTATAGTAATTTTAATTTTTTTTTAAGCTTTTAAAACATGATTCCTTACTGTGTTCCTTATTTTACAAAACGAAAGTAACAGTTGGTTACTATTTTTTCAATGTTGTTGAACTGCTGAAAATTACAGTAAAACGTCGTTCGTCTCCGTTAATCATCCGTAATATCAGTTATTCGCACTCTGAAGAGGAACAAGTTTTGTGTGTTTATTACATTTGATTCAGTTTTGAATAAATTTAAGCAATTTCTGCAGTTGATTTAGATGCATTTTAGCTTTTTCAAAGCGGCAGTCCTACAGAAAGGAAGTTGAGTGATGGATTCCGTAGAATTAACAAGGGAAGTTCGGGAGAAAGCACTCGTCTACAGAGAAACTAGGCATGCTATTGGAAGGACCAATGCATGGTATTACAGCAGGCTAATAAAATTCGTGTTCCGTTGGGAACTGATCGAGAGATTCAACTTGGAAGTTTATGTGAAAAGAAATGAGTATATGCACATTAAACGCGTCAAGTACAACATTATTAGGAATGAATATTGACGTAGGAATTGAACTGTTTAGTAATAACTAACGGGTGTGTTAGTTAAAATTAGTCATTATACTGTTCACAATAATGATGAGTTAGAGATGAAACTTAGTCACCGTTGTTCTTCTGTTCTATGAAGAAATAACGTAGACAGAAGACTTCCCTGTATCGTGAACATTTTATATGTGCAGTTGTGTTGCATCTGTCAAAGGAACAGTTTGCACAACCAAAGCGAAAATCAATTCGACAGGTGATTCAAAAGATATATAATTTGTTCAGTAACCTGCCTTGTGGAACGCAAACTGAAACAATACAATATATCGCGATGATCGGAACAGATTCGTTAGCATGGACACGAACTTTATTTGATTGTTGCGTTGGTACATCATAATGTCCGGATGAAGAAGTTTCATATTATGTACAAATCTCCTGCCATAATCTTTGATTGGTCGGAACCCAAACATATCCAATGGTTATACAAATCGTGTGCAAATAGTGTATTTAACGTTGAATCTCTGAAAAAGTTCTCAACCGACAGAAGTTTTATTAGCTTGTTGTAGTCAGCATGAATTTTGGTCTTTCAAATGGCATGCTTAGTTTTTCTGCAGGCGAGTGCTTTCTCCCGAACTTTCCTTGTAAGTGGAAACATTTCCAATCAACTTCGAATTAGGTAACGTAGCATTCTTGTCAGAAACTATCAGTACAATAATTGAGAACATTTTTGTATAGTTTCAAAAGTTCTTCTTTTTGTGAATAACTAAGGACGTGTGTTCTTTGTGTAAAGCACAGTATATTGTAAGAAAAAATGTATGCTTTTCTTTGTTAAATAAATGCGTGTTTGGTTATCGGCCAAAAATCTTTATCCGCACAGTCTTCGGTGCCAATTAATGTGGATATACGACGTTCTACTCAAAATCGTATTTATCTTAATTGTTCGTTAGTTTGATAATACCGTGAATATTGTTTAGAAGCAGTTTGCACGAAATCATACTGTAAAGTATCGTGTATATTTCACTCACGATTCAATTTGAATTTAGTGTTATGTATTAGTGGGATGACACCCGTAATAAATGAGATAAATTGATAGCTTCGAGGGGAAAAGCGAATAATATAACAAGTATCAATTTATTAGGAAGGCAGGACATAGTAGTATATTAATTTTTTATTGTTGAAAAATAGTGTTACTCTCCACAGGTGAAATTTGGTTTCTACTTTCATTTCTGCATGAGAAGGGTAAAGTAAATATGCACATTCGTACAGACAAGCAAATTACAAACTTACGAATTTAAAGTATTTTCAGTTCACTGTTGAAAACTAAATATTATTATATGTAGTGGTAAATGGGGAATTATTAATTAAGCCATTATCAACCATTTCCAGCATATAGATCTTAGTGTGACCAACTATTGGAGCGAAAAATCAGAAAATGACTACAAAAATGTGACATATGTTTGGCCGTCCTCGTATAAATTTAATACATTATATCTCTTGCTTGATTGGAAAACTTTCACCAGTAATAATCCCACCGATCCTCTGCAAAATAATTATCATTGCTAAAATATTGTGACTTTTAAACAGTGAACTATAATGTTCATCAGCTGTACCTAATAAAAAGAATAAGTAAATAAACTATACAGAATACTCAGACAGGTCCTGTAATAATATAATTCTAACTCAAGTATTAAAATAATGATCTCTCTCTCTCTCTCTCTCATTCATCTTTTTTCTCGTATTAACTTTTTGCAGGAAAGCTAGGACATGTAGGGTAATTTTATTAATGATATATTGAAAGTTGAAAGCAATTTATTCTCAGACATTACTAGTTTTACCAATATAGGTACTTCTAAACAAGCATCAACCACGAATCGGACTTCTGCAATTTGGCTCCTTACATTGTTCTTAATACCAACAGTTGCGTCTCTTGGAAGGTACGTTTGTTTGAATACAACACGGAGACCTAGAAGTGACCGAGTGTTTTTTTTTTTTTTTTTTGTTTGTTTGTTTTTTGTTTAACGTGTGTATCCAGCTTAAGCTTCGAAGACAGCTGGTGAATGATACAAATACGTATGTCACCGTATTTTTTAGTTAACAAAGACTCAGCTAGAATAGTTTGAAAGAAGATGGTGTGTACATCAAAGACTTTGACAGATATAGCCATACGTGTAATATTTGCCGGTTCGACGCCCAGAATCTGCCGTTGTTACTGCGCGCTCTTGTCGACTTGGCAGGATACCATGCGTTTGGGAGCCAAATAGGGCCATCGTGGTTTCGCTTCTAAGCATTTATTCACAGTAAGGATAGGAAGAAAGTGCCTGAAAATTCAATGCGCATGACGCCGGCGCTTGATTTATAAAAGTAAAAGACAAAATATAGTTGGAGAGAACTACATGTAGTATTGTGTTAACTTTATTGGAGAAGTGATTTGTCGGTGATCTTTCTTGACTAGTGAATATTTTAAACTTATGCCCCCCCCTCTCTCTCTTTTTTTTTTTTTTCATTTCACACATTTGTTCATGTATGTAATCTTCCGTTTGAATTAAGCCTTATTTCTAAGATAAGATTTAAATTACATGCCCCTACGACTGGAATCGAAAATGGAACCACGTTGAAGAACGCTCAACTGTTACAGAACGCAATTTTTAAGCGAAAATGTTGAAACACACACCTGCGCTGCTTCGATTCCATATATTCATCCTGTTGTGATAAGCTTGCATTCTTTAAAACAGTCTTTCCTACATTTAAATATTACATGATGCTCTCAGTACTGTACAGTAAAAATTTCGTCAGGTATGAACCTTTAAATTGCTAAAGAACGTGTTTTTCTAAAGATTTTATAAAACATTTGTTGTCCTTGTTCATCTTTGAATAAACTTGTAAACTTGTTTTTGTACTTGTGAATTTGTTTTGTGAAATCTAATAAACATATGTTATTGTGAGACATATGCTAAGAAGGATAAACTGTCAGTTTTTCTTCCGATATATCACAAGTGTTTTATGTGAGCACCTTGCGTAACACGGCACATATCAAGGCCAAACCTTTTGTAGTATGTTGCGTTCAATATAAGCGTTTTCCTTAACTGCTCGCTGTTGACTCTTAGCGGTAGAAAGTGGAAACACTACATGGAACTAAATTTAGAAAGTTAACCTTTCGAAGCGCATGTCTGACTATAACATATTTATTAGATTTCACAAAATAAATTTCTGCAATCGGGTCCATCATTTTAACTTGCCCTGTATATATAATAAAATATTTTCAATGTGATTATAAGCATTTCCTTGTTAAAATTACGGCCTTGATAATTTTAACACAGCTAAAATGATCGACAATATTGAGTTGTACAGTAGCCTATAATGCAACTAGTATTACATAAACGAAAAGCTTGGAAATACACAGTAAACAGAGTCTCATTTTTTTTTTTTTTTTCTGAGTAGCACAGTAGCAATATCCTCTGAAGGAAGTAAATTATCATTGTATGAATACACTTAAGAGGTTATTTCTGTAGCTACTACTAGCAGTCCTATTTTGCGTTGTTATTTTGTCAATTCTCTTTCTCCTAATATGAATGTGTTCTTGTTCTCTCTTCTTGATCGTATTTTTTTCTTCTATTGTAGGTAAGGCCCCATCTGTATCGATGTTGCGTTGATGATATTAAGTGCATCGAAATTGAACCGAAGATCTCAGTGAGTATTACTTTGTGCAAGCTCTTGAGGAATTAAGAGATTTAATTATGTTTTAATTAAATTTAATTTCTAGAAATAGATAGATCATTTGTAATAAATTGTCATAATCTCTATAAGTATTAGACAGGTATTGTCAGAATTTTAAAAAGCTGTTTAAGTTTTATCACTGACCATGCTTTTGTTGATTATAGCGTTCCTTTTCAGCATCGAAGACAAAATTTAAGGTAGAGACCGAACCACCATAATGCGTTCAAGGCTTTCCCACCGGGAATCGAGTTAATCCACGTGAACCAAGTACGTGCGTGCTACACTAGACCAGCTTGCTAATCTTCTCGTCCCGATGTAAAAATTATTCCAAGAACAAACTTTTTCACCACATCTGTTATTGCGCGGAGTCAAGTCCCGTGTAAGCAGTCTTATTCTGTTCGTTTGTCATTGATGATGATGATGATAGTAATTATTATTATTATTATTATTATTATGCAGGTAAAAGAGCAGGTGCTCATTACCAAGTTTCACATTTTAAACATGTCCTCCGACGTACCATCATTCCTCATTCCATTTGCGATATTGTTAATGCAGATAATGTTAACAGAGGCATTTCCATATGTACAATGGATGTATGTTCCGGCATGTCTCTGGAACGCTTGGACCAATTTTAACCAAACTTAGTACACATAATACTTACATTCTGGGAAGGAATACTGTGGAAGTAAGAATCCTAAGCACACCTAAGGAGGGTGGGAATGGGTGGCATATAGAAATAATTGAAAACGGCTGATATTAGTGTCATATTCATAGTTTTCGAAATCGTTGAGATGAATAGTGACACTTCCGATTAGGTTAAAGTACAAGTTCAGTCTCTATCGGCACAAGGTGAGAAAGGGTGAAAATATAAAGTGTAAATGATCCAGATAAGTAACGAATCCATATTCTTTCGAGATCCCTAAGCTGTTAGGTGACCCTTCCGATGCATTTAAGCTCAAGTTGAGGCAAGAATGGGCCATATTAGCTGGTTTGGGAGTTTATAGAGGCAACGCCAAAGCCGTTGCTCGTACTATATAATATTTGGATGTATGCCTATGCATGTATATTCCAGCGTAAGTCTGGAACACGTGGAACAATTTCAAGCAAACTTAGGAGATATGACTTACAATCTGAAAAAAAAAAAAAAAAAAAACTTTGGGAGTAAGACATCGTGAATGATAGGAGTTGGAAGGAGTGATAGGTATAAATAATCCAAAACGACCGACATTATTGTGCAGTCCATAGTTTTCGCGTTCGCTGAAATTAGTGACGCTGTTATTGACGTTGAAATCCAAGTTCAGCTCCATCGCCAGAGGAGGGTGGGGGCAAGGGCGCCGATCCTGGGAGACCGGGGGCCCGGGCACCCAAAGCTCATGTGGGCTCCCCTATTGTATTTGTGAATATACAATATTTGGCATAATTTGAATGCAATTTGCCTTAAAATCCTCATACCTTCTGCATCTGAATGTCCCACCCCCCAAATTTGCAGAAAATTCGGCGCTCTTGGGTGGTTGATGTCAAAATTGACTGAGATTAGTATGGATTTCATAGTTTTCAATGTCGTTTAAACAGCCGACCCGTTTGAAATGACTTTTGGAACAGTTAGTGCGTACCTCAAGCTGTTTTTCATTCTTAAATTGTATCAATTTGATTATAGTGTGAGAAATATGTTGTTTCAAAATTTATACTAAACATACAGTATTTTCTATATTGTTATCATTATCTTTTCATTGAAATAAATATCCTAATAGGGAAGGTGATTCAAATATTTTCCATAGACGTATTCTCCGTATTCGAAGAACAGGAATTTCAGCTAGTACAATATAAAAAACGGCTAGAGAAAAAGCAGTTGAAAAAATTGTTTCAAGGAAATGGATCGGTCCTGCGTACTGTTACGTACTACCAGGACAAAGAGCACTGATTATTGTTTTCAATAATCTAAAAATTCTAAATGTTAACCTTTACTGTTAATTTCTAAATTCTAAAATTGCAGAAATTTTAAGTTAGTATGTTTGGGCTTTTGCAATACGAAGTGTGAACAATTAGTTTTTATCCTTGCATAGAGAAAGTGGACTTGAAATGGAAGTTTGAAAATAACACATGTTATTTGTCCTTTTCCACATAGTTGCCATGCAAAATGACACATTTCTTGATCCTGTTTTTCACTTCCACAATGTTTTTAGTATCAACGTGGGCTAGAAAACTAATGCTCAACAGTGGAGGTGAACTCAACACTAGAAGATAAATACGCCTTCCTTTCAACAACTGTTTCATTTTTTGATGTCAAGCCAGGGGAATATTGTGGGTGGCAAAATACATGGTAACCGGAGATTTGCACATTTAATGTTTCCTGGACATTTTAAGGTGGAACATTGTCTACTAAGTGGCAATCAGCTTTGCTTAATTTATTACGATGCTTTATTTTCATCCCATGATCAAGTTTTTCAGTAGACCCTTGTAATATGTTCCACTCATTCTGTGATAATGCGTTAGATAATCAGTGGGGATTATGCCTAGAAGTAATAACAACAGAAAAAATGCTTGTCAGAAGGCTGCACATGGGACTTTTTGGGTGGGTATAGAGTGAGTGCTTCTGTTGTTTATTCATATTCGTACTTAGCTTCTGGATTATACCAAACATTCGTCCATTGTCACAAGACGATCGTAAAAAGTCGTTCTCATCGGGAGCACACAGGACCAACACTCGAAAGCGCAATCAACTAGTTGCTGTTTTTAAAAGAGAATGAGAACAATTGAACACTTTCACTCATCCCAGGCGCCATATAATCAAACCTCTTGTACCTAGAAACATAAAATATAAAAATTGCACTTTGGTATCTATAGACATGGGCACAGTTGCAAGTTTCGTACAATTAGCACAACACCTTCCATACGAAGGCAAAATATTATTGATTTCCCCACGTAATCTGTAGTTGTGCTCCCTTCTGCTCCAAACATAGATGCGCAAGTTAGAAGGATCTGTACTGAAGTTTACGGTTTTGCTCTATTATTTTTCCATAATCATAATTCCAAATTCTCTTGATTCTTTCCGTGTCTCTTTTCCGTATTTGGGCATGTTTCAATCCTGTATGATATAGTATTCTATTTTAAACATGTATCTTTTCCCTTAACTTTGCTACAATTTACATATATATTTTTCTTTTTCGCACATTAATCCATTCTGTATGTTGACTTTCATTTTTATCCTATACAAACAATATCTTCACTAATAATAATGTTAACTATCCAAACCTAGTTTCCTATTTACCTTTTCTGTCCGACTTGAATAGTTGACACTTTTCCCCTTCGCCCCAGTTATTGTTTTCTTGTAGTTAGGGCAGTAGTGTTATTTTAATAGAGATAGTAGATGGATCTGGAAGGTAGATAGACAAATATAACAGTCTTAGTGAATGGTTATTCGAAGCGTTCGCAACGTGTTTTTATGGCTCAGCGTACGCTTGGAATACGCTGACCATGTATTTAAATGTGGATGGCTAATCACTATGCGCTGCAAAAGCGAAAGCAATAAGAGCGCGCATAAACGTTGGCTCGAGCATATTTTGTGCGTTTCGGAACAATAGACCACCTGCTGTTTCGGAATAAGTAAAATATGTCTAAAGGAAGGAAAGAAGTGTTTCCAGGCAAGGGGATTTTAGCAAGGAACAGCTGCTTGGAAGATGCTTTGTGCAAGGTATTGGAACTCTGCTATTATAAAGTATGTGCGTGTATAACAAAAGAAAATTCACAAAAATACAAGGAAATTCTGAAAAATTAGGTAATCACAGAAAAATCTATGTAACAAAATAGAGTTATTTCTCATGATTCGCATGAATGAGAATAAAGGTTTGGCAGTAAGGTCTGGAAACCTTAAGTGGCTCATAGTATGATTTATAACTGTGGCGAAAGTAATATTACCCGAGTAGCCACCTATGTCGCGTTTGCTGCGGGGGGTAACGCATCGGAAACGAATCCTCATATAACCATGCCGAAGCAAACCATACAAGGTAGGAAAAAAAAAAAAAAAAGAAAGAAAGAAAAATTTTTGCTGGGTACCACAATTGACAATTAGCAATCTATACAGGATTCTAATATTGCAAGGTGGTGTGACGAAATTAGGTAGCAGTGCGAATATCTTGGAAACGAATTGTCTAAGATAGATGGTTGTCAAAAAGTATTGGAAGGACCTTAATCCAACAATGGATCAACAATTATTGATAATGGTATATACCCGTTTCAAATATAAATAACCCTCACCTCTACACTCATGTGATTCCGGTTCTTATTCTTGATATATGAGCATTTGAGATTAAGAAATAAACGCTTATATATATTGCTCTGAGAGATCGTATGTGTTGTAAGAATTTCTGTAGCTGTAAGAATTAAAAAAAAAATAAAAAGCTAAACTAAAATTTACTGTTCCTGGTATAATTGGGTAAAATTTACTGTTACTAGGTATAATAAACGGTTCTGCGAACCCGAAATGTTTCAACAACCGATTCTAGCGAACCGGTGCGAACCGGCTGAATATCTCCATTGAGTCAGTTCTAGAGATACAAAAAAATCTTGAATTAGTGTTATTATCTAATGATCTAACTGTATAAAAGAATAATTACTTAATTTATTTCGTTAAATTTCTAGTTCTGGGTAGGGGAATAATGAAATATATATGATAATAATGGAAATAAAGGTGACTATGTGTAAGTTTGGTAGACACTTGGGTATTTTGGATGGCACCTGAAGAGTAATCCAGAGACCGCCTTTTGGTTTAATGCAGTTTCGTAACAAACCACTACCGTCATTCATGCCTTGTTTTAATGTGACAGCGCGGTTAACTTTTGTGTGTGTAAGAAGATAGAACAGTAGAAAGAAAAGAAATGTTAATGTGCTCTGAGTTGCTTTGACTGTTTGTTTGCTGCTTTCTTGTAAGAGTTAGATATTGTTCCCAGAGTTCGTTTTTCGCCTCTAAAAAAAAGATAACTCAGACATACATTTAGTTGGTGGCGAGACTTGCTGCTGCTAAGAGGATGTTGAGGTTATTATGAAGTCATTTGAAAAACATTATATTGGATTTTATGCAGGAGTAAGAAATTATAATTTAATGTCCTGAGTTAGCAAAAGATATTAAACATAGGCGAAAACTCTTTTCCCGCCCTTCACCCTAACAATGTACTTTCCAACTAGGGGGAAAAATGAGAGAGAGAGATGTTCGCAATTTCCACACTCATGTAGTTTTTACGTAATTCTGACATACGTTATTTGTTGTGTTGACACGCGGGTTAGCCGCAATAGAAGAATAGTCCATACATTATTCGGAACGGTGTTGTGTATATGTTTCTACAGAAGTAGCATTACATGGCGTAGTCGAAACTCGAAAAAAAAAAAAAAAAAAAAAAAATTGGACCGTGGTGGGACTGTATAATGACACCCAGTTACTATTCATGTTGAATTCATTTCGTGCTTTGCGATCTTGCCAAAAATGCTGGAAGGATCAATATGGTGCGTGGGCTGCGGATATATTTTGGAGCTTTAAAAATATGCTGAAGGAAAATAATCTTTGTTATTTAAAAAAAACTACAATATAGCCTCATATCAGATGTATAAAAGCTGTATTAAATTATTAGTTTTATTATTTTCATTCCCTTATTGTTGTTAGTGCTCCATTCTTCCACCTGAAACAGTTTAGTTTGTATTTACGTATCAGTATTATTGATAGCTTCTAACATTTGTTTATTCGCAATACATGATCATGTTTGTTAATCCAGCATTGTTTGTATGTTTACATATAAACAAATTTTGGAAAATGTGTGTAGTTTTACTATCTATTTCTAGTGTTTGGAAAATTTAAATAGCATACTGCAGATTTTTTTTGTGTGTGTGTGTTTTTAATGTATAATCTGAAGTGTAGCTAAGGATAGCGAGAATGTAAACTTGAAACATCTTAGTGTTAACTATATAAATATTCTATATTAAAAGCTTAGTTCATTCCAATCGGTAGAGGTATTTGCATGAGCTCTTAATTGTTCTTATGGAAATTGTTTACAAGCGCAAGAAAGTATTTTTTGTATTGAAGTTAAGTAAGGAGAATAAATATGTCCAGCCCAGTTCATGTGATTTAACTTTGCCGAAAGGCATGCTGATTTCACGTCTCGTCTGCAAGCAGAGAGTTTTCCCAAGCAAATCCAGTGTTCGCTACTAAGCTTAATGCCTTCAGATAGAAGGGAAAATCATTCTTTGAATTTATTTCTGACGAAAACAAGAACACAAACAAAATTATTCGTACACAGTAATTTACATCTGTCTTATTATCGACAATTGTCTTATTATTTACAACTGTCTTTATTTACAATATTAATATTTACACGTGACTACGGATGCGCACGAGTCGAGTCGAGATTTAAGCCTGCCTCGACTCGAAAATATGTTTATCTTGTCAGTTTCTGTCTCACTCGACTCGAATTCGAGACGAGACGTCTCGAAATTCGAGTCGACTTATAATATACGCACACATCAGCTAGAACATTATGACTACCTACCTAATGTCAGTATGTCCACCTTTGGCACGGATAACAACGGCGACGCGTCTTGGCATGGACGCAATGATCCTTGGTAGGTCGCTGGAGAGAGTTCGCACCACGTGTGCACACAAAAATCACTTAATTCACATAGATTCCGGGGAGGAAGGCGATGCGCTCTGGCGTCACGTTCACAATCACATCACAAATGTGTTCAATTGGATTCAGATCCGTTGAGTTAGGGCCAGTACATCACTTGTAACTCGCCCGTGTGTTCCTCGAACTATTCTATCACACTCCTGGTCTTGTGACGTGGTGCATTACCTTGTCGAAAAAATGCCAATACCGTTGGGAAACATAGTCGTCATGAAGGAGTATAAGTAGTCTGCAAGCAGTGTGCGATACGCCTCGGCCGTCATGGTGCCTTGCTCGAGCTCCACTAGACACATGGATGCTCATGTGAATATTCTCGAGAGCATAATTAATCTGCCGCCAGCTTCTCTCCGTCCCGCGGTACAGGTGTTAAGGACACGACTGGAATGCCCTCTGGGTGAATACTTTCTTCAAAATAATATTAAAAATTATAAAAGGATTTTTGAGTCATTCGAGTCGAGTCGAGATTTTTACGAGCACTGTCGACTCGAAAATTCGAGTCGAGAAATATGTTTGTCTCGACTCTCGAATTTTACAGTGTTCCCTACATATGACAGTATTTATATTCTATCCCAGCAGTATCAGTCTCCTCCAAGTGCTTCAGAAGAATCCCTCGAAATTTACTGTTCTGTCCTTGCTAAAAAAAAAATACATAAGAGCCAACTTCACTTGGTAGCTTCTGTCTACTTCTTTTTAAACAAAATTAAGCCATGTCCACTGACTCCTCCCGCTACAATCAGATGAAAGTGTTTTTATTAGTTTTATGCATAAAGGGTAGAATGAAGAAAGCAGGAGGAAATGGGAAACACACAAACACGATGTTTGCCTAATACAAACTCCAGTTTGCGCGAGCTGGAGTCGATCCAGGTATCCCCGCACAGAGGTTAGCTTTCTACTTTAGGCCATCGCGACCCCGAAAGAGAATACATTCTTTGCCATAACAGTTAATTATTTTAAATTGTTACTTACGCTGAGTTCTCTACAATTAGTGTTCTTAATAGACGTAGTCTCACGGAACTTGGAGCATCTTACGCAGAACGAACGAAAGTTTCTCTGTTCTGAATAAAATAAATGTAAGTTTGTCAGTAGCAAGATATTGTGACTGGGATAATTAGTACCACGAATCTTCCATGGAATTGTCCGCTATTAAGACATTTCCAGAAGGTTAATTATGTGATTACCACTGAGTTACACTTAATATTATATTCGGACATGAAACAACTAATGAACTTAAAATTTGTTGATACACTTGACTCCGAACATGTTCCAATAAACACTTTCGACCCACCGCATACAATAACTTAATAATATTGGGTCATTCCATGTCAAATCACCTAAAGCACTGTGCTTCAATGTCTCAGATTCTCTTCAAAAAATGTTCATACATAAATATCAATGAAATTATGCTAAATTAATTTTTTCCGATTTTTTGGAAGAGAAATGGACCAGGGAGAAATGTTTGGAAAATGTAAATATTGCTTCAATTTCACTTTTTGGCTCTCAGCATCATGGATCTAAATTACCATAACTTCCTTATTTTTGAAGTTATTGGGCTCCCACGTGTCAAATGAAAGCTTAATTTTTGCTCTTTCAGTAGATCTTAAGTAACCTGCAAGAGGCTACACTGTCAAACATTAATGAGCATACAAACAAATTTTAGGGTTTTTTACAAATTGTGCCATTGCTTAAAAATTACAACTATGAAACTTTTGAATTTTTTGTTGTACATTCATCTTAACACCTACATGGTATGGCTAAAAAATAAAGAGGGTGGTGTTTTGTATTTTTGTAATTATTATTTTTTATGTACGGAAATACACAGTTTTAAGTTTTGTTACAAATTGTCATTGCTCGTAAATTACTACTGTGAAACTCTTGAAACCTTTTTTTATAGGATCATCTTAGCACATACATGATATGGTTAAAAAATAAAAAGGGTGCTTTTTGTATTTTTGTAATTATTATTTTTGTACATCAGAATGCAATTCATGAATCGCTCTGGGCCTTCTATATTCTACTGGCCAGAAAATAAAGACTTGTTAGATTTTGAAAATATCTTCTGGGAAGTTCCTGTTCCATCTCTTACAAGCCAATCAGCCAGGACTTACGCAACTGAAAGCAAAATTAAAAGAAGACATCATATCAATGAAAAGAATGAGCTGTGAAATATAGGACTCAACATTTTGTATGTAAATCTATGTAATTTTAAGAAGTATTACTCTTGTGTATGTTTATTGTTTTCATCTATGTACATTAGTTATTATTTCTTATTTCTGTTGATAGGGTTTGTAATAATCACTCAACCCCTTACATTGCTAGGCCTATATTTTCCATTCACAAAACCTCAAGATTATTACAAAAAGGGTATCCCTTTTTGTTATTTAATCATACCTAGTAAATGCAGACTAATCCTATAAAGTTACAAAAGTTATTTGAAAAAGTTTGTGTGGCAGTTGTCACTTCAGAGTAGGGATAGCCAAAATTGTTCGGAATCGGAAATTTCACTTTCCGGAGTTTTTCCGAATTCCAGATTTTTTCGATTTTACTTTCCGGAATCCGGAAAGTGAAAATTCCGGAATTGGCCATCACTACTTCAGAGGAAATGCATAATCTGTTAACAACAGTAAAACTGTATATTTTTGTATATTTTAAGCACAAATAATAATAATAATAATAATAATAATAATAATAATAATAATAGTTGCAAAAATACCAAAAGCACCCTTTTTATCTTTTAACCATATCATGTATGTGATAAGATGATTATAAAAAGAAACTTCAAAAGTGTTATAGTTGTAACTTATGAGCAATGACACAATTTGTAACAAAACTTAAAACTGTATATTTCCATACATGTAAAATACATAATAATAATAATTACAAAATTACCAAAAACACCCTTTTTATTTTTAACCGTATCATGTATGTGCTCAGATGATTCTATTTAAAAAGTTTCAAAAGTTTCATAGTTGTAACTTACGAGCAACGATACAATTTGTAACAAAACTTAAAACTGTATATTTCCGTACATAAAAAATAATAATTACAAAAATACAAAACAACACCCTCTTTATTTTTAACCATGCCATGTAGGTGTTAGGATGAATGTACAAAAAAAAAAAAAAGTTCAAAAGTTTCATAGTTGTAACTTTTAAGCAATGGCACAATTTGTAGAAAACCCTAAAATTTGTTTGTATACCCATTCATGTTTGACAGTGTAGCCTTTCACAAGGTTACTTAAGATCTACTGAAAGAGCAAAAATTAAGCTTTCATTTGACACGTGGATGAGCCCAATAACTTCAAAAATAGGGAAGTTATGGTAATTTAGATCCATGTTGCTGAGAGCCAAAAGTGAAATTGAAGCAACATTCACATTTTCAAAAATTTCTCCCCTCTGAACTATTTGATCCTTACACCGCTAATCCTTCACGAGGTGAGCCACTATTTCCTTTATACTCAACATAATGAACGTTTATTTTGATTCTACGAGCTTATTTAATATTATGCATAAGTTCTTAAGTTAATTAAATTGATAGAAATTTGAACAAGTTAACCACATCTAGTAACACTGGCATGACCAAAGTCAATGTTGTTAATGTAAATGTTAAAAGTAGGATGCCTAAGTGAATACTTGGGTATGCAAATTTATTCTTAGTTATTTATTTTAAACGGTTAAGATCTATATTCGAAGTGACTTTCTTCTCAAAAGTAATTATTGGTGAAATTATGGATTGGAAATTACCGACCGACTTCTTTATGTGTGTTGAAACTGAAGTATGTCTAGTGGTTCGCTGCCATTCATTGTTACGAAAGAAAGAAAAGGACAGTTAAGGAAGAATCTAATCAAATGTCAGAAACAGATGTATCGGAAGTTTACATTTCAGTCTTCGTCATGAAGTGTAATAGTGATTGAATTAGTTTTATACTACTGTATTGTTCTGGAGCTTTTGCATGATAGTTGTAGATTTTTGATTACATGATTGCATATTCTGGATTGAACATCACCGGGAAATTCTGAAACCTGTAGTGAAGGGTAGAAGGCTTTCTTCCGGAAACTTTTATAACACTTAAATGTTAATATTTGCACAATTTGTAATTTTGGAATTCCTTAGTCTGTTATATAGGTAAATGTAGAAGTAGGAAAAGTAGTTACAGTGTATGATCCGATTGTTTGAGGGAAGCATTGAAGAGCATGATTTGTTATTGTAGTCCCTTTTAATTTATGACTCCGTATGGTGTTACTGTTGAGATGTTTCGTACTCTCGTAAGAACAAGTTTCGTTTCCGGTGATTTTGAGCGTTGTTTGTTTCCTCTGTTAATCTTCTCTGCTTAAAGATATTTTTGTTCATGATTAATTGATACAGAAATTTCTGATTCTGTTTTGTTTGGGAGAAGAAGCGTTAGTGAATTGTCGAATGAAGAACTTAACTGGCGGACCAAAAATAAAAAAAAAAAGGAAAGGAGGAGAATACAGTAAAACATACGAATTGAAAAAGGAGAGAGGCAGGCTGGCTGGCTTGCTTGCTGTGGATTTTTTAAAAGGCGACTTTACTTAAATCATTCATTAGCATCCATTTCCTGGAGCTGTTCAGGACTGAAGCACTTATTCGTGTATATACAACCGAAGGGAATATATTTGCATTTTGTGTATGTATGAAATTCAGTTGCTTGCGTAATTACAAGTGAATACTGTACACTATTACAGAAACTTCTTTTATAATTTCTGTTTTGTATGCGTATTAGGAGAAAGAAGAAAGATGACAGTACCTTAAGGAAATCGATGTAGATCATGCTACTTTGATAATATTATATTTTGTAGACATATTTAATAATGTGGATGTTTGAAAATTATCGTTCATCTTTCTTGCAGTCATGTGAGGTTGTGTTGGAATTTTTCGATTGGTCGTGTGTTGGTTCTTTAAGATGAAGTATCCTGAGGCTAGTTCTGGAGAACCTTGCTAACTGCGTTACAGGTGATCCCTATTGAGGAGAAAAAGAGAGAGGAGGAGAAGAATAATATTCCGTGAAACGGGAACCGAGATAGAAACTGAACTACCTTTCCTTGAGGCTTTTTATAATTGGCTTGTGTTATTTTGTGGGCTCCGGGGTTACATGCACATGCCTCTTTATGAATAGATCCTGCTCTTTTTGTTTCATCATTGTGAAATATATCGGTCTTCTTTGAGTTTTGCACTATAGGAGTTTATCAAAAAGCTTCACGCAAATAGTTTTTATAAAAAGATAGAACTGTATATTACGTTTTACAGATACGTTATGTATTTTACCTCGTTAAAAGTTTTTCTCCTCTGTCCTCTTATTATGGTTATTTGGTTCAATTAGAATTTCCCGTCTCTTTCAGTCCTTGAGCTGTATGAGACATGAATCTACAGCTTAACATGAGATCCATATCACATAAGCTCTTGCTGCGAATCGAACTTGGGTCTCTACCGCCGAAGAAATATTATTATTATTGTTTATCAGCTCGCAGTATCGACTGAGATTTTTTTTTTAATAGAAATTTAGAATAACAGGTGCATGTTGCGTTCTGTGTATAACAGCAGTTCAGTTTGTCACAATAATAATTTTTACTGTAACTGTATTTGAAATGGCTCTTTCCTAAATTTGAAATATCAATTGAAAAGTTGTTTGCAGTAAGAAAAAATAGTGATGTACTAGACTTGCTATATTAGTGTTAATTATAATAGTTGGTGGTAATTCTATTGTTAATTTGTAGCTTCGATAAACCGTGACCAAGAATCTCCCAATTTTTCTTAATACAGTCTTAGGTTAAGGAAGTGTGACGCATTATAGCAATATTTTTTACCCTGATATATAAACTTTGATTTTCATTGGGTTTTCTTCTGGTGGTACTGTTAAAGAATGGTGGTTTATGTGGAATCGAAAGCTTATAAGAAATTACAGATGATCCAGTGATATTGAAAACGAGAAGAAATTGCATGGGAATATATAATTAAAAAGGAAATTCAACAAAGGTGTTGTCTTTCTCTGACACGATTCAATATCTATTTAAAAGTTATAGTTAAGGAGATTTTTAAAAATGAAGACAGTGTTTTGGTAGGAGGTACAAATGTTGTGTGTGTTCGCTTTGAAAATGTAGATCTAGTAACAAAATTCAACAGCAGTGCTAGAAATTTGAGGAAAAAGTGTGAAGAACGTACGATTGAAATTCATGGGAAAAGAGAAATTCAGTGATATATTGAATGAAGATAAATATAAGGCAAGTACAAAGTGGGAAGAAAGATTAGGGGACTAAAAAATGTTATTTATATTAAATACCTAGTTAATATTATTATCGACGAGCTGAAATGTGAACGGAAAATAAAAAGCCAGAAATGGCGAAAGAAGTCTTTAAGAAGAAGAAAAGCATTTTTTTAAATTATAAAATAAAAATTAGAAAAATGACTTATCGATTGCTTTAGATGTATTATTGTCCGTATTTGAACTTACGAAAAATTCATCAAAGAATGCCAGAGGAATTCAAAATACGAATATTGAAAAGATTAAAAAAAAAATGGGTAGTTAAAGAAATAAACAAAAGTGTGAGAAGTTTAGCGAAAGTTGGGGAGAGAATGGACCCGTAGTATACATAGTTAATTGTAAAAATCACGTCAACATTTGAGATAGTATTTCGAATGTATTAATGCGGTATGAAGGAAGGTGAGAGAAGTTTTGAAAATTGCACTAGATAATTGATAGTAAAGAATGCTTTCGTATGTGAGACGGAGATTATCTAAAGACCCTTGGAAGATTTTTAAATTCACAAACCACTTTGTGGTAGGGTACTTATTAGTAGTGATGATGGTGGTGATAATGATTATACAGGATGTCTACTGACATTTGAAATACTTGAAATACTGCAAGTCTACTGGAAATTTGTTTCAATACTAGACATTCTGAAAACGCATTTTAATTATGGTGTAATATCAAGATGGGAACCCGCATCATTTGAGTGTAGGTGACAATAGGGCTAACTGACCAACCACTGAAAAACCTGTCACTTCTGCGATCAGAAACCCGGAGCTCGAAAGCAAAATTGTGCTCCAGCATGCAAAAGAGAAGGCAGAAGTTTTGCAAACAGAAATGGAGCTTGAGGAAAATAGTTAAATCGTAATCTGAAAATGCTATATTTTAACGTCTTTTATATGCAGTTGGTATTCATGTAATATTTGCGGAATGTCATGACAGTAGCACATCAAAATAAATAATCATGAACATTAAACATTTTATTCTTTAATATTTATAATTAATTGGTCTTCTGCTTAACAGTATTTTCTGTACCAAATGTAATACGATTGTTACATAAATAAATAAGTAATTCGGTGAACTAGATGAGGAAAGAGCTGGTTGTGAGGTGTGAGTGAAAGTCAGTACCACACAAACACACACGAAAACGATGAATGTGCATTACGACAGGTATTCTGGAGAAATAACGTCTAGAAAATATTTAATCGTACGTCATCTTTTTATTTATTTTATTTTATTTTATTCCACTAATTTATGTATGTTCTTTCTATTAGAATGTTGAAGGAGGCTATCACATCATACAGTCATGTCCCTTTGTTTGCAAAGTGTCGTATCAAAAAAAAAATAAAATAAATTAATAAATAAATAAATAAAAATAAAAAATAAAAAATCGATTTTTGAGTTAAGACCAGCCCCGAAATTCCTTTTAGGAGCTCTATAATTCTCTTTAATAGCGTATCTAAATTCCTAAATGTAACTGTGGAATAAGCAATTTGATATTCGTCGTATCTCAGTTGTAGAGAATTATTATTATTTTTTTTTTTCGAACTGCCGTAACTCAAGATGCAACAGTTAGCAAGAAAAAGTAAGATAAGTTTCTATTGTTCACACAGAGTCGTATCTCAAACGACTTTCTATTTGCGTGTCTGTATGTGTGTGTTCACTTTAATGTGCAATTTGTTTTAATATGTTGTTTAAGCAAGCGGAAAATAATTATGTGCCTTCACAATTGGTCCCTGTGATCAAGCTAGTTCATAGAAAGCAGCCTTCTGAGGTAGTGGAACTACAGCATAGTGACTTCCTCAACTTCAAGCAGCTCTCCAAAGAACTTAGAATTTTACGGATTCGAGAATCAGATGGAAGTAATGCAAAATACGTTAACTGGAAGAACATGATAGAAATAAGAGTTTTGAAGAGGTCACCGACAACCAGCGACGCAAGTAGGCTAATAATTGCCAGAGACAAGAACACGCCTTAGCCCCCTTTCTCTGACTATTCAAACCAAAATACTCAACTACACATGATATTGGCATCACACAGTAATTCTCCTATTCAATTTCTTCTTCAAGTGGTAAAACTTGATTTCAAAATTGCAGTACATAATTTAATTTTAGTACAAGATAAAACACCAAACTAATTAGTAATTGATTGGCAAAAATCTAAGAGTAGCATGCTTGATACATTCTTATAGTCTTATCATAGTCACTACAAACCACAATGTTTCTGGAATTATATCCGGATGTGCATATGTGTAGAATGAATCAGCAGTCGGTTGATTTAGAACATAATATTTAATTATGACAGTCAAGCTGTTGTCTTAAGTATTATACTCGGACATTTTGCAAATTTCTTAAATCGATGTAAGTTAAATGAAAACACAAAAAGCTGGAACTAAAATTTAACTTTACGGGCTTTTTTTGGATGCAGAAGGTTTTACAATGTCCTCAAAAGATAGCTTTGAAGCTAATTTACACTCTATAGATATGATCCTAAGTTTGGAGAGTCGTTGATGTCCTGTTAAGTTTCTGAGTTTTTTTTTCTTTTTAATGATATTTAGTTTGCTAAATTTCCTTCCCTTGCCTTATAGTGAAAATAAATATTTGCACAGTTTTGGGGTCCCCAATCCGGCGGTCGTGGCATAAGCCCCGTTTTCCCCTCCTCCTCAGTTACATCACTGCCGACAACTATTTTCTACAAAACCAGCAATCTACAATTAGACTACAAGGAACTTTAAGTTAAGCGCCTGAAGAAGAACGTAAAAGATTGGGGTCGGAAAGTTTAACTTGGGAAAGCTGAAAGTCGCCCAAGACAAATACGGAGACATAAAATCTTTGAGCAACGGACCTACCCCTGTCATGCAAATGTCTGAGCACCAGCAATTTTACTTGCACCTCGACCATTATGACGGTTTCAAACAAAAACGAGTTTCTTTTTTGTAATTTTGTTAAGTTCAGGACTTTTTTTTTTTTTTTTTGCCAATTACTTTATGGATATGGTTCAGTAATTTTTAGTATTGTATGGAAGTGCTATTAACTGTACTCATTTAAGTTATACTCTAGTTTAGTTACGATAGCTTATTTTTAATTTTATTTTTCCTATGTACAACTTCATATTCACTTCATAGTGTTAACTTGTAGTATTTATTTCATACCACATTGTTTCCTTTTTAGGTGAAACTTCATAAGTTTTATTAGTTTGTTCTTTTAATATTAATTTCATTGAAAGAAACAAGACTTTTGGTTCTATCGTTTGTTTATATCTTTCATAACTTAACCATTTCAAAGATGAATACATAACTTAGATGTACACAAATGGACAATTTTACAGTTTTCCCATTTAAATTTGCATTATATCCTAAGAACTATGCACAGTGACGCATCTCATTCATAAAACAAACTTTTTTTTTTTTTTTTTTTTGCAAAGTGACGTATCTCAAATAACATATTTTTTTTATGGCTAAATATAACAATATTATATAATTTGAACATGTGGTACTAACGAATATACTTTTGCCTACATTGTGTCAAAAATTGGTAAATATTTGTTGGTAAACACGAGCGTAAGAGGAAAATGAAGTAGGTGCAAAATTTTAAATTGCTCTCCTGAAAAATGAGAGAAACTGAGATACAACACGTTGCAAACAAAGGGACGATATGTGGCACTCTTTTTTATGTAGTTTACCGTAGTACGAGAGTTTTGAAATATAATCAAATGGGACACTGCTGGAATAAAATTTTGCTTGCATGAGAAACACTTCTTTGTAAGTAAGTTCGCCCAGTCTCGCAACAATCGTGCCATATGACGTGGTAAGTGAGTTGCCAAGTGGCCGGAGTTGCCACAATTTGCACCATAACTATGGAGGTGGAAAGACGGGATTAGGGACCTATGATTCTGTACGACTTTAAATGTGATTTAAATTAATCGGACGGTGGAAAAGTTGGCACTAGCCTTTGGGGAGAGTGCACCATCGCGTGCAACAGTGGTTCTGTGGTTTTCAGAATTTAAACGTGCCGCGGACCTCATTAGAAGACCAGAGGCACAGTGGAAGGGCATCAATAGCAGTGACAGAGGAAAACATTGATGCCGTGGAGCAGATGATTAAGGACGATCCGCAAGTGATATACAATGACATCGAGTGTGCCTTTGGAATTAGTGCGTCAAATGTTTCAGCCATCCTGCATAAATATTTGCGTATGAGAAAGCTTTCTGCTTGGTGGGTGGCATACAACTTGACTGAAAATCAGAAGCAGATAAGAATGAAATTGAAATGGTATCAAAACATGCTTAAGAAATTTCAAAATGGGGACTGTAGGAGGGTTTCAGGCATAGTGATTTGTGACGAAACCTGGATTTACCTGTTTGACTTTTTTCTGCTCCCTGTATTGAGAAAGGAACTTTGTGGGTATCTGTTTTCCATCCTGAAGATGTTATAAATGCCTATAAGGAACAATTAGGTGCAGTTCTTGAAACTCAGTGGCACCAGTGCTTCCAGGATTGGTTTAGGAAAATATGTGTGAAATGTGAACACTTTGAAAAGTTGTAATAGTTGAAATAAAGACATGTGTACCCAGAGCTCCGTATCTCAGAATGTTTCTAGTAACTCTCGTATTATTATTATTATTATTTTATTATAACCAGGAGAATAGGAATATCCAAGTTAACTCCAGTAAACACTGTTATACATGTAGGCTTCGATTTTCTGAGTTTCAGTCTTGATTAAGTGTTTAAGAGGAAGAAAAATATATTTTGTGGATTCTTGAATAAAGTGTGTAGAAAAAGACTCATGATCTTTATGTAAAGGAAGAATGTGGAGAGGAATTGAGAGAATTAGCTGCGTCGAACGGAAAATGAATGAAGTGTTGGAAATTGTAAGGAAGAAAACAACAATTTCAGTTGTAATTCAAAAAAGGAAGGGAAACTGATTGGATCATTGAAAAGGAACAGTATCATGGGGGATGTGCTAGAGAGTATGGTGCGAATGAGACTAAACTTGGTGGACTGTATCAAAACAGAGAACATGTTCGTGAAAACGAGGTTAGCTGAAATCCGTAGTTATAGAAACATCTCATTTGCTGTAAAGTGATAGAGAAGCTGTAAATGCTGTTAATGACAGAATAACTATGATAATCTTAAGATGTGGATGATGACTTGAGAAACGAATTATTTGGAATAAGCAAAGAACAAATTGAGACTGATATTGTTAGTGCTTTTGAACAACTGGGTGATTCTATGTTACGTAACAAGTTTCGTTTCGTTCCTTGAACAAGATTAAGTTACACTTACGTTGTTCCACTATTCTGTTTGGTTCTGAGAAAGTAATCCTTGTATTTTTGTATTTTGTGTGTTTTTATGAAAAGATTTGTCATAGAGATACCGAATTTGTTAATTTTCACTTACATTTGGAATTCATTTCATTGCATAGAACTTCATTGATAGCATTTAGGATCTGTGATTGAACTCAGGTCTTTCGTAGCGAAATACGTAGTTATACATAGATCGAAGATGGATATAAAACAAAAATAAGGAAAGGAAAGACATTTTTAGAGCTAGTCAATTTTCTTTCTACATTTATTTCTTTCCACCAAGGATCGAATTACTTTTCAATCACGCGTGACCGCATTTTTCAATCTTCTAACCTGACCACTGTATTTCCGAATAGGAAACTAACTTCCTCTGATGTCAACAGTGAAGTCCTCTATCTCCCTATTCTTCCTGAAACGAGACTCCACACTTGGATGGTTGGTTGTGTATCAACTTCCTCCATTATTTTCCTTCCCTTGTGTCAGCATACGTGAGTACTTATGTGGTTCTATATTTTTATTTTCTTTCTCGTTCTTTTGAGAAGAAATGGTTCGAAAACTCAAGTAATGGGGAGTAAGGAAAGAAAATATATATAAAAAACGATGATACACCTTTGAGAAAACTTGTTGATATGAACGTAGGCTGTATCCGTATTCCAACAATGAAAACCAATATATTTCATACTGTTTTAATATACACAAACTTTTCAGGATGTATATATGTGATGAGATGGTAAAATGTACTATGCCATTCTTAAAACTTATATACGTAGAATAATGACTTTGTGTTTAAGCAGTGAAAACTGACTCATTTTTTTCGGTAGCATTTTTTAAAAATTTACTCAAACAAGTTAATTGAAGTTAATTTAATTATCTTCTGAGTATTATTACTTTTTATATATAAAATATGAAGTAAACAACTCGATTTATTATGTATACATATTTCCGTGCATTACCGGCACCTGTGGTCTTAAACTCGTCATGTATGAGGGATGACGTCCTTCTTCGAACACACTATCCGAGGAAGGAGGAAAGGAAGGAAGCGACCTGGGACTCATATATTAGGTATCATCCCGGCATCTTCTTGGTGTGAATGTGAAAACCGAAGAGAAACTTCGCTGATAAAGCTGTTACACTTTTCGATTGAGTGTCCCCACCAGGAATCGAACCAAGGACAGCTCACACCAAGGGCGGGAGCTTTAGCGACTATGCTACGCGGGGCCACAACTCAATGGTGACAAAATGAATGCACAGGTAATTAATAAAATAATTAAAGTAAGATGTGTGATGTGATAACACCGAGGATGTGTGTGTGTAGTATTTGGTCGTTGTTAGTGGTGTATTATAGTCAGTCAGATAGAATGGAGTCATGTTTTGAAACGGGCAGACGGGGTGATGCAACATTGGAGACCTCACTGCATTTCAAAGAGGTCAAATTGCGAATGTGCGGTTGGTGCAAAGTGTATCTAAGGTGGTCAGTTTCTTAGATGTGTCAAGAGAACCAGTATCGATGGTAATGACGGCCTACGGAACTCATGATAAATTAACATCGACGAAAAATAAAAGCAAACAGTAGAGAAACTACACTTACAGATCGTAGAGCGAATGCAGCAAAAATGATTGCAGAATTCAATCAGCACCTAGAGCAGTCTGTTGTGATAATCACAGCTGACTCTAGTTGCAAAACTTAAATATCCAAGAGTTAAGTCACATTTTTCAAATCGCTGATCACTTTCAACAACGCTTTAGCGCAAATAAAACAATGCTGAGAACATGCAAAGTAGACCACTGTTAAGTGAAAACGCGTTATATGGTCTAATTCACCTGAATCTGAGTTCTGTTTTATCTTCTTTCCAACGATAGACCGTGTTTATCTATAGAAGATCCAAAATATCTTATATTCCAAACTGTCTCCTTCTCACTACAGTAAAAAATAGTGGGGCTCTGTGATACTGTTGGTAGCATCCTGGTACTCTATGGATCTCGTAATTACGCTTACATGACACATTAGTGACAGTGATAATGTGGGAATGTTAGATAATCACGTGCATTATTTTGCCCAAATATTGTTTCCGGCCAGTCATGTAATTTTCCAAGATGACAATGCGTTAATTCATACTTCTGGAGCTATTGAGGCGTGATTTCATGTATATCGGGATAAACTATACCACCTTTCCTGGCCCGCCCAATCCTTAGTCATCAACTTTATTAAACTTGCGGTCAATTCTGGAGCTCAAACCCCGGAGCAGATAGTCATTCATTGTTGCTGAGTGAACTGAGTGCTGCATTGCATGAGAAATGGTGCAACTGTTGCAAAATAAATAAGTAAATAAAATTACAGTATTTTATGTTGTGTGTGTTCTTTACGTTCATATAGTGTCCGACTCAAAAGAAAGTGTGTGGGTAACTGCTTTTCGTAATCTCTATGAAGCCGCGGAAACTTTTAGCATATTCATAAATAGGTACGTCCAAAATATATGAGGTAAAGGAAATGTAAGACATGAGGCATCATCGCAGAATATCGAAACGTTTTTGTAAAGTATTATTTGCTAATTACCAGTAGTCTCTTGTGATATTAATAAGGTTACAGCAATGTAACATCAACGAGGTTCAGTTCTAAAAATTTATGTAAATTAATTATTTGATAAAGCGAGGAATTGAAATTATTATTTTTGTTTGTTTCCAACATATCTGTTGTGAAACAAAAGAAGTTACTTGGTGGTCCTGTTTTATTGCAATTGATAGCAGATTTAAGCTAACAGATGTAATATACCATAATACTATTATTTTAATAAATTTCGTCTAATACTTTCATTTAACTATCGAGTTATATACACATGTTTATTTTTTAATATTAAATCAGTTGAAAAACTCTTCGTAGTGATGCAGAACATTGCATTACGAAGTTGACGTGAGGTTTTGATTTTGTTTTGTGGTAAGTAAGGATTGGTTTAGACTGTAAGAAGCAATCTACCGTGAATCTTGTTTCTTGAATAAGCAAGCGTACATGAATATCACAATGTAAATGAAAAACAACCATGAAATTTATTTTATAACGTAGTGGTCATTTTCTCCCAGTATTAATTTATCTTTTTATCGTTGCATTTGGTCACGGTATCATTATTATTTGTCCTTCTCCCGAGAATGAGAATGAATTATGTTCAAGTTCCATTGTCGTAAGGATCTCTGTACCTCAGGAGTGATGTACGTACATCATAATAACGAAATTCTGTTGGTTGAATATTTCAACGAAAGAAGCAGCTGAAAACAATACATTAAATGCGTTTGGAGATCACGTCTAAGATGAACAATGAAATCTATTGCGACGATTTTTATTCTCGTGTAGTTTCTCCCGTCCCTCCTGTCCTTTGTTCTCCTATTTCAATTTAGAAAACATTTTACATGCAACGGTGCACTCTTGACGGGTGGAATAAATTATTTCCGTAGTGCTAATTCAAAAACAAAACTGCGATAAGGAGCAGACAAGGTCTAATTTATGAGAAAGAACCACCTTTAATATAGAGGAACTGTAACATAAATAAAACACTCTGATACATATATATTTTAACGGCGACGGGATTATTAGAAGTAATATCTACAAACTTTGTTATACTTAAGGAAATTTCAGTTAGTAATTATTTCAGTTTATCTTCATACGGACAAGTACAATCATTTTTTAAATAAGTAATCTTTTTAAAAAATCATCTTACAGATTAGTCTATTTGCATTCCAAGCGTTATTTATTTAAGCATTAAATCCATTTCTGAATGGTAAGAAAATTACAAGAAGTGTTAATCAATGATAATTGATAATAAATTTGGAAGAAATATAAATACAAATATAAAGAAAATAATTTTGTAATATCTTGCACAAATCTCGTATGCTTTGTCCTACATACTTCTTTTTATAAAATGTTCCGGATAACTTTCCGAATATTATTTGCTAATATGAGAAAGTTTCGGAGTTGTTGCAACACTCAAGGTCGTTTTTAACCTCCCCGGCGCCCTAGGCACTTCAAATTGTCACACCCTCCTCACTATTTCCAGAGCACTCCCCTTGTAAAGTCGTCTGCTGTGACCTTGACTGGGTGCAGCCATGGTGGTTACAAACGCTGATAATTGCTGTTAAATAAGCAAGTGCTGTTAAATATATATATATACATATATAGTTTATCATATTCAGTGACAAGCTAGTAGTTTTTAATGGACGGAGGTTGCATTTATAGGTTTCTCGTAAATTATTATAATTAAAAAGTCCACAAGGAATCATTTCCACCGTCTCGGCTTTTGTCTGCTAATAGCAGAAAACAGTATTTTTCCTAATAATAGTACAGTTAATAGTTTGTTTTCACCCCCAGTTATCTTCAGACAACTGTCCTTAAGTATTCTTATTTATCAAGTAATACAAATCTCTATTTTCAATTAACAAAAGTAAAATTGTATATATCACATTTACATTAGTCGCCGAGATCTAGTTTGTAACCAGGTAGCTCAACGGGAACTGAAGTGACGTTTTCTGTACCAGTGTATTTTCTTTTTTCTTTTTCTGCCCTCCATTTTTTTGCGCCTACAAATCATTTGCGCCCTAGGCACGTGCCTAGCGTGCCTAAGCCGCCCTGGCAACACTACCGTTGTAGATGTTAACGCAAACAAAGGACTTACACATGCTAGCACTCCTATTCTATTATGTGGTACAAATCAGTTCCTATTTCGTATATTTTCTCAGCGCCGTAACTTAGATTTTTTCTGGGAGGGGGGGGGGCAAGCATTAATATGCGTATTTGAGCCCCCTAGAAAAAGTTGTTCTTCTAATTGTTGAGCCCCTTCTTTCCATCTTTCTCTTACTGCTAATGGGCCCCCCGAAGCCTGTGGGCCCTTCCACACGGCAAGGTCTGCGGGGCCGTTACTTACGCCGCTGGGCCCGTTCCATATATGACAAATTAATTGAAGAGACAATATTGACAAATATCAAAGTCATGCGAATTAATATTATTTCTAGGGCCCCTAATAGTAGACATTATTTTTTACTGAAATGGGCCCACGACTCATTTTTGTTTTATTTATCTTTTGTATGCTGTTTTGTTTATGTAATGTAGTAAACTTGTTTGATGCTTCATTAATAATTTCGTGTCCGTATCGTATATGGAGTAAGAAAATTTTGTCTTAAAATGGGCCCCCCTCGAACGGCGGGGAGCTTCCCTGGGGAGACAGTTGCCCCCTGCCCCCCACTAGTTACTTTTAGTTTAGAGTTTCCTTGCAACCCTTCTTCATCTAAAACAACTTACTAAATCAACAGCATCTATATCATCTCAACTCTAAAAAACTGTTGTATCACTTTTCAATTCATTAATAAGGAATGTGCAATAACATTTAACACTTTGGGCCTTATGCAGTTATTTCGACGTATGATTAGCGTCATACTAAAGGTCTGACTACTGCAAAAACCATATGTTAGTCGAAATTTTTAGTATGACACTAATCATTCTTCAGAACGACTCTGCATAAGGCCCTTTGCGTCTTGAATCGACTTCCTAGCACTGAATAAACTACAGTTATAATTATTAAACTATTAATTAGCAAAGTCATAATAATAATAATAATAATAATAATAATAATAATAATAATAATAATAATAATAATAATAATAATTAAATAAGGAATTACATCTTTCAGAAACTATTCCCTTACCCCCGGAAGATTGTGGTAAAGAACGCCTTATTTTATTATTATTATATTTTTATATATCCTTCGTTAAAGTGTTATGTGAAGGAAGAGCAGTTCTTTTTTCTAGAACTTCATTGTAGTGACTACAGTGTTAGCCGAAGCTTTATGTAGTTAAGTTCGTTGTTATTTAGTGCAAAATTTAAGTTAGAGAAAATGCTTTTTGATTTATGACCAATGAAATTACATTGGTACTTTTTTTAAAAAATACAATTTTGTACTTATATAAATGAAAGTGGGAAGGTATAAAATTATTTTTCATCTATAAGAAATATTCAGCCTATAGAGAAAGAGTGGAGATTTTAATATTTTTCTCGTATTCATCAATGTCGCAAGTTGACATAAGAGAAGACGGATTAAAAAAAAAAAAGCTAAGATTTGTGTAATGTTAAGGAAAAAGGGAAGAGAAGGTAAAAGTAATCGAATTGATGGGAGGGGGGAAAGGGACATGGATGTTGTTTCAACGTATGCATTTGAATGGGGATATACACATAAGAAAAGATGACAAATTCACTTAGCTATTTTTCCAAATTTATCATAGTATGTCGATAACATTAAAATTACTTTTTACAGGAGTTTCTCAAGATGACTGATAAATGATGGAAACAGGTTTTGATAAAATACAACTTAGCGGACATAATATTCTTTCTTTTGATGTTAGTCTCGTGCGAATTAGGTGCATTTGTTAGGCTAGTAGAAATGGAATCTAGATAAGACGAAACTGCTTCGACTCAGAACAATGACGTAGCCAGAAACTCGTTAAGGGTCTCGGTCTCTCCCTCTCTCTCTCTCTCTCTCTCACACACACACACACACACACACACATATATATATATATATATATATATATATATATATATATATATATATATATGCGTATATATATATTATAATATTATAATGCCGTGAGTTGCTCTCCGCTCGAGGCCAAGAACCGCATCTCATTATAGGTCAATACCATAGGAGTTTATTGGGTGGTTGAGGAAGCAAGCCTAATTGATATTGGCAAAAAATAACATTAGAACTGGAATGCATAAAATGTATTTCTCAATTAAAATTAAAGAAAATGAATTAATACATCTTAATCCAATTGATTAGCATTTGATACACTGAAATTATATTCATTAATTTACAGATCGCAATTGCAATCGAAAAATGTGCTGGACAAACACTGTATGTGTGGGTTTTCTCGACGTTCTCCTGTTTCCTCCCATTTTCTTCATTCCACCATTTCATTCATCTTTCATAATCACCGTCTCCTTTAGCCTAACCTGCATAATCGTGGGACGTAAAACTCAAAAATTTCATTCTTCATTTTTTCATTCTAAAAAGAAGTTGACACACATATATGATCAGGGTGACGTGTAAAATTTATCGAAAAAGATCAATATTAGTGTTGAATCCATAGTTTTCTGGGTCGCCAAGCCCGGCGTTCTTGTCGTTATTTATTCTGCTTTGTTGCTTATTTTTTGATAGGAACAACACAGATGTTGCACATGTCAGATGGACGGGAATTGACAGGGAGAACATCGAAGGTGTTATTATAGTATTATTAAGTAGTCTGCATTGGGAAGTCCTGGGATTGAGTTTTTGTTTGTTTGTTTATTCGGACTGGAAATGTTTTTTCCGCGCTTCTCAATCTTCAGCTTCTTCTTTTATCTCCTAATATTCCTTCTTTTGTTTTTCAAATTAGCGATCAGTTATGCTTTCTTCCTACTTTTCGCTTTCCTTCCATCTTTCCTTCTGTGGCGTATGAAGAAGACAATTTCTTCACAAGATGTGTCCAATCCAATTGGCCTTCCTACGAAGGATCCTGACTAAAATTTCTTCTCCTCTCCTATCCGTTTAGGCATCTTCCTTTGTTACTCTCTTTGTTAATGTTACCTTCCCCGTCTTCCCCGAACACTACATTTCGAAAGTCTCTAAATATTTCTTCCGTAGTGCCCAAGTCTTCGAACCATACGATTCAGTATTTCATATATGGCACTTGATCAGTTTCTTCCGAAGACCAATATTAAGTCTGCTAGTTAAGTTGAATACTTATTTTGCTATTGGAATTCTTGATCTCATCTCTTTGGTGCAGTAAGCGCCTCTCTTCAAAATACTTCCCTGATATTTGAAATGATCGACCTCTTTAAGTTCTTTGCTTTTTTCTCATCCGTAATGGCGTGTTTCTACTTCAGTCGGATAACCCCTTTTCCTGGTTACACCACTAATTCAGAAGACCCTGTCTTGGTTTCGATTTCGTCCAAAGTTGAAAATGTCGTCACGGTCACTTTTCGAAAGTGTCCAAATAAATTGATGGAAATTATATATATAACTAGTGTAATCGTTCAGCCTGCTACTTTCCATTGTTATCATTGTATCATGGAATAACTTAGCAGCTTATGGCCAAATGGATACGACGATTGTTTTCTCCATGCGTGGTCCTAGTTCGATTCCTGACGGAGGTGTTAAGCTTCAGATAATACCCGAATAGTGTTTAGTAATCTTCATGGAATGCCGTCCATATAATCATCTATTACTTTAAATCATATATATTTCTCACCAGAATTAAATAAAACATTCATTAACACAAGGCTGTAATTGTACTTTAAAAGAAGTCTATCATCATTTATGCTATTTTAAATGTGACTTCTTCATAGAACAGGGTTCCTATTGGTCAGGAAAGTCAGCGAAAATGGTGCAGGTCAGGGAAACTCAGGGAAAAAGACTGAAAATCAGGGAAATTTTATAAAATATATTTTTTCTAACATAATTGAACACCAATTTCAACTTAGCCAACCATAAATGATTACAGTATGAGGCATTGCTCAGATTTTTATGGAAGGTGTGAGCAGTTATTGTCTCTATTAGAATAAATGTTCTCGTATATAAATATTCATCGTTATTTATTCGTTATTTATATGTCAACGTCATCCGACACCTGTCATGAAAGTCAGGGAATTTCCTGCCAAAAGTCAGGGAAGGTCAGGAGGAAGTCAGGGAAATAGATTTCTTCAGATCAGTAGGAACCCTGGGAGGATACTGTCTTATTGTGTATGTGTCCTGTAGTACAACTACTAAATAATCTTCATTTATTTAACGATTAGCCTCACCTTACCATTTACTATGCCTGTTTCATGTACTGTTCGTTCTCTAATTATTGTTCTGAGTGTCAGGTGATTTTTTTTTTCGAAATTAGTCTAAATCTAAACCCCAACTTGGATGGCCAATAACTCGGGAACCAAATGTTTACACAGAAAAAAATTCGTATGCGTAATATAAGTAAATCAAGGTCAAAGTCTGCCCGCATACCAAGTTTGGTCAAAATAGGATGAATTCTGGAGATTGCGAAAACTTTATATAAAATATAAACCAGATTAAGAACGAACACTTAATTGAAAAAAAAAGGATAAAAAAGTTTAATTTCATGAATGCAGAAAAAACAATATTAATTATGATTCCCGAAATATTTTGTCGAAGGTTTAGTTCATAAGTTTCTAAATTCAGGATTGTGAAAATATATGTTTGGAGTTAACAGGAAATGTTTGGCGCACTGAATGGAGGACATGAAAAATTTCAAACTATGCATCGAATGAGAGGCGTTTTGCTTGCCCTCCGGAGATTTACCCCCCCCCCCCCAGAAAAAGTAGTTTGGAAGATGTGCCATCTGATGTGTGTAATTGCACATATAATTGAAAAAATGAACAAATTTTATTTGAAAACGTTGTTCGTATAGAGCACTACTGTACTTACGAAGACCTGGGATATTCTTTCTGCTGAGATATTACAATGTTTCCATCCACCTTATTGTATTGACAGCAACTGTGGAAAAGCTCGTAAGTGAGCTTGATACTCATCTACTGGTTTATGCGTTTGTTTATAGGAAGAAGCTACCACCTTCTTGAAAGATTGAAATATTTTCAGTCTTATTCAGAATCAAGGCTATTACAATATTCTTAAGAATGCCAAGATGTGTCTGCGATTAAGGTGCTACCGATAGATATGAGAACAGGAATTTTGATCTCCCACATCAGACCCGCAATCACTATTTCACCGCATCGCGCTTTGCAAAAATCGGTCCAGCCAGGATTCAGTCTCACAAATACAGCATATTTTGGTGATTGATATATCCAATATCCAATATACTTGAAAGATCAGAGGAGGACTATTTCCTATATATGTTAACTTTTGTATCATCCTATACTTCAAAATGTAAGTTATTAGAGAGTGTTATGTATAGTACTTAGAAAAGAATTAATCAGTTAATTCGAATTTTAGTCTTTGATGACTTGTACGATTTTGCTCTTGGAGTCCTATTAGTGAACAATTTCCAGTACCTTAATCAAACTTGGAATAAATTCAAACATTGACTTATGTAGTATGGAAAATTTTCCTGTGCAAATCTTTGGTTCCTGAGTTACGAGTCATGAAAATTTTGTTTTGGACTTACTCTAATGTTCGCAAGAAAAAGTTAATAGTCTGAAATAGTGTGACGTCACATCCATGTTGTTGCCATAGTGATCATAGTTTTATTTTCTAAACAACATGGCCTAAGAACCTAAGTAGAAAGCGGAAACAGTGACGTGTTAACTTTCGGATTGCAAACATTAGACTAAAATAAACACTTGTATATGTTTTAAAAAAATCCAATGAATGAAACTGCGAAAACATAGAAAAAGCAAGCAATTAGATAAATAATATGTTAAAATATGTCAAGCGTTGAAAGTGAAATTTTTCCGCTGATATCGCAGGTTTTGAGATTTATACATTTGGAGGGAACGTTAAATGTCAAAATATACTTAGCTTATTTATTATCGGATATTAAATTTAAATAATTATGGAAAAAATTTATTTAGTAGCATAAGTATCACACATTAGGCCTACATTCCAAATAGTGTAGGTCTACAGAAATAGTGTTTAAAACTTATGCTGAACCACTCATAATTGGATGCTCTCTTTTTGTACTCTTAGTATATAGTTTTAAGGTAAGTAGGAAATATAAGGAAAGATCCGATGCATGTTAACCAATCAGAAATTGGACCAGATTGAAAATTTTCAGAACACATATGGTTACAAGCTTCGTGCTTCCCCCCCTTTTTTTTGTTTTCTTTTGATTGATTGTTTGTTTCTTTGTTTTGTAGCCACTGTAACTATGCATTCATGTTTTAAAGGGTGGGCGTAAAATAATATATAAATGCGCCAATATAATTAACATTATTTTCAAGGTAACAATTATTTTTCCTTGTAGAGAGATCGTATATTTGTTGTATTTTCATTGTGCCGACAGCTCATCAGTCTGTACCTTTAGAGTTTTTACATTGCGTATAGTTGCTTTTGTTCATCATGCATTACGTGGTGAATGACACTGGCATGACAAACGCAATTTCTGTCTTATCAGATTACCTAGAGATGTGCTCTTGTAGAAAAAAGGTTCCTTATATGTTACTTCGTTAATTACTAGATTTCACTTGTAAATTTTCTAAATAGTGGACCCATATTTTTAATCTGTATCTTTTCCTGCCAACTTTACTTTGTCCCCAAAATATTCTAAAATTATTAACTGTGTTCTTATTAATAGCATACTTTAGGGGTCTATAGTATTCCTATCGCATCATGTATTTGTTTAAGAAAAAAGAACATTGCGATCGCCATGCTAACGAAAAGGAAATGACATCACTATTTCAGTCTATTACTGCTGTTTAAAACAAAACAATTAAAAGTGCGTGAAACAAGCCTAATTGAAACCAAAACACCAAGGAAAAGCAGTGTCTACTCGAATAAATCTTCAGCACATGAAGGATGAACTCTTTCTGCAAACCGGAAACTCATTGCTAGTTGCATACTTAAGAAGCAAATATTTCAAATGTGTAATTTCCGTTTGGATATTTGATGTATTAATATTGGGGAACAATTACATGATTTCTATCTAAAATTTTAATTTCCGTACTATTTTAACCCCAGTTTCTGATTATCAGAATGCATAATCAGATTATTTGGAAGTCACAATTAAATAACTTTGTTTAATCCCAGGCCTGCGTAATGCAGAAAGGAGTCTTTTGAGAAGTTAAAAGAGTGCAGACGAAGATGTAGAAGAAATTTAGCCATCTTTATATGAGAGTTGAATTCTATGGCGAATGCACGTTATGAAATTTTGCAGCATACGATCTTTTCTTGCGCTGCATTTGAGTTTTCAGTTGGCCTTGTCCCGTTTTATTTCTCTGCACAGAGAAAGCATACTTTTCTTTCTTCCTTCTCTCCCCTCTTCATAACGGTCTGGGGACTGTAATCTTCGAAGCGGGACGTCCCCTGGTGCTGGAAAAGGGAACCTTGGAAGAGCCCCTCTGGGTGCTGATACCGAGCCGGGACACGTCAACCCCGGGTACCAGTCCGGATTCTAACGATGCCCGAGACAACGTCCCATTTGTCCTATTCTCTTCGGAGTCGCTCAGGTGTAATATAAAGCCGAGGAAGAGGCGTACGAAACTGCTAAACGGAATAAGAGGACTTATTTCTCTCTTGTCTTTGTGCCTTCCATTGTAACACAGGCTGCACTGTTTTCTTTTTTCCCTATATTTTTATTTCTTTCTTTCTCTTTGTCCTTCTGCTTGGTTCATCTTAATACAGCAATGAGTGAGCAAATGTAATGATAGTGTGGAACAAATTGTAACTGGTGGCATTTTCAACCTTGAAGTCGTTTAAAGTGTAGGACTATCATTATTTCTAAGAGTCTTTTCTTGGAGAAACCGTTTGTTTCATTTATCCCTTAGGCTACTGCAAACTATGTAGTTTATATTCGCATAGTTTCCCCATGTTAATATACTGAAAGAAAAAGTCACTGGATGAAAACGTTTCGTATCTACACGCTAGATTCAAGTTCGGTATAAGTGACTTCATCTTTAACATTGCTTTTACATATTTCCACCTGCCATTAAGCTAAATTGTCTTGTTTCTTTTAATCTAATATTCGCATATATCGTACTCTTCGCTCCTCTGTGGCAGCAGCTTTCGATTCTTAGCGTAAGCAAATTTGAGAAAAGTATATAATTTTTAACATATTATGTCAATATTGTGTAGTAAGTATGTTTACTCTTTTCGGCTTTACAAGGCGAAAGTTTACTTTTGAGATTAAATAATTAAGAATATAAAATAACTTTTTTTCTTTTTCTTTCATTTTCTTTTTCTTTTCTTTTCTTTTTTTTTGACAAACGAATGTCTAGCAGTCCCTCTTAATCTATGTATTTTGCAAATACAATCATTTGCTCTTATATTTGAAATATTTAATGTAATCCTGACAAGTAAAGTCATATGAACACAAAGAATCCCGTTCCATGTATTCGAGTTCAAAAATATATTTTTTATTTATTTCGAATAATTGATGTTCTACATGTGTAATGGCTGACTCTCTTCCTCACAACGTTTCAAGATTTTGAAATGATTTTAACGTATTTTTACTTGCAAATGCATCATAGTATATTTACTTATCTATATTGTAGTTGTGTGCAAATGCATTTCCTAAATTGCACAGTTCACTTGGGAATATTGATAAAACTAGTTTCATTATGGTTGTGATTAGAATGGATGATACTTATTCTTCCGCTTGAAATAGTTTCTTCGTGATAATTACTTTTATGTTTCCTCTTTGGAAAGCATGTGTTTTGTTTTCTGTAATAATAAATTTTCGTGGGTATAGAACCAGGTTTGATTTAGTTTCCAGTAAAAATAAAGAGAAACCCTGTGGACACTCACTACACATGTTTTAGTCGATGTGAAAACATCAGACGCGTATGACGTCAAAAGTATGTTATGATTTGCTGCCTACCATATTCTCTATATGGAATGGAGAGAGGGAGAGCTTGTAGCGATAGTCTTTGCAAAACAACAATCATAGAGAGATGAAGGAACGCAAACTTTATATATTTACTTTTCATTAGGTACACCTGTTTGAGAGTTGTGTGAAAACTCGCTTGGACGATAACATAAACTCGTTTTTGTTTCCTACTACTTTTTTGCATTTGTTTTGTCAGTGGAAGGATTGGTTATGATTTTTCTTCTTTTTTTTACTCTTTGAAATTATGAAAACAAGTCTCCCATGACTTTTTTTTTTCCTCTATATGGATATGTTTATATAAAAATAGGTATTGTGTACGAAACACATGATGAAGGTAAAATATGCATGTTGTTTTGTGGGTAAACTGACACAAACAAAGGTTGGTCATTAATGTAATTCAATTGGTGATTTTTTTTTCATTTAATTTTTTTTCAGTATATCAAGATGTAGAATATTTGCCAATTGAATCTTATAGTCAGCACCAATATTAGTAACTCTAATTATCGCCCGGAGTAGAAATTGCCCGTCAATAGACCATAAATATCGTCCATGAATCGCTCGCTTATTCATGTTTGTCGTACCCTTCTCATCGGGTCATGCCGATCAATTGTCATTTACTAATGACACTTCCATTAGTATCGTATTTCGTAGGTTTGAAAAAAGAAGGAAAGAAATCAGAAGAATAAACACCACAGTTATATAGCACTGCATGCTGTGTGAGATCTTTATAGACGATTGAATCTCTTCACATATTTGCCATATCCGTAGGTGGGCAATTTTCTCGAAATGGCAGATGAGCCACTTATTAACTTTTGAATCTCACATATTATATATGAGGATGAATGGGGTCGAAATCGAGCCCCATTAAAATACTCGCTTCTACCCGTTACACTATTTCCAATCCTGACAAATGAAGAAAACGTCCGAAATTTTGAAGTTTTGTTCAAGATCGTTGCATTATACTCTACTTCTGTAAGGGTTTTTATATACAATTGTGAATCCCATGGCTTCCTAGGAGTTTTTTTCTTCTCTAACGCATGAAGCTAAGGTTTTAAAGTAGACGAGTATAAAATAAAAGACAAATTCTGACCAAAGCATATATTAACTAATAAATAATAGCGTTACAGTTTCGGCAAATTAACTTTGCCTTCATCAGACACATTATGAAATGCAATTTCTAAGATTACAGCTTTTATACTTTTTAAAATGAGAGGAGGTCATTCCATAAACCAATCATATTCCGTTAAACACAATATAGCATAACACAATATTGTTAAACCACCACTGCACTGTCCCTAGTCATCCTGTATATGTTTATATATTATTGTATTCTGTCTCAAATCTCGTGAAGAAAATGCTGAGTTGTGTTGTATGCAACCTTGAGTTTGCATGATTATGAAAGGATTAGTGGATGAAATTGAATGAGTATGATATAATTGATGGAATAAGAATGCGAGAGAAAATAAGAGAACCCCGAATAAGCCCAAAGACACGACGTTGTTCACCGCAGTCAGATGGTCTAAAATCAAACCAGTCACCCCTCCCACGAGAAGTGAGCGCTCTACCACCGACTGCTCCCGATACGAAGAAAGATTGCGGCACGTCTCTCAGTCATTGTTTCCAGTATCAAAATCTACAATTTTAATGAAAAGAGGAAGAGGAATAATTGTAGGTGGAGACTAGGGTAATTCGAATCCACAAAAATAACATGAATATGTTAAAAAAAAACCGTATAGGTCACTATTTGCTATTATTTACAATATGCATTAATGCATATTCCATGTGTCGATAGCCCTCACCCACTTCGTCACGTTCTTGTAAACTCTAAAAAAATCTTAAGAATAATATTAAAATTATATAATCTGTCAACTGGATATATATATATATATATATATATATATATATATATATATATATATATATATATATATATATATAATATTCTTGATATTGTGGAAATCTCAAAGCAATTGTTACTTTATTAAATACAATGTTTATAAGTTATAGAAAATTGTACAAGTTTCGAAAAACTAGTTGAAAACGTTAGCAGGGAACTAGTGAATATGCTTAAGGATGTGGTGCTTTATGAGACGATGTCTAACATGATGCAAAGCTGTGTGCTTTAGAATGTTACACTAGTATGAAACAAAATTGTTAAGCAATACACATAGTTGATTTAGAGGCTCATCAGTGATTCGATGTCTGTAATATCGGAAATTAAATGCCCAAATGAAAACCACCTCTTTTCTGGACCAGTAAATTCCCGTCCAGAGAGTCACGGACGAATTCGCTCATACAAATGATGCCATTATCTCCGACATTTGTCAGAACCGAAATTAATCCAGTAATAATTGCAAAATTGATATTAATTTCCTGTGTTGTGTTTATAAGCGTCTTCCGTCCTCATAGTCGTAGGGGCGGAAATCGTTTATTTTACTCTTTTTTTCTTTCATTTAATATTGTTTATATGGTATATATCGATTTCACATATTAGCAATACAAACCATAAGAGAGACAAGATAATTATATAACGGTACCTGTATGTAGTTTGATGGTGATGTTTTTTAAAGCTTTTGTGATGATTTGATAGTATAACTTGCAATGTTTCTTCATATTTGCAAAACAGAAAGAGTAATTTCCAAAGTACAAATATTTTCTATCGTAGTACAGCAAGGACTGAATGGGTTTATTTTTAAACATTTTCTGAAAATTCTTCAGAATTTAGCCGTAAATAAAAGAAATATGTTAAAGGAAATTCCTCAGTTCTATTTTTATTTTATTTTTTCATTTTTCTCAAATATTTCTGAGATGAAAGAACCTAAAATTACATAATAATTAGAAAATAGTAATTTAAAAAAAATATTTCCTGTGAAAAGAAACGCCTTCAAATCAGTTCTGACGTCGTACATAAGCTGTGACAACAAACTGGCGAGAAGAACTACTTTTTTGTTTTAAGCATAGTTTATTTTATTGATGAAACCAGGGGCGCGCTCAGGGGGGATCTATTAGGTTCGGATACCCCCTCAAACTTCCTAACTCACATACATCTGTACACTGGGCCTTGTGAGAACTATTTTTGGTAAAAATTTGAACTTCACTTTATTTGTAATGTTTTATTAGGATATGTACTTCAGAAAGTAATTTCTTATCCCTAGCTACTGTAACAAAAGGAGTTTTGTGTCAAATTTTTACGTTTCTTACTATCGTAGTATGGCCTGGGCATTGATGAATGGGTCACTTGTACCCTTTTATATAATACAGGTATTATAGATTATAATAAACAGTGATAATGTTGACGACAAGCATAAACAAACGGCGCATATGTAACTTTTCCGTGTATATGTATATATAATTCTATAGCTATCTATCTTTTGAAGGTAATCAACTTTCGTTCACGCATATAATCGATCAAGAAGCGTTTAGTAATGTTTTAATCTTGGAACTGTGTACAAAAATCCGATAAGAAACAATTTATTTGGATTAATTAATGTTTAACATTTATTTCTCTTAAATTAGGTTTGCAGTAAATACATTTTACATTAGGTGTGAAGCAAAGACATGTTTGAAACTTAGAAATAAATTCTCTGTTAAGAGATTTTGATGATATTCTCGATTTACATATGCAAAATGGAATTTCTTAGCAATATAGTAACCTATTATTAAAGAATACAACTAACTAACTGAAGAAGATAAAATGGCTCGTAGTCTAGTTGAAAAAAGGAACTGTTATATTATATAACACGACAATGTCCGACTTCGGATATATTTTGTGCTTTGTAATTTTCTAAGTTTTAGAGGATATATATTGCCCATTATTGGTTAAACAAAGAGAATAGCCTCTGTTTTTTCCCTTCTTGTTTTTAGGAAAGGTTATTTGAAATGCAGCACGTCCGTCCTGTTGTAGTTTTCATCATGACCGTAATGTCGTACTCTTTCCTCCTTAACAGTTAGCCTCTTTAATTCTCGCTTCCTGATATACCTCACGTAAAGGGCCGCTTGTAACATGTTTCAAATAAAAAAAAATAAAGAAAAAAACGTAAAAGAGAGTGGAAGGAGTAAAGTCTGTAGAACTTGAGCCTCTTCTAGCCTTTCATGTTGATGATCGCGGTACGTGAACTGTTTTTATGGCCACGCAAGCGACCGTTAAAAGTTCCGTAAACGTTAATTTCATCGTAAAGTGTTGCAACAATTACGCTTTTTCCACTTTTTCTTGGTAGGAAAATGCTAAAAGGGGTGGTGACTTACCGAACCTTTTCCTAATAATAATGATAATAATAAGACACTATTTCATCAACAAAGCTCAGTTCAATTTTCACCTGAATTATGATCTTTTAATATATTTATATTGTAGATAAATATAGAATTCAAATGGATGAGCAAATTAAACGAGAAGAAGCGTTTGAGTCTAGTTTCTTATTTTTGTAATGGTTCGTTTAGGTCATTGTACGTAATTACGCATTTTGTTTCTGTTAGGCCTAAAAAAATTCTACCTTATACTGCCTGGATTCTTATATAACTGTACCTTTCATCAAAACATTGTTTTATTACTTTATCCAGTTTAACCTATACATTTATACCGAATTGCTCCTTTAAACCACAAACCATAATCTTCACGAAAACTTCTTACTCAATTCTTAAATTAGCAACTGCCAACTTTACATAAACACACACTATGAAAATCTACCTCAATTATACAAACAATCTACCTCGCAACGTTCTTCAGTTTCTTTTTCAGTATGTGCACTAACTTTCACACTTTCTGCCCATAATCTCGATGTTAGGGCAGAATCTGCTATAGTTTTGGTGCACATGCCTTCTTTTAGAGAAGAAGATAAAGATGTAGAATGTTGAGACATTCAAAATTTTTTTTTTTTAAAAAAAAAGAAGAAGTTTGTGGAATATAGTTTGTAATAGAAGATGTGGTCTTGAAATTAGTTTTATACTGATATGTTTCTTGTGACACTGATTAATATTTAAATACAAAAAAAAAAAAAAAAAAAAAAAAAAAAGTGGAATGCTGTATTTAGTATATGTTATATGATTAATTTTTAGCATTGCTGTAGTTCAATAGTTTCAAGAGTTGGATATATTCTATAAGAGTGAACTTCTAGAAAGTCTGCGTCTATCTAAAGTTTTAAAGCTTTATGATTGTGTTTGTCAGTTTGATGATTATGACTAGCTATTGTTTTAAATCTTAAATGTTGGTTAATATCAGTTATTATTATTATTATTATTATTATTATTATTATTATTATTATTATTATGAAAACACTATTTATTTATTTATTTATGTTCATTTCCGCCACATTTGTTGTCTTCACATTTTGTCAATAGATTACCGTCAATTACCTAGTTTTTATACATTGAAGAATTTGTTGTAACCTTTATCTCATAAAATTTTTGTAGGGCCCCCCTTCCTCTCTTATTGACAATGTAGTACAAGACAACAACGTTTTCTGTAAAGGAGTAGAGAAAGGTTGATATGTACAAATATGAAATAAAATCATAATTTCTCACACCTTTTATTTTAAGTCCCAATCTATTATGTTGCTCGAGTTCTCTGGTTTCAAGTTTCCTATGTACGGTATATTTTGAACTATATAGGGAGAAATAACGCATCACCAGTACTTTTTCTAGCTTAGTAGCACCTATGTCTTGTCAGTAAATGGGTTAGAAGCTTCTTCGTGCGGAACACTCAGGTAGCTCTCAGTTTTGCTGAATTAATCCCTGCTGGACAACATTAGATAAGTAAACTATTTTATCTAAAACATAATTTGCGTTTCTCTATAAAACGTAGGTATCTTAGAATATGTGTTAGCAAAAATTGGAAAAATAACAGTAATAGTTAATGGGAGGAAAACTAACTTGTTGGCAAATCACTTAAAAGCAAGCAGTCTTCTTAGTGTTTGATAAATCATTTTTTTTTACAAAAAAAAAAAAAAAACAGTCCTTTTAGTGTAAAATAGAAGTTTGTGGTAAAAGGTAAAAGAGGGAGGGTAAGAGTATTATAGATTATATTAAATAGATTAATTCTTCTGCGAGGAAACTTAAAGATTGACGGAGGACTGCACAGGGAGTGTTTCTAATTTTCGGCGAATGAACCGCTAAGAATTGTGCAATATAACGATAAATATTTAACACGTGAATTGTAAGAATTTCTAGATAAATCGTACAGTTTCTTATTAAGCGATACCTTCGTAATAAATGAAATGATAGCAAACATTACTTTTTACTCAATGTATGTCGAATTAGTTTGCATTTTTCGCCAACATTAGAAAAAGATAAGACGAAATCATGTTTTTCAGTCAGTAGCTGATGCGCAATAAGATTATTATCGACAATTTAGTCCTCCTTTATTAACTTCAAAAGTATATTAAAATTGTTTTGGTCCATTTGCGAAATCTTAAACGTATAGAATTCGATCGTGATTTTACTTGAGAAATATACTTACTTAATATAGAAGTTCACGTAAATTATAGTCATCACGCTTATTTTTGTGTGAAATAAGTTCTTTAGTGCATTCCCGCTGTTACGGTCTCTAGGCTAAGGGGCCAAGGTATTTGATTTTAAGTGGAGGATGTTTATAAAATCGTAAAATGAACAGAGATTAATGATTTATCACTAAACTATTATAGATTTATTAATTAGTTGGTTGATAGTTTCATGAAGCGCCAACTTTGAAGCCATTTATCTCCATTACACTACTACATCTTCTTGAAGGCCCACCGTTTTGATTTTTTCCGGTCTAGTAATTTATGTAATATTTTTCATAAAATTAACTACTCTGCAAAAAATTTTATAGGTAAATTTAAAAAAAAAAAAAAGGTAGCAGTCTCTCTGCTAAACCTCTATGTAAATGAATTTACACCTAAAAAATTACTAATATGAAATGGTGTAAAATTACAATTTTATCAATAAAAAAATATTTTCTTATAAATTTACTGTGAATTTGTAAAAAGAAAGCAGCACATTTTGTAATTTAATCTAAGGAAATGTGTATCAACTTATAAAATGAAGGGTAAATGATTTCACATCGATATTTGGTCATTTAAACTACATTTTTTTCTAGTGTAGATGAAGTAAATATGTAATTTTGTTACTGAGAATTTCTGTTGTAGCTTTAAAAATATTTTTCTCTGATATTTAATGGTATGGATTGTCCATAGTTTGTGCATGAGGAATTCCGTGAACGTTATTATATTAACTTTATTTTGGTCAACGCGTGGGATTCTGAATGTTAGGACACACAAGCTGCGAGTACTAATGTCTAAAATTATTATTAGAACAAGTCGTGAAACGCATATTAATTTGAGGGAGTAATAAAATAACTGTTGATAAATAGAATTTGGAACTTCACTGGAACATTATTATACAGAAACAATAAGTACTAAAGCAACCAAGGAATAGTACTGCTTAGCCAGCAAGTAGCAAAAGAAAAAAAAATATTTTTAACATACTGTATTACAAAATTCTTCTTCTTTAATGTATACTCATCAGTCCCATAAACTGTACATTTCGTCCCCTATGAATTGCCCTTGTAGCTGGGTATAAATTTGTCCTTTGGGTCGTGCGGACAGCATACATCGTAGGCGCCACGTGGGCCATACGTCATCGGCCATGGTTTGTCGGAGTGCAGCATCTGGTACTGTTTTTGTTTTTTCCTTGCCTAGTTTTTTCTTTCCCCAACCCAATATTGCCATGATAGCTGTGAACGACGAACCGTCCCGATGGCTATGGATAGCTTTCATCCCCTCTGTGACGGGATGAGAGAAGTATTACAGAACCATGCTCATGTTCTGGTTTTTATACAGCGAAAATTCAACCTAACGCTCACACAAAAATGAATATTGGTTGAAAAGTGTATGTTCGCTCTGCTAACGTCATTGTACTTAAACATTATGATCACACTTCTATGAAAAATGTACTACTACTTATATATTTGTTTTGCACAAAACAACACACACTTTTTCCATATCTTCGATAAGAATTTTCCTCGGCAACAATAATAATGATGATGAAAATATATAGGCTTCATCCAACGATTTCTCTACCCTTTTAGGTAGATTGGCTTACTGGACAAGTCGCAGTGTTGTAGACTCCGGTTGCTGGAGCTAAAACTTGAATCACCACAGACATATGGAGATTTAATATTTCTTATCTTAAATGTGGTCTCATACATATGCCGTAGTAGGAACGCGCACGAGACAAAAGTTGAAGGTGTCTCGTTTCGAAAGTGAAGATCCATCTCGGAAAGTTGGAAAGTCAGAAACTTTCTATTGGAAGAGATTTATCTCGTCTCAAATCTCGAAATTTAAGTCTAATCTCGTCTCCTGTGCGAATCTGTATTCTATCTATTAAATCTGCTGTACCAGGCATTGTACCTTGGAAATAAGCTGACATGCAGGCACTTTCCATTATAATGCTTTCTAAGAAATTCCGCTTCAATAATTTTCTAGACTCGAGAAAGAGTTTTTGAAGCATAATAAGGACCATTAAGTTTAGTTATTCTTTTTAAAAATATTATTTTGTGTTTACGTATGCGCTACGTGAATTTACCCTGAAGAACATTAAGCGTTGCAAAGTTATTCTCAGTCCTTTCGTAGAGTAGCATAATCTTGCGTTCTTCCCTTGGTATCCATTCTGCTGTGTAGTCAGCAATGAGCATAATTTACTAGAATGACAGTCTTGAAACGAATTTAGAGTGAAGTTCGTTTATTTTATTCACATGAACACATTTCTCATTTTCTACTACAACAGTGAACACAATGTGAATGACATGCTAACCAAAACGTGAGGAAGAACGAGAAATCTGTTTGTCGTAAAGCGTCATGAACAGTCTTTCTGCCTCTTCCATCATGGAATTAGACCATACTTGTGACAACTACTTGTCTCAAATTGTTGGTAGGTGCATGACGAGTTGCAGTGATCCATCAAACCATTTTTAATGTTTACTCCAACTTTTGATATATATATATATATGTATGCCGGTTGGGTGGATTTTCTCATACACGTAAGAATAAGAAAACTTAGTAAATCTTGTCATTTAAGGAAAGCAGTAGTTAAGAACTTCATGTTCTAACATCAAAGAAAGGAGAAATGGAATAGACTTTGCATTGATAACGAAATACGAGTTACAAATTGATTTAAACTATAGGCCTATCAATGACACATTCATTGAGGATACCTATCTGTCTACTCTAGAGTTAAAACCAGATCGTGTCACATTTAGTTTTGCAATTATCGTCGTCGTGTGTACCCTGCCATTATTGGGCGGTCACTTGTTGCAAACAGAATCTTTCGTGCACCATTGTTTTCAGCTAACCTCATTGACTTCACTTAAGAATATCGTTTCAGTACGGTACGCTAACTGTAGCCCCTTTCGCCCCTGCCTGTTTTTTCTTCCACCATACCTTGTAGCACGTCTTCATGATACAGTTCCGTTTCAGCCTTATCATCCTCTTTTTAATTACATCTAAAATTGCCCCCCTTACTGTTTCTAACACTTGCATTCGTTTTCCGTTCGACCCTGATTATTCTATCCATTTTTCTCCACACCCACATTTCGTAAACTTCCAGTCATTTTTCTTTGCTTTGCGTAATGTCCATATTTGTGCCCCATTGAGTACAGCATTCCACATGAAACATTCTATGATCTTTTCTCCATAACTGTTTGTTCAAGAACTCACAAAATAAACTTTTTATCTTACAGTGTGATATTTATTGATGTTCTTATGTTCTTTCTAAGTTATTAGCTAGAGCTTCTTTGTGGCTAAGCGGTTAGCGTATGCGCTTTTGGCATGGGAGACTCGGGTTCGATTCCCAGCGGGAACTCACGTGGTTCGGACTTTGCTTATCAGTAGGTCCCGTCTCGGACGTTAAACTCAAAATCAGCTCAACTCTTTCTACGTTATCTACCTCACATATGTTACATATAAAAAATGTAAATGTGGTTAATTTGTCTTGTTTATTCTTAACATTCATTTAAATTGGGTAGAAGAAATTTGAAAATAAGCTGTTTAAACTTAAGGATTCTATAATTTTATTGAAGTTAGGTAATTTCAGATGTATAATTTTGTTAAAAGAAATTGGCCATAAATTTTCTTTTAGTACTACATTTACGGAAACATAGAACATTTTACACTGGTTATTTATTTCATTCTATCTGTAGAATTGTGCTATTCAATGAAAGCTGGCTTGTCGGTTTTTGTTGGTTGATTTTGAGTTTTGCGTCCCATTCAGCACCGAAGCTTATTTGAGACATTGTTCTACAGCTTGACGTATGCTCCAAAGTATATGAGCTCCCAGAGGTAATCGAACTTGAGTTTCCCATTCAAAAGGCGCGTATGCCAATCATATAATCATCAGGGTGCTCAGTCAGTTTTTTCTAGCAAAATTGTACTTATTTTTCTGCAGGAAATACATAGAGAATTTACTGTAAAAATCTAACATCCCCAATTACTAAATTTTTCACCGTAAGGATTCCGATGTGCGTCTAAAGTTCATGTTCTCTTCTAGGTAGGGCTATGGTAGGGATTATAAAAATGATTAGGGTTAGATCTCTGGGCTTTTAGCATCTATGGTTATTTAACCGTTACGTATGAGGGATGACGGCCCTCGGCGATCACACTACCTGTTGAATTGGGGAGTAAGAAAGGAATGGGGAAGGAAGCGTCCTAGGATCATTATGTTATGTATCATCCCGACATTTGCCTTGTGTGAATGAGGAAACCCTCATTCAGGATGGCTGGCCTGAAAAAACCGTTTATACTTTTTCGACCGAGTGTCCCCGCGGGACTGCTCGTACCAAACGTAATAGCTATAGCGATTACCTACGTGGAGCTACAATTGTAAAAATGCTAGACTATAATAATGCTGCGGCAAAGAGGAGATCCAATGGATACAGAAATAGAGGAATGCTCACAGACATTGAACTACCATTTGTGTATGTTATTCCTGTCTTACTACTTGAAGATCAATGATTGGTTAAATATGAAACTTCGTCCTCTCAGCAGAACTTGAACCTGTGAACGTGCACAACGGAGTCAAACGTTCTGTCCTTGAGGCTAACTGAGTAAGGGTAGCAAGCAACCCCTCATCAAAAAATAGCCGTTTTGTATTGAGTCTCACTTGGGCTCCCTCTTCGATAAGACTCCCTTTCTAGGACTTAGTAACACTATTTTTCAACGGGGCTCATGCTATCCACTACTGTTGAGCTTCAGCATGGTTGAGCTGAGTTCCGGGCTCATAGCGTAGGATATTTTTGCTCTGCATTTTTTTTCTTCTGAATTAGGGAATGTGTAAATATGCAATCATTAAGATATTGATTTACTATTCATGTTGTAGAAAGGGAAGAGTGTTAAAACGAATAATTCATTAGATATTTGAACATAGAACTTCCCAAGTGCATTTCGCTTTGGCTAATAATCGCACTCTTGTTTTATATATTACTAGCTGAAATGCCCGCACTTCGCACGGGTCAGATAAAATATCTATGTAAACAAACTAAACAACGAAAAAAAACTTATTTTACTAATAGATTTGACACCAATATCGGTCATTTTGGATTATTTTTACATGTCTTAGTTTCCCTCTCGGTGATCCCCGACCTGCATACAATGATAGCTGAATTTGAAAATCATCGCTAATGGAAGTGCCACCATTGATCTCAGCGACCGCGAAAACTATGGATTTGACACTCATATCAGTCATTTTCGATTACTTTTACATGTCCCGGTAAATGTTCCCTTGAGACCCTCTGGTTCGAACTTTGAAAAATGCGCTTCGTCCTGGTCTGGAACCGGAACCAAGATACCCCTGACCAAAATTAGGTAACTCGCGGTCCACTCATCTGGTCCCTAGGCCGCACACACACACACAAACAAACTTTATATTAGAAAATACCTACACTGTAAGTTATATGTTATTTAGGCTGATTGCAGTGCTTATGTATGGGAAAATGATATCGCACCATTCTAAAAGAAAGCAAAAATCGTCCGTAGATGAAGACTAAGTGTGGGGTTCGTTGTAACACAGTTTCGGTGTAAAACAATTGTGACAATATCTTCGGGTAACACTGCAAAGTTAGGAAATGGGTGAGCGCAAAGTTGGATAAATATCATATAATGACTCACTTGTGAATGTAGAAGGCTGCCTTTTATGTTGTGAAAGAGCGTTGATGCTGAATTCTTTCAGTACGACGTCGCGTCTGTTTCCAAAGTTGCTGTGCATGTCTCTGTATGTGTGAATGTATGTGTATAGCGGTTTAGTTTGTGGCATCATGTGTTGATTGGTACAGCGAGTGCCGTCCTTTTTTCTACTCTTCATTCTCGATTTCCAAGTAAGGCTCCCTAGTCTCCTGTTTGGAAGCGAGGCTCAAGGCCCTCTTCTGAAATATTTAGTGGTCCCCGCTGCCTTTTCTGTAGTGTGCGACGGTGCTAGAACAGCGAGATGGGCTCGAAAAACCGGGTCGGTCAAACTCGGTCGACGCAGCTTCATTATACCCGATGCTGCTATCAAGGATTTTTCCCCTGTTTTTTTCTTTCTTCTTCCCTCCTTTCATTCTCCTTGTTCTCTGTTTACTGAAGAAAAGACATATTGTCGTTGGCGAAAAGTTTCACCTCGTGAGACAGCGAAGCCAGTTTATTATTTATGTAGCGGCTGTGCTGGTGTGTAGGTGGGAAAGAACGATGACACTCTTAAGTGAGTTAAGAAGTCTCGGACTAACTACTTCTACGTTCTTTTTTCCTTGCTCCACGAATAACTTTCATATAGTAGATGATTTTGTGAAATACAAATGAACTATTTAAAAAATATTATTTCAAACTTCTTTGCAGTGCTCAAGCCAATATTACTCTGCAAGACGTAGTAGGTGCTTTTTTTTTTTTTCGTGAAATTAGTTTTTTTTTTTTTTTTTCAAAGATGGATACAACGAACTAAAATTCAAATGTATTCAGTCTGTACTGAGGTGTTCAAGGAAATCGAAAGTGTCATATATCGATAACCGAGAATATGGTACTGCAAGTAAACCAATTAGATTATTCACTCGGGCCCCGTTACGTGCTCCTATAACAGCACGGAGGGTTTGGTGAGGATGGAATGCTTCTATATGCGGTATTTTGCGTAATTGTCTGTGCATTCGCCAACTGGAGCGGATGCTTCTCGGCTTCGGTGAGTGTTTAAATAGTAAGTACAAAGGACGAGGTTTTGTAAGATTTAAAACTTTCGGTTGAGTTGAATAAGAGCGTAAAATACTGAGTCATGTGGTTCATATAGTTAGTCAATTGTTGATTTTAAAGTTTCGAATGATAGGTTAAATCTTATTTCTAATGTTAGCCTTTTAAGTAAAACCTTAGAATCGTTAAAAAATAAAGTTACATTTAATCAATTGTAATTCGTAAGAATTATTATTTGCAGTTGTAAAGAAATCATTTTGACGTTAAATACCCGTTATATTGTTATCTTGCACGCTTTTTAAAAATTTATTAAGAAAACTTTATTGCACCAGTATGTGAAATATATTTTGGAGCAAAGCATAGGTACAACTACGGTTTTATTGTATTACAGTCTATCGTCTTTCTAAAATGGTTACAGCATCGTATAAATTAACACATGGAACATGGTCCATTGTTTTTCAACGAGTGTGTTAACGCCCCTTTTTCGTTTCCGTATAAAATCCAATTATATCATCATTAAGAAATGACATGAATGTAGTTCAGAGTAAGTGGAAACATCTTACAAGATTTTGGGAACATTGTAATGAAATAAAATAAAATCTTTTAAGTTTTACGTCCCACGGTTATGCCAACTAGGCTGAAGGAGACGGTAATGATAAGAAATGAATGAAATGGTGGAATGAAGAAAATGGGAGAACCCCGAGAAAACCCACGCACATGGTGTTTGCCTACTCAATGCTTACTTGGCGTGAGCTAGAATCCAACCAAGGACCTCATGCACCAGAGGTAAACGCTCTACCACTGAGCCATCGCTGCCCCCAGTCATTAAGACAAACATATTTTAGTAACGTCATTGATTGGGATAAATGGAAGTATTGCGTATATATTGTATTTCTTTCTTACAAATGATAACGAAAAATAAGTTAAATAACTAACTCTTTCTGACCAGAACTTAATTCACTTAGTTATTAAAACTAAAATAAAGTGTTGCAGTTTCGACAAGTTAACGTTGTCTTCATCAGACATTCAGTCTTGTTAAGTTGTTGAAACTGTAGCCTTGATTTTAGTTTTAATAAATAAACGTATTAAGCTCTGATCAGAAAGCGTTAGTACAACTCATAGTCGTAATGGATAGAGAAACAATTGTATCTCTCTTTATTGCAGTTCTTAGAATTTCATAACAGTATACAGTACTAGCTTTACAGTACGCGTGTGTTGTGATAGAGTTTCCTATGTAATGAGTACGTCCAGTTCCTTGGTTCTTGTATTGCGTATATTAGCAGCTGTTTGCATATTAGATGCAAAGTGCTCTGCGACTATATCCAGCAACATAAATGTATTATTTTTTTCGCCATGTTTTTTCTACTGTTTTCTCCGCCTCTCCGTTCTCCTCTCTGTTTCTTATGGAAGCCCAAAGTGCATTTTCTAATCAGATGTTAGTATCATTCGCGACAAGTTCCGTTTCGTTTCAGCCCCTCTTCGAATTCAAAACTGCTTTCCTTTTCTTTTCTCTCTCATGTGATCACTTCTTCCAGCGGCAGCTGCGCATATGGCATTATGCAAAGATGATGATAGTTGTAAGATGGGAGTTTGTTTCTTATACCTTTGGACGGTGTGTGTGTGTTGAGGAGTGGGTATCTGTTTTCTTCATTCTAGATTCTTCTGTTTATTTTATCTGTTTGTTGTTGTTGTTGTTTTTGTTGTTGTTGTAAGTGTATTCTTTCCTAGTCTTTTCATTTTCGTGGATCATTTTCCCTTCGTTCCCTTATTAACTTTCATAGCAACGAAAGATAGTTTCTTTCTTTCTTCAAACAAGCTCGGCAATTCAGCTCTCACTAAAAGGCTATGCTCTTGCAACTATGGTTAGGAAACCTTAATACTTTGGTTTGGAGGAAATATCTCGATTGACCAAGAAAGATTCACCGTTGTTGAATTTCATCTATAGACAATGGTAAATGTCTTTTTAAACTAATATATGAGGTAGTAAGATATATTACAACAAAACTACGTGCATTGCGGTGATCATGAACTTCGTTCCCGAATAACTATGAAGTGGATGTGCGCAGATATGTATCCTAAGGAACGTAATTTGCTTGAGGTTACATATAGATACTGAAGTCGAATATTATAGTTTTCGAGGTCGCTTAAGTAAATTGTTACACTCCAGGTTTTGTTTAAGTCCAAGTTCAGCCCCTATTATCACTTGAGAGATGGGTGAAATTGTGACTTGTAAAATTAATTGAAAGCAACCTATATTTGTGCCGAATCAATAGTTTTCGGGGTCCCTAAGTTAATTTGTGACAGTTCCGGTCCCCTTTAAGTTCAAGTTCAGTCCCAGTGGGGATAAGACCCCGTAGCACTCTTAAGGGGTGTAGGAAGGGTGACTTACAACAATAATAAAAATGATCGAAATTAATGTGAAATCCATAGTTTTCGGGGTCGTTGAGATGAATCGTGACACTCCTGATGCCGCTTAAGTACAAATTCGGGCTCCTTTCATCCCTAGGAGTGTGAAGAGAGTGATATGCAAAAATAATCAAAAACGCCCGATATCAGTATCAAAACCGCGACTTTTCGGGTCGCTGAGATGAATAGTCTTATTTCAGATACCGTTAAAATGCAAATTCGGTCTCTATCGGTATGGAGGATGAGAAGGGATGAAAAATAAAATATCTAAGATGACCGAGATTACTGTCGAAACCATTGGGATCCATCGTCGATTACTGTGTTTTCGGGGTCCCTTAGCTGTTGGGTATCATTTAGGCAAGAACAGGCATATTCGCTGGCCCGGGAATTCACAGAATTTTATTTATTCTACTCGGCACTTAAGCATACAGTTTATTCTACTCAGTTCTTTATTTTGTGATAGGAGCAACGCCCACAACTGTGTATAAAGATCTGTGTGGGTGTGTTTGTTTTGCCATAACTCGGAAGCGCATGAAGTTATTTCAATCATAGTTGGTACACGTATGATTTAAAAATAAATAAATAAATGTTCTAGGGTAAGACATTCCTTGTTCTACTAGGAGTAAGGGCAGCTAGGGGTGGCATGAAAATAGCCGAGAACGATAGATATTAATGTCGAATAAATAGTTTTCGGGGCCATTGATATATGCCCACCAGTTGGGACGCCGTTAAGTCCAAGTTCAGACTTCAGTGTGAGTAAGACCCCTAGCACTCCCTGGATGGGATCGAAAGGGGTGTCATGTAAAAATAATCGAAAACGACACATAGTTTTTGGAATCGCTAAGATGAATACTGAACTCTCGAAGCTGTTTTAAGTCTATATTCAACCCCATTGTATGGTAGGTAGGAAAGGGTGAAATGTATCCCAAATGCCGAGAATAGTGTCGAATTCATAGTTTTCGGGGACGGAAAAATGGCTAACCCGCTTGAAATAATTTTTAGAACATAGTACTTGGAGCGGATTTTTTTCTTTTTTTTTTTTTAATTTTATAATGTTACTATTAAAGTTTGTATTTTATGGGAAAAGGGTGTTTCAAAATTTATACCAAAAGTAGGGTATTGATTTACACTCATTGAAATGGATGTCCTAAGAGGGAAGGAGATTCAAATATTTTGCGTTTACCTATTCTCCCTGTGCGAAGAACAGGTATTTCAGTTAGTATACCTAGTCATAGATACTGTCACAGGTTTGAATGTGAATGTGAATGTTAATACAGAGAGTATTAACACCAAGGCAATTTATTTTGGTCATGTTTTATATTGATATGTTGTACACTTGACGCACAAATCATTTTTCGAAATGTCTTCCCTTGGCCTTAATGCAGGCACGAAGTCTGTCCGGCCACTGGTCAATGGCATTACGCACCACGTCCATGGGAAAATTGAAACAATCCTTGACCCGAGCAGTGAACAGACTGTCGACAGATAAATGCCGTTTATGGTAGACCTTTACCTGAAGGACTGCTCAAAGTTTGTAGTCCAACGCGTTAAGGTCCGGGCTGCTAGAAGGCCAATTAGCGATAGAAATGAAGTCGGGGACGTTCCGTGCCAGCCAGTCCTGGGTTGTTTTCGTTTTGTGGCCTGGAGCGGAATCCTGCTGGAAGGTCCACCTTTCTCCAGGGAACATGGTAGCAGACAGTGGTTTCACTATAGGTGTTAGCGCTGTGTCTCGGTACACCTTGACAGATGTTTTAACACCTTGTTCGCAAAAATGCAGCTGGGTTGTGCCTGAGTAGCTCACTCTCCACCAAACCATCACTGAAGCAGGATGATGTGCCCTCTGAACCTTTGGTGCTGTACATGACGTGGCATACACACGCTCATTTTGGGCGTTGTAGGCCTGCTCAATTGTGAACGCCTTTTTGTCAGTGAACAGAATCTTTCTGTGCAGATTGTTGGTGTAACGCCGCAACAGTCTCTTTGATTAAGGACCCTCTGCGACATTAATGTTTGGGTCAGAAAGTGATCAGTCTGCCTCTTATATGCCCGTAGATGTAGGTCATTCCTGAACACACGAGACATGGAATTTCTGCTGATGTTCATCTCAGCAACCATCACACTTTGTGTTCGAACAGGATTGCCTCGAATTCCTGCTGCAACTGCTTTCTGGACCTGCGGGGTTCGTACTGTTCGTGGTCTGCCACTCCTTGCGCAGTCAGCTGCCGTTCCAGTCTCGTTGTATCGCGCCATACAGTGATACACGAATCTCTTGCTGATTTGTAGGGGTTTTTAGGAGGTTGAAAATCTCACCTGCTGTCTTCCCGACCTTGTGTAGTGCAATTACTGCTACACGATTTTCGTAATCGTTCCACTCCATCAGAACTCAGTACAATATCAACGTGTCATGAACAGTCAAACACACACTATATGCATCTTCCGTTTTATACATAGATGGCAGCACTGTGCCACTCCGGATGCCTGCAGCGCCACTCCAAACTTTGTGACAGTATTTATGATATAACTAGTTATAATATAGGTACGAGTTGCAGCTGCCATAGGTCAGTTGGGTATTGCCACTGTAACACCTCAAATGTAGTGAAGAAGCATTGCATCTAACTTCTGTTGAGTCCGCCCTTTCTACTCGGAACACCTGATATAATTCCGAAAAATGGTAGTAATGTGGTAGCCGTGACCTGTAGTATAAAAGTCTTGCTTCTTCGTATTTTGTTTCTTGACGGCATTATGAGATAAATGTGAAAGAAATAAGGTAATATGCAATTTCATATACTTTCTTGTCGAAATAAATGCATTTTAAATATATAGATAAATTGAAGTGTTGTGCTTTCTGTAACAGGCTTTTGTTTCCGTATTCACAGTGAAATATTCTTAGCTGTTTCACTTCAATTCGTGTATTTTAGAATTTTCGAAGATTGTCTTATCATTCCTTGTCTTTCATGTGTTTTTAATGCTTCTATGTTCTCGATTTTTGTCTTTTTAAAAGTACTAGTTTGTTCGTAAAGGCAAGGCAAAACAAAAGTCTATTTCTGTTATGTCCAAAGTTGTCATCCTAGTTGGCATTCTTTTCGGGTTAAAGTGAGAGAGAGAGAGAGAGAGTTGTTCTAGTATTCCAATTTATTTTGATGTTTCTTTGTTTTTCTTTTATAAGTGCTTCTCTTTATTCCTTTTGTTTTCATCTTTTTTGCAATATTGAGAGCGCGAGGGAAAAATGCAGCTTTTGAGCTCTAAAGGATCACCTTTTGTTACGATTTCCTTCCAAATGAAGTTTTAAATTCTTTTTTGCACAACACGTTTCACCTACGTTTTGTGCTTTAAAGTGATCATTTTCCTTTTTCCTCTACTCTTTTTCCCTTCATGCATCTCTCATCTTCGCCTTTCTCTTTATTTCTCTCCCTTCCTTCTTTCTACAACAGAAGCTCGTTTCATAAGCTTTTTCCCTTCAAAAGAGAGGGAAAAGCTAGAGGGAATAAGAAAACATGGTGAAGTTGTTCTCTCTCTCTCTCTTTCTTTTTCCCCCCTTGTCTATTACGGCGTATGTGCCTGAAGCCTTCTATTACGACGTTCTTTATGCTTCCATTTTCTAGCTTGCATCATCTTTGGTATTGGTGTAGAAGGAAAACCAGTGCTACCTTTTAAACTTTCGCATTATCCTGCCTCCACCAAACGATTTTTTTTTTTTTTAACTCGTAAGTTACTAATGCAGGGTTGTATTTTTGTATTCGTGTTCTATTGCACAATTTGGTTTATTTCTTTTCTGTTTTACAGAATTACTGTACTCACGATATTTTCTTGTGTGTTACATTATCTTGTTTGGTTTGGAGTTGAACGTCCCTTTTTAGCATTGAAATTGTATGAATCATGAACTGAAGGCTTTAACATAAATCCGAACCTTATGTCGTCCAGCATGAATCGATCCCGGCCTCCCACACCGAAGATACATATGCCAAGATGTAACTTCAAGATAACTTAGTGTTAGAATAGCGACACTTTGTCTTACCAGTAACAAATATTGATTTCAATTTTTTGTATGTGAACTGTTTTTGTTGTAATTTAACTAGAAATACGTAAGCGTCCCTACTGAAGAAACATATTAACAATTGTTGTGGAAAAGTTGGTTTTGTAAATACCTTTTTATGTGGTGATGTAACCAGATGTTTAACACGGGGGATTATTCATGAATTCAATCTGTTGAATGCCGGCTTTCGTTAACTACCGAATCATGCACGTCATATGCATTTATCCTTGCTTAAAAGATTCAAGTCATAATTTTATTTCAGCCTTCTCTCGGTATTTGCGTGATATGATATGAGAATCATATTTCTGTAAGAACCAGGAAGAATGTGTATCAATTATTGGGCCAATCATGTGTGTGATTATATAAATAACGATAGCAACGGATTAGTTACAAGACAGAGTCATAAGTCGTGCCATATTCTGTACATGACATACCTGTTTATTACATTGTAACGAAAACTTGTTAACATTCAAAGTATAACTACTTGTGTTGGACTGTCCACAGCCACCTTCCTATCGGCTCCTCGATAGCACGTCTTGTCCATAAAGGCAAAGAAGTAAGTCGCTGGTGTTTCCACTTCCTGCTGGTTGGTGAATCATCACGATTTCAGGAAGTATGCCATGGATCGAAATAGATAGTAATCTTAAGGACCAAAGTCAAGACTATATGCAGCATGTGTCATAGGTTCGATGCCATCAAGTTCTTGAATTTTTTGTTTCGTGTTTCGAGTCAATTGTGGTTTTGCATTATCCTCCTGAAGCAGAGCCCACTTTCAATCCACAAATACAGGATTTTGTTTTTTAACTGTAGCCCAACATACATTCTTTAATTGTTCGGAAAGGGGTGAGGTGAATTACCCCCTCGTAGTTCTACCACACACAGAGCATGTATTCATGCTCGAAACGGCCTTGCTTGACGACCGGTTGTGATCCTTGCCCAACCACTGTTTTTGCACATTCGAATTTCAGAAAAACACTTTTCGATTGTGGTACGTGGAATTTCCTCAATGGTATGTCGTATGACGTCAGTGTTTGTTATCCTGGGAGCAGCCGGACATGGCTGATAGATATTTTTACAACCTGCATGAAATACCTGGAACCAACATGTTGCTGTGCTGTGTTTCACTGCATCTTCCCCTTTCGGACGACAAACATTTTGCGTTTCTGCTTCAATATTATGGCCGAGTTCGAACTAATACTGTAACAGTTCACGTATCAGACGTTGTTGAGCACTCATCATCAGTGCCACTATAAACTGACTGAAGATAATGACGGAATAGCGTCCTCAGTGTTAAATAGTCCGCTGACCACACTATCTCTTGAACCAGTTTGACCTTGTACTTACAGTTGATGATGGCGTATATAGCGCGTGCTGTTTGAGTTACGGAAATATTGCAAGACTTGTATAATAGCAAAATACTAAATATTCCCAGCATATCTGAATATTTTGTAGGTCTTCCTTTGATGTGAGTGATTCTGCATACAATTTCTAGTTGTGAGCTAGAGATTTCAGTGTTGGACAACTCGAATGAAGATTTAGCGAACCTTCTCTGAAGAGGTAGATATTGTGCAATGAATGTCAATGTTCTGGCCACATATAATTCTATTAAAAACAAAAATACTTGAGGCCAGAGCTATTCGTAGTCTGTATCGTGATGAGCTTACTCAAACCCACCAGCTATGTTGGAGTTATAGCATAGTTATTTATCGAATACAATCCATATATCTATAGCCCAGGGATATTTTCTACATACATAGAAAATATTTGCGTGAATTATTGGGTCTTGGAAGCTAAATATAATGCTTAAACTATTGTGTCATTTGTCAGTTGACACACCATTTTCATCAGTGTTCTTCAGGATTGTAAATAACATGTTTGTATGAAACTGTCAAGAAGTAATTTATTTCTTACAACTTTAGAAAATGTATTGTTGAAAATGTCAAGATGTGTATATAAAATACTGTATCTCCTTATAGTCTTCTTTATTACTGGAATGGAATATGACTTGATTTGGCTGTTTTGATGAAATTATGAGATACATGTAATTGGTCAGAGTGTGAATGAATAATAATAGAAGTTCTAATTGTTTACATTTTTTCTAGTTTACCCACCAACTATCTTCCGGTTACAGAAATATTAATGATTAAGTCTACCATATTCTTACAGCCTGTTAGTGGTAGTGCTTCATGTGATTTGGCGGTAAAGCTTGTTAGATATTATATTCTACTTAAGTTAAACGAGTTTATAAATTATATTGTGCTTGACATTGTATAGATGCTTGTGGGTTTTATATATGTAATTACAATTTTATTTAATATAATAAACAGCAAAGCACAGGTTCATATTCAGGATAATTACTAACCGTTTTCAAATAAAGTGAGACAGGTAGACAGGCATCGAACTTAATGGAGTGGTTACTGTTAAGTATTACGAATTAACGTTACTCACAGCTTAACATTTCCCTTTTGTAATAATAATAATAATAATAATAATAATAATAATAATAATAATAATAATAATAATAATAATAATAATAATAATAATAATAATACACATCAGTCCTATCTTTGTAATGGACTTAGTTGCTTCTCATCGAGTACCACTTGTCTAATTACTTTTAATTACCACATATTCATTTCATTTCAGAGTGATGCATTTAGGTTTTTTGTATACTTTGAGTTGGTAATATAAATGTAACTGTGTATTTTGAAACAAACGGTTGTGAGTAGTATTATGTTTAGTGTCCTCCTGATTCTTTCAACTCGAACCAGATCTGCCACGTTCGGTGTCTGGAATCAACAGTTCTATTCCAAGTCATGCTTCATTGCATTGGTTGTAAAAACTTAGCATCGTGACTAAGTCTTTATCCAGGATACTATCACTTCTTTAGTTCTGTATTTGGGCCTAATGTACTTGTAGTTATTCACTAGGTTCAAAGCAAATTCTGAAAGCAATTTATGGTCTTTTTATATGGTGTTAACTAAAAAACAAGGAAGTTAGGATCAGTTTCTTCTGACTTTAAGATACATTTTATTAGTATGTTGCAATATATCAATCATCATCTTATTTCGCTTTAAAAAAGCATTTCATTTACTTCTTCAAGAGATGTATATAATGAAAACTTTTAATATTAGTTTCCTCTTTTTGTCTGGAACGTGAAATCGATATTCCAGTTATCCAGTGTAGTAGTATAATATTATGGCAATTAATAATTGTTTTGTAAGCAAACAACTGTCTTGATGGCTGTTAATCTCGCTGATAATTATGCCATATATATATATATATATATATATAATATATAATGTAGACAGGACGTGTATTCAGATGTTCCTTCAATTAAGTATAATTTAGCCATATTTATATGAGACAAGAGTCCTTATGTCTGTATATTAGGAAATGAACGCTTGTGCGTATTTATAGAAAGAAAGAGCTTTGTGGAGAAGAAAGGTTGTGGAGGAAGTGCTAGAGATCGTGTGCAAAGATTTAAGGACAGAGGCTGCGCGGGATGTGATCTCATGACCCTGATTGGGCGCCTCTTCTTGCCTCCGCCTTTGGAAACCCGAGAAAAGCGACGGATCACTGTACGATTGGCAAAGCGAGGCGGAATGGGCGTGGTTGGCTCGGCGCCGTCGTCCTCCTCATCTCGAAAGCGTCTTGGCAGCTGGCCGAAGGGTTGAAGTCGATGCTTGACTCTGCAAAGTTTTAAAACTGTGCCAGAACCGAGAGAGAATTTGTGCCCTTTGAAATCTCCTTTGACACGTATTCCAAGGCCTGCATCAAAAAAATTAAAATGTTGGGGCACTAATCCATGACTCCCTCGTTTTTTCTTCGTACTTTACTGAAGCAATTTCTTAAGAATTCTTTGTCTGATACCTTTTTCCTTTCCCTTGCAGTCTGTTTGATCCTTTTTACGCTATATATGCACATATTTCATAGAGCTTAAAATCTTTCCCAGAGGTAAAATAAATAAATAAAAACAAAGTAAATGCTTTCGTTGCATAAAGAATAAAATCAACAAGTAAGAGTTCTTAAAATTAAGATTAAATTGTAATTAAATATTTTCATATCGTACTATGTAAATACTACTGTTGTTTATAACTTTTCAGTATAATATAGAATTAATTTATGTTTGCTGATTGGATCACACACACACATTGACGAGAATGTATGTGAAATTGAGTATTTCTATCCGTTTATTTTTGGAGGAGATTTGTGTGTGTGTGTGTGTGTGTGTGTGTGTGTGTGTGTGTGTGTGTGTGTGTATGTGTATGTGTGTGTCTGAATCTTACTCTATTTTGTAATTAGTTAATGTCACGTTTACGTTAATTGTTTAACATGCAACTCTAAAATCACATCGAACCATGATTTGGATGAAGGTTACGATTTAAAATTTGTCTTGCTTGGCTTTTTGCATTCTTATGCATTATAAAATTGCGGAAAATCACTACCAGCAAACTTTGGAAATGAAAATAAAATTCAGATAAACTTAAGCGATATATCATCTTTTAGTTATAAAATGATAGTTGATAAATTGAATTTGTAGGCTCCTTATCTTAAATGATTTAACATCGCTCGAGGACTCCAGAATGTATACGGTGATTAGAGTGCAATGCGGTACATGAACATAAATAATTGATTTTTACTAGTTTACGCCAGGAAATTCTTCTGATACATCACTTTATCTCAAAACTACGTTTACTTAAAATATATATTTCGTTTAACTTTTTGAGGTTGCACGATTATGGTATAGGGACAGTAAAATTGTTGGAACGAGGGAAAATCACGGATATGATATTTGCAGTAGTTTTAGTGGCCTGGATTAGCCAGAATAGAATATAATTTGAACCTATGTTCTAATTATCCATTTTTCTTTTGTAATAAGACATAACATACAAAGTTTTGAAGAAAGTAATGTTGTTGGTACGTATTGTCTTCTTGTCCAGTTAAACATCTGTCAAGTGTTTTAGATATATATTAGTTTTGTGCAATAATATAGTTTATTCTATTTGCGGATGAAGTTTGAGTATTTTTTCCTTCTTCTTTCTTCGAGGAGGAGAATCAGGACTACACCTGTTTCAGTTGAAGTCTTTCACACACTTATTTCAAACCTTCAATAACTTCCATTCAGCTTCCGTATACAACTTTCTTATTTGTTGCCAAATTTTTTATTTACACTGCCTTATTTAATGATACTGTATGTGACATCCCCCTCTCATGTTCCTTGGAACAATTATAACAACATCTTCCTCTTGTTATACTGGATTGTAATTTAATAGCGACAGAATTACAGTACATTTACAACTAATTTGTTGTAATTTTAGTAGAAAGACATCACACTATGCAAGAGATTTTTCTGTTGGGCAATGCTTATTTGTTCATGTTAAATGAACAGTACTATAGGTTCAGTAACAAGAATTACCTATGCGTTCTTTTTATTTCTGAATTCACTGTAAGTACTACCTTAAATAGGATTTTATGTTTAATAAATATTATTCTCCTAAATCTCGCTGTGTATATGTTACATCTAAGAAAAATAGTATTATCTATGTTAATTATCTCATGGATTTACATAGGGAATAATTTTGCTGATTTTTTAAAAAAGAAATGTACTGTTGTTTTAATGATGTTTTAAGAATTTCATCTTAAAGTGTAGTTAAACGTCTCTATGTCTTCAGAATTAATTTTTAATTTAATATTACTTAAATTTGTTTACAAAAATTATAAATCACAAAATTTGTCACGAAGTAAGAGACATTCAGATCGACTTGAAGAAATAACTAAAATCAGACCATTAAAGTTCCAGTTCATTTAAAGAAAAACAGAAATATAATTTGGCATGTAAATCAAAGTACTAAAACAAAAAAAAAAAAAAAAAAAAAAAAAAAAAAATAGATAGTGAAGGTATTCGACACCGTTAAAGTACCTAAGTGTTGTTAATCGCTTCGTTTTGACATAATTTCTACGAATACCATCTTCTTTTATTCCCGCTTTAACCTTTTAACGTATTCTGTGACACATCGCTAATAAAGCCACTTTTTTTCCCTCAAGTATTGTAATTAGTTTCTTTTACTGTTTTGCAAGTGCCTCCGGTTTGGTTTCCTCATCTTTTGCAACTTTTCCGCTTGTTTTTTCTTCCTGTCAACTATCGCTTTTGTTCTCGAATATCCGTTTTCGAACACGTTGCTTTCATTCGCTCTTTCGCATGTCCAGATGTTACCTTTGTGTATACAATATTCCACACAACTTGAATTTCTTTCATATATATATACAAAGTTAATAACAATAAATACAGTTTCCTTCTTTCAAAATCCTTTTCCTTCTTTCGTCATTTTAGGTCTTCCTTTTTAAATTTCCCGTCCATATTCCGAATCGTCACTAATAATATCACCTGTCGCAAAATCCGGACACTTGTTCTAAATTTTAGGTAAACAAAGAAACGTATTAGAATGTTACAGTAGTATGGAGTCTAATATAATAATAATAATAATAATAATAATAATAATAATAATAATAATAATAATAATAATAATAATAATAATAATAATAATAATAAAACACAAACGCGTCTGTGTCTTTATGTGATTATGCTATTTCAGAGATTAGATGAGCATGTAAGGCGGTTTATATCGTAAAGGAAGAATGATTTCATCTTCATTAATAATGTCAGGTGTAGAGGTTAATGTGAAGGATTTGCGGTCAGAATAGATTTTGTTGCCTCATGAGAGGATGCTGTCATACTTGGGAGACTGGCATTCCAGGAATGTTTCATGACAGAGGACTGATGTGAGTATGATAAGAATTCCTGCCTTCAGAAACATGATACTAGTCTGTAATATCCACTCGTATTGAACTTAAGTGGTTGCTTCTACTTGCAGTGCAAAACCTATTGAAGTATTATGAAAAGTTTTGTCTGGTCGATATCATTTTGAGTTTTATTGAGAGGTCGTACAGGGTTTGCGGATATAATGATTGTATCTCTTGCCTGACCTAAATGAGACTGGGAATGATGTCAACTTTTAATATTAACATGAATAGGTGCTTGATTTCAAGAGGGCTTTTGAAGTCTTTAAATAATTCAGTGCAATTTACTGAAATTAATCAAGGGAAAGAAGTTGAACGGATTTGAAATACCAAAAAGTAGTATATAACATATTGACTTTAAGAGAGATTCGTATAATGGTACGCAGGTGGTAACCGATTTAGTGTGTATATACCTAGGTACAATATATATAGAGTACAAGGAAGTACTCTACAAGGAAATCTCATGTTAGTTTTATTTTTCTTTTCAACAATATAAAACTAATGAACTTACTGGCTCTGTACAAGCGCAAGCATGCGTAGATTTTTAGTTAATAAATTCGAACGAATGATACCAAAAAAGGGAGCAAGAAGAAAAACTCTTTCTTACTTCTGTAGTAATAACGTACGCTTAACTAGTTATGCAACTTTGTAGTAGAAGAGCTAAAATCATTCCTTTTATATAAACTTGCTGCTGTAGTAAACGCAATGAGCTTTCTAGAATTTCCACGAGTGACTAAGCACAAGTCCACATTGCATGGGATCTCACCACAAGTGATTAGCGTTAGTGTGATACGCTTTTCTTTGTTGTTACAGTCTACTAGATTATAATGTATACTCCCGTGTAGAGTAATCGCTAACGCTGTCATCGTTGGTGCCAGCAGTCCCAGGTTTGATTCCCGATGGGGACACTTGGTCAGAAAAATGTAAAAGCTTTTTTTAGGCTAGCCATCTTGAGTGTAGTTTTCCTAGGTTTTTCTCATTCACACCAGACAAACGCCAGGATAGTACGTAACATAGAGGTCCCAGGCCGTTTCCTTCCTTTCCCAATCATTTTCTTCCCTTTTCTCGAATAGTATTATCGCCGAGGGACGTCATCCCTCATACGTAATGGGCTGACATGGGCATAGATACCGAAAGACCAGAAATCTAATTCCTAATCCTATAACGAATATTGGTTGATGAACAAAAACACAGAGGAATATTATACACATATCGTGTGATAAATGACAGACTGCAGTTTTCTTTTGTCCTTTAGATACATGCTACTAGCATTTTTTAATATTCCTGTTTAACGGGTTAAGTAACGTTAAATGGAGTATTGTAACGTTTTGTTTCATACAATTATAATATACTTTTTGAATTGTTCACTTTCTTCCTTACAATACATTAGAAACCTCTGGTAATGTAATATTCATATATTATTACTCAAGCCCTTTGGAAACTTGTAGCAGATTACACCAGATTCGCGTACGAGGCTGCTCGCTTATGGTTGGAGTGAAGAAAACGCACAGTCTATACAGTTTAATTTCCAAATAACACAGAAATTCAACAGCATACGAGATGTATTACCTAAAGATCCCCCTTCCTCCCTCTTTTGGGATAGACCATGAAAGTCCAAGGGCTGTGGATAGAGGTAAAGAAAGGATCCTCATTTTCTTGAATTCAGCACTCAAGTTGCCCCAGAAACGCGTAACAAAGTTCCTGAGTGAATTTCTAGCCGCATTCGGAGACGTAAAATAATATGATATGTGGTTTTGTTTTAATATCAGGGCTCTCTCTCGAACAGCAATTCCCTCATAGCAATGGTTACCAGCTCCAGTGAGTATTCTAACAGCTAATTGTTTCTCAGTTCTGTTTTCAGGTCTCATATTAGCTTTGGCAATGAAACTAGTTCGAGTGGAAATATTACTAAAAACTAAAACACAGCAGAACAGGTAATGCAACCCAAGATTAAGCGATGCAAGAATATGTTATGATATATTGGTATATACTTAAAAAATGATGAGTACACCATCGTATGAACCCGTGAAAAGAATTATCCAGTGTACTTATTTTATACTCGTGTAATGCCAGTAATAATACTTAAGTAGCACTCCTTATCTTATACTCCTCCCTTTCTTTATCGTTTCGAGAATTCATGACAACTTTTGTATCCTGCTATATCAAAATAGCCCTTACATACTCGATGTCACTTATTTTGAACGGGGAACAGAAAAGCTTACTGTAGCCTTGGTTCGTATGCAGCCTAACAGTACAATATTGTAATGTGGGTTGCCTTGCTAGGAAGGCGTTTTGTAATTAAATCGTTAGCTTTTAATATGCATTTCGTTTTTCAGTTTAAATATTTCCCAAACTACATAATAATAATTTTATTAAAGGAAAATAAGAACGTAATAGTATGTATTGCAGGTCCAGTTCAAAGAAAATTAATATCTCATATTAACTAGTCTATAGCATAATACGTAAAACTCGTCGCTATTGTTGCTATTATATATCGTACAAAATCGATATAGTTTATTTTATTTTATTTTATTTCATTTTATTCATTTTACTAAAATAAAAACTTTATAAATCTCCCACCTTTTTGTTGATCGACCCAAAGCTTTTGAATTTGATCTTTATTACCTCGCGCATATTTTTCATTGAAGTGGTTGAACTTAACTTCTGTCTTTCGTATATTCATTTTCAATCAGTTTTCCTTCCTTCTTAATTGAAGTATATCGTCCCTTGTCATCATTGAGGTTGTAAAAGGGGTCGTCTAGGTTTAAAATAGCGATATGACTCACTTCTTGGGTTTGTATGAAAGATAGATACGTCCTACTTGGGATCGAACCCAAAATGTCTCCTAGTGAAAGCACTCGCGTTCACAGTTTTGCCACGAAAGAAAACCTGCGTATTTTTCATCTGAGCAATGTGTTCCGTCCCTCCATATTATCCGTATAATATTGTGGGACATTTATCTTATGAAAGTTCCACACTGTATAATAATCTCCTGTTTGTCGTTTCTTCCTGAAAAGCTCGTTTTCGAAATGTAAAGCGTTCCTCTCCCTCCTACTTCTAACATTTCATTATAATATTTAATGAAGTAGTATTTGTCATCACTTACTCAAAAGTTAATTTATTGTATACATTAGATAATTTACTCGTGTCTTCGTCTGAGAATATAGCGGCAGTATAGTTGATAGTTGATATTTGAGTATAGTTGATATTTTATAAAATGAAATGAAATCTCTAGTTTTTCGTCATACACCCTCTAGGATATAAGAGACAAATGATTTATAAACGGTAATAATTATGAAAAAAACTGGTGGAATGAGAATATGGAAGGACATGGGAGAATTCAGAGAAAATCCGTGGACATGATGTTCACCACAAACTCATATGGCTGGGAATCGCACCAGAGACCGCTCACACTAGAGGTGAGCATCCTGCTACCAGTTAATATATGGTACACATTAGATAATTTACTCCTGTTGTTGTTTCATATATAGTATACATGAAATTATTTATTCTTTTTTGGTTTTATAAATAAGCACCAGTGTTCTTATATAGCAGAACTGTCCTTCGGCTGGCTGGGGACTTCGCCTCCAGAGCCCCGAATTTGCTTGGCGTACACCCTCCACTTTCATATTCCTAACATATCTCTAATATTATGGGATTTCGAGATGTGGTCATCTTATTATAACAAATGAGGAGTTTGATGTAATAAGGGCATAAATGAGTTTACGCCCTTTTTGTATCAAACGCATTTGTGGCTTTTACCATGCTTGTTTAGCCTCCTGGTAAAATTTCAATTCAATATTAGAATAAAATGATGCATATTACATTGTTTTATGTAAGAAAAAAAAGAAACACTACTTAAATTTTCAACATCGTTTTTATTTTCAACTGCATGTTTCAGACTTACGCTCTTATTGCGTCAAACTCCTCAATTTCAACCCCACCCTTTTACTTCCCTTTTAAGGGACACATACCGAAATTGCTGAAACACATCTTTAATTATTTTAAATTAAAAGCCGAAGCAGCAAATTCATATGTCTAATTTAATAAGCCCAAAACAGGTTTTCCCAGTGCTGGTAAAGTTTAATAATTTGAACGGATTTCAACATACGGTCATGTCATTTTAATAACTGCAACCCCAGGGAAAATATCATAAAAACGCTAAAACACGACTTTAATTATTTTAAATCAAAAGTCTGGATACCAAATTTCTTATTTCTAACCTTAACGACTTTCGAGATATAGTCATCCTTTTTTACAGTTGCAATTTCCACTCCTTTTTCCTGTCCGCCTTTTCCCCTTCCCTTTTTGGTGAAATATCAAAGAAACCTGAAACACGTCTTTAATCATTTAAATGAAAAATATAAATACTAAATTTCGTGTCTCTAACCTTAACGAATTTTGAGATATGGCTGTCCAGTTATATTCTTCTCTTCTAGGGCAAATATGAAGAAAGAAAAAAAAAAGGAGAAACATGTGGCTAATTATTTTAAATGAGGTCAGATATCAAATTTCGTGTCATTAACCGTAAGAGGTTCTGAGACGTGGACACCTTATTATAATAATTATAATTCCCACTCCTTTCTCTTTATACTTGTTTCTTCGCTTCTAGGTAAAATAATAAAATAACTCTGAAAGACATGTCTAAATATTTTAAATGAGAAGTTTATATACCAAATTTCATGTCTAACATTTAGAGATTCCGAGATATGGACATTTTAAGATAGTAATTTCCACTCTCCCCAAGCCCATCGAATTTTCAAGAATTCTTGCTTGTTGGGGCCTTGTATCGCAAATTATATACCGTGTCAAATTTCATGTTTCTAGCTTTAGCGATTTGGCCTGAGCGTTGATTAGTCGGTCAGGACTTCTTTTATATAGAGAGAGATAAGGAAAGTTACATAATCAGATGTAATTGATATGTTAACAACGTTCAATATTTTCACTGTAATAATACGGAATATTTTGCCTATCCTGCATTTCTGGCATTGAAATTGTGCAATCAGTATTCTATTCATCATTACTTAAAATTTACTTCAGAATTTATGTAATTAAAGTAGTTCAAAATGTAGTGTTCAGTGTTAATAAAAATTGTTTTCTTTTAATGTAACATGCACTAGATAAATGGGAACTGGATTAACAAAGAAGGAGAATACCTAGTTTTCCCATTGTTCTGTACCACATACAAATAAACATAATATATATTGCATGAACATTAGTAGAGCTACATTATTTATATCTCCGCAGGCTCTGTTAAATTATGCAACGTATTCGTTGTAATGTACCGTTCATTAGGTATAGAGACAGCATTGCCTCAGGACATCATGTATGCTGTTATTTCCGCTTCAAGTATTAGGTATGTTGTACTGTCAAAATAGGTTATTTCGCAATTTTATAAATAAAATTAGATTTAGTAGACTAAAGTTCGTAAATATGTGAACTCGTATGAGATACATCTATTAAATCTATTATCATCTTTTTGTAAAGGTTTATTACTTACAAATTACAATTCTATGGTCCAGTCATCCAAAATTTTGCCTCAGTATTCTATCTTCTTTTTTCATATTATGACTTGTAGAAAGAGAGAGAGTATGCTCAAACATAATTCCTTTTCTACTTTAGTCCTTACTGCTAATAAAAGTTAAGTACTACAGTATTTTACGGACTATAAGACGCTGCGGACTATTCAATGTTACCAGATAGAGATAGGTTTCCCGCGGCATCGAATATATTGTCGTTTTCAAGAATGACGAGAATTTTAAATCAAACACTGGACATTTTTATACAGTGTCCAGTGTTGATTACTTGTATTAATTTCGAGTATAAGACGCACCTGCATTTTGGAGACAATTTTTCGAAGAAAAAAGTGCGTCTTATAGTCTGTAAAATGCGGTACCTTCTTTCGAGCATACTGTTATCAAAACTTGCCCTAATCACTACTATCAAAACAACAACAACAACAATAACAACTACAACAACTACTACTACTACTACTACTACTACTATTATTATTATTATTATTATTATTATTATTATTATTATTATTACTATTATTATTATTATTATTATTTAATATTAAGATATATATATTACTATATTTTAATCGAAGTTTCTGAGATCCTCTACAAATTAAATAACGTTTACACTTGATAACGTTTATACTATCGTAAGACATCCAACACTCCCTTACTGGATGATGGTAGAGTGCCTATAAACCAAAAATTAAAGTGAAGGATTGAAATGGAATCTTCAGTTTAATGTTCCCGTTTTTTCATATACCAAAAAATACGGTTAATAAATACGGGTGAATAATTTGGAAATAGATTGAATCTAATGTGTGATGAAGTCGAAGAACTCCGATAAAACTCAGGAACGATATCTTCACCAGAAGCTTATATACCCTGGGATTCATCTTGGATTTTCACAATAGAGAAGAACATTTTACCACTGAACCATGTCCTATTCCAGTTGCTCAAAATGAAACTGCGCCACGGAATACGTGGCACGTAGACAGCATCCTATTTTACTTGTTATAAGTGAATTCTATTTTGATGAGTAACGCAAAATATAACCTCTGTGCATGTGCTATACAACGCTGAAATCTATCTACCCTTCGAGTGATGATTTAGATTCTATCTGAAATGAACTGCATAGAACCAAGCTCAGGTGTATGTATATATGCCCATATAAGTCTAAAACAATTTGACAACAGGCAAAGGAAGAAACCTATTTTTGTCGATTGAAGAGTTATAAAGTTTTTTTTTTTTTTTTTCATCATTCACTTTCATGAATTTTTGTATAAACTCGAGATAACCACAGTCGAGAAACAAGAAGTGGATGGACTGCATTATAGCATATAAGATGAATAAGTTGCACAAGCAAAAGATAACTTAAATCGCTATAGAAAGAATGTTTTGAGGAAAGAGGGAGGAAAAAAACTAAAGGGATGAGCGGGCGACTGAGTTAAAGACGAAATGTGAATACGCTCTATTGTGTCTCAGGGGGTTCCACCTCAAAGGAGGAGTATTTGAAGGAAGAAATGAAGACGGGCAATAGTATTCAACGAAGGAACCGGGGTATTTCCGTCTTCCAATTTCTTCTTTCAAAACAGAGGTTAAAAAAGAAACACTTTGGCCCCATTTTCCAACGCAGCCGGGCGAATAAAGGAAGAAAGAAAAACTAAGAGAAGAGAAAAAGAGTCGAAGGAAAAGACTATACAATACAAAGAAAGGGAGAAGTAAAAAGATAGAGGGCAAGCCAATGACAACGAAAATTTCGTTCGCGGAAGAATGGCCACCTTCCAGAAAATGGGGCGAGATATACTGACTTAAGCAATAGATTTAACACGAGAGAAAAGGAACGTTTCCTCAAAAACAATACTCGGGAGGTTATTCACTCAATAACAATATGTATTATATCGAAATTTCAGTGTTTTATTGAATTCTTCACTCATAGTTTTCATTAGCTAAACGACATGCATTAGCAGCAAATTCGAGCTATATTTCAAACACATCGGGATCAAGAAGGTTCAAGAGAAGAATCTGGGTGTGACTGAAATGAAAATGCTAAGATGTCTTCAGGTTGGATCAAGTCAGAAAGTAGAGAATAAGAAATAGTGTGTGTGTGTGTGTGTTTGTGCTATTATAGTCGATACATAATAGTAGTATCACTGACGTATGCAGAAATTGCAAACCCAAGAACATATATGACATTAATCAATGAAAAATGATGTAAATTACTCATGTTCTCATTTAAGAACAAAAGTTTAATGTCGGAATACAATAATAAGGAATTTCTGCTTTCTTAAAATGTTAAAAAAAAAAAAAAAGTCATATGTATTTGCCGTAGGTGACAATGTAGGATCATGTGAAGTTTCTGCGTCACCTCAGCTAAGGTATGAACTTTAAAAGTAGTGTGAGGTTACCATGTTACAAATCACGCATGACATTTTCCATATTATTATTATTATTACTATTATTATTATTATTATTATTATTATTATTATTATTATTATTATTATTAACGGTCATGTAAAGTAAAATTAATGCTTGTTTTTTAAAATCAAATTTTGTATTTTTTTTAAATAGTACATTTACTTTAAATGATAAGTATCAAGGTGAAAGAAATAATTCCCTGCCTTTCCTTTCTAAACTTATTGAAATTTGGGTTCAAGAAAGGAAGAAATAAATATAATGCTCTCTACCTTATTCATCAACACTCAACTTCGTTACCTTTCATTTAGTCCATAGGTGAAACCAAAGAATGTTTTCGTGATCGAAAGATTCCCGAATGTTTTCGACATAACACGCAAGTTATTATTAAAATGAATTGACAGTACTGATATTTGCTTTTAAAACTGCAAACAATTTGTGTCTATTGCATTGGTATTTGAGAGGCGAAAAATACAGAAAAAATATCTAACATTGCCTCTTGAGGGGAAGGCAGAGCAATTGAAATGTTATATTTGTAATTTCCTGTAGGTATAATCAGTTCGAAAGTTTTTCTCTCTTGTGTTTGTTGAAAATCACCGCATATAGTGCGTAGAATTATCAGCGTAAAAAGAAGAATGTTTGATAATGGAAGTTTAGTTTCGCAGCAAATATTTAAAAGACACTATTTACTCAACATGTGATGTCAAATAATTTACACCTGTGAATCATGGTAGCTCTTTTCTGTCGTAGCTGTTGTGTATATTAGATAACCAAATTGTCCAGAAGTTCACTTTTCAACGCACCATTTTCATTGCAATGTAGAAAGTTGTATGTTGGTTGAGAAAGGGCCATTTGGTAATGAAATGTTACGAGAAGAGAAGAGCGCCTGCAAGGACTACAGAAAACTGTTTTTGTCTTCCATTTGCTAAGTTCGTTGTGCTTCGAGTGGTCAAGCGTATAGCAGGGATAGAAGGGGGTTGTTTCGAATAGAAAGGGAGTTTTTTTTTTTTTTTTTAATACTCTCCTAGAAGCAGCACAGCAAGGAACTTTGTTCTGGCTCTGTGCCTGAGTCGTAAAGCCCTCATTGCCGACAAGTAAAGCGTATTCGAACTTTGCAGGAAATAGATCCTTCCTCCTCGACAACAGCCTGCGGTCAGTGTACACTGGTGCTGTGGATTTTTTTTTTACTGAATGCGACACAAATTACATGCTATTCTCTTTCTCCCCGCTCTGAAACTTCTGTCTCCATCCTTTCTTGCTCTCTCTGTCGCTCTAATATTTTCTCAGCGAAACTTCTGGGCTTACCAGACGCCATTGTTTTTTAAGATTATTTTTTATTATTGTTATTAACGGTCATCCAGATTTGCGAGTAAAACGATGAAAAGAAGTGTTTTGTATGGAGAGAATTTTGTATTTTACTACTCACTGGGTACTTGCCAAAGAGGGTGGATATGTAAGTGATATTTGGAGCGCAACGTGAAGAGGATACAGTATATTGAAGCCTACTTTATTTCTAATTCAGTCTGTTCATTCATCTACGGTGAATATTACAGGTTATAATGATATCTGTATAGATAGATGATAATATTGATAATAGAATATAGATTAATATACAGTGAAAGTACGTTGTTAGCACGTAATAGTTGGTGGAGTCATTACTTGAGTTTGTTTCGAAAGAACCAGTCTTATGTTCCTTTAAATATAAGTTTTAATACCGGGCTTATTTAAGTTAAAGCACCAGTTATTAACTGACTTTATATTACTATTCGTTTCAATCTTTACCTTGATCTTCATTGCATCACAGCAAGGCAATTAAGGGGCAAGCAAGATTTTTTTTTTTAAATCCTACAATTCGTCTGTTTTTTTTTCCTTTCTTTCTTTTACTGTATCACAAGACACTATTAGTGCAGTTTCGTATTTGACATCTAACATCTAACATAAGAATGAAATCTTGCGTATAGAACTTTTGTGGCACACAACACAGTTTATTTTCCAATATCTTTACTTTGCGAATCGGATTTTTTTTTTTTTTTAAGAATATATGTTGAAGAGAGTTTCGTTTGATTTTATTTATTCATGTATTTATGTTATCAGATTATTACTTAACTTTTTAAGCTGACCCTGACGAATTCCTATTGTTGGTTAAGATCAGTGAAAAATGTTAGCAATTTATTTATTTTCTCAACGTTCGACAAACTAGGAAGGAAACATGATAGTTTCTCTTTGTTTCCACAACGACGTACCAATGACTTTGATTCGCGTCATTATTAAACAGTATTATGTGGGAACTGGAAAATAAGACCGGTACATATAAGATGTAGATGCAGATACAGATGGCGTAATATTTGCAGATAATGTAAGAATAGGGAAGAAGAAAAATGCCTTACAGCATAACCTGAACATTGGAAAAATAAACTAGAAAAACGAAATATGCAAATCAGCACAACGAAGACAAAGACTATTATAGTCGGTCAGAAACCAAAACAATACACTATTATCTGCGGTGAATAACTATTAGAACAGGCTCACCAATTTAAATATTTGAGGTGAATAATGAAGGAAAATGAGAAAAACGATGAGAAGATTTTTTTTTTTAAAAAAAGATAGATCAGCAAGAAATCTGCGGGGCTCTGAACAGAGGCTTCATAAGAAAAAGAGAGGTAAGCAAACAAACAAAAACAGCTGTGTACAAATCAACCTTCGTACCCAATTAGCTCTCAAACATGGACACCAAGAACAACAAAACCAAATCAGATACAGGCAAAAGAAATAAGATACGTAACAAGAGTAGAGAATAGACGAAGAATGAATAAAATTAGAAGCACAACCACCAGAAACTCACTACAAGGAACAACTCTTAAAACTTACATAGAAAAATGCTCATATATGAAGGCTAGGACATGAACTAAAAATGAAGAATAATAGGATACTGCGAAAAGTATGGGAGGTGATACCCACTGGAAAGAGAACCAGAAGAAGGCCAAGGATAAACTGGGATGAAAACCTAACATGGGTCCTTGAGGAAAGGGTGGTTGAATAGAAGGGCCTAGAGAACTCTTCAGAAAATCTCGACACCGCGAAGGTAGAAAAGAGGCGACTAAGCAAGCAAGTACGCAAATAAGATTATAGTCTGTAATTTGTGTTTATTTGTCTGTGTTTTGTACGACTTATTACGTTGATTTTCTTGATATAGTACAAAGTGGCTGCGTGTTTATAAAGATTGGTAAAAGGAAACTCCGTTACTATATCTTAGCATCATTTCCTTTTGTTAAATAACTAAATGTTCTTTTCTTTTTATTCTATAAGGACAAAAAAAATCTTAATTTGTGGCTTTGAATATATGAAAATAGATTATTTTTATCTTCTATTTGTGGATCGTCTTTTGTTCATAGTGACTCGGTTTACATCTTTTTTTTTTTTTTTTTTACCCCTTTTGTATATGATTATTGATAAGCTTTGTAGATAACTTGTCGATAAGCTCTCCCCTTTCGGTTCTCCTTCTTCAGTTGTATTTGCTTTATTTGAAAAAGAAGGAAAGAAAGGAAGAAAGTGAATGGAATACCCATGGTAACAAGACGAAGAAAACATGAAAGTACAAGGCAGAGAAGAGAAGAACGGATGTTGTGGGGGATATTAAAGACTGGCAGAAAATAGTGTGAGAAAAGAAGAAAAACGAAAAACCTTTCATTTTGTCGATGTAGATTACGTTGGGAATGACTATGGAAGAGAAGCAGGGCGAGGTAAGGGAACTTCGAAAAGAAAAAGGCAGCAAATAACGTGAAAAAGGAACAGTTTTGGAGACGGAACGAACAATGGTAGCAACAAATATATTTAATTTTGTTTGTAACAGTGACAACTAGACCTAATTTTAAAGACAGACAGATCAGCTCTTTATATTTTTTTCTTTTATTCAAATTTTCATTCTGTTAGTAAGAGAAAAGAAGCAATAAAAAATGAGATGAACAAGAATTTGAATCATTCACAGATGAAGGTTTGACTTTTTTTTTTTCTAACTTTGTTTGGTTCCTTTGTCAACCTCTTGACTGGTGAATCCAATTGAAGTCGTGTTTCTGGTGTCAGCCGATAACTATTTTTTGTTTGTTTGCTTTTTTTTCTTTCTTTGTGATATCACATTGCATGCTACCCTCTCGTTTTCATCATGTGTCTTCGGGAAGACGCGCGAGAGGCAAGGGTTCATGTTATATTTGCCTATTGGTTCCTGAAAAGGGCGGCGTTGAGGTGTTAGATTATATTACGTGCCACCATTGAAGCATGTGCGAGGGAGAAGCAGTTCTTTCTGTAGTTCAAAGTCAGAAAGAAGGAATGTTCGTTCTTCTCTTACCGTTTTTCTTTCTTTCGTTCCGTTCCCGCGTTGAACAGGAAGAACCAATCTCTCTGTCTTTTGTATAGAATTCACCCGAAACATCCGTTTGATAGTCGCCTCGTTGTCTTGGTCCAATAACAGTGTCTTTCTTCTTTGCAACTGATCTGCGATGACATCTAGGGTGTTTCTTTTTTCTTTTTCTTTCTTTTCCTATCGTTTTCATGTCTTTTTTTTTTGTATATGTTCGGAAATGTGTGGTTTCCTGCAAGAATAGTATTTTGTTGTCACTTGCATTGCCAGGTTAAATTTGAAAAAAAAAAAAGTGTAGGTGATATGTCTTTTTTGATAAATGTTAATGTCGTAAGGCAATACCATACTGTAGTCTTACACATATCACCATATTCCGTATTTAATGAAATGAACAAGTTGGACTTTTTTTTTTATTTAGTATAACGTCCCACGAATATGCTCCGAGTCGAAGGAAGATAGTGATTATGATAATGAAGGAAATTGTGAAATGAAGAGAGTGGGAAGAAACGGTACATCCTCGAAGGAATCCATTCATATAATGTTATTCTACTACAAACTACATTTGTCTAAAGCTGGAATCGAATTATGGACTGCATGCGCCAGATGTGAGCACTCTACCACTTACCCATTGCGGTCCAGACTCGAATCTTGTGTATGTATGTAATTGCAAAATGTTTGTGCTTCAGTAACTTCTTAATTTTTTTCAGTCCTCTATTGCCTATGATATGGAGTTACTTTATAGAAGTTGCTTACAATGGGGATAAGAAACTAAATCAACTTTTCTTATCTGCAGTAAATCTGTTTAAAGGGCAATAGTGGCCCACTTGAGACAAATGTTGTTGCTGCTACAAAGGGTTAGTCACTTGCTATTTTATCCAGGAGGCACAAAGGAGACTCACTTGCTCTTTCCCATGAAAAATGTTTCCTCTAGATCTGGACCGGATACACATGGACAAGACTAGTGTTGTAAAGACCTGGAAAAAAACCCGGAAATTTTGGGTAAAAAACCAGTTTTTTTTTACAGTTTTTTCCCGAGCTTGGAAACAAACGGAAAATTTGAAATTTTCAAATATTTTACTACATTATGCTTTTAAAATGAAAACTATTTTAAATTTACTAGTTTACAGTTAAGATCATTGAGTAGTTATGTTTCTTGTATTAAAATTGGGAAACTTTGTGGCAACACATATTTATACCACTCCTTTAAAGTTAGCACCGTGATAGAATGGAGTTATTGCTACAAAAGATCCTATAATATAATCCTAGTTAGATTAATTAATATAGACGTAATTTAAATTATCTTATGTAACCTTATAAAGTTACTGTTTTATGGCAGGAAAGTGTTGAAATAACAGGGCCAGAATAATTTTAGTTAATACCGGTATGTTAAAATCAAATATATATTTTATGGAGATACTTATCTTTCTTGTGCTGTGTAAAATTTCCGAAAATTTTAAACCTATTAGAAAAAATCTTTTGTTCGGAAATATTGGCAAAACCCGGAAAATATAATTAAAAACTATTTCTTCGCCTGATACTAAACTTATTTGCTGTTATGTATACAAACTATGTCGCTAGCAGGAAAAATACTTAAGGCAACTGCTTTTAATTTTACTTTTTAGTTTTCTGATTTCTAATAAAAATCCCTCTTTATTATTTGTAATTATATTTTTCGAACAACTCAAAAAGAGAGATTATCTTATTTACATATACCACATAAGTGCGTAAATTTGAGCAGCGACAAATATACAGAGGTTGTTCAGTCTACATCTGGCCATTTTCGACTTACCTAAAAGTTTAGAAGAATCCATGGCGCCAGGTTCGTAAGTGCTCGATGTGTTTCCCTTGGATCCTAACAAAAACCCGACAGCGTAATTTCCACTGTAATAGGCTTCTCTGAAGAACTGAGAGGGGAATCTTGTCCCATTCCCTTTGCACAGCTTTCCAAAGTCCTTCCACAGTTGTCACACGCCGTTTTCCCAAAGCCCGCTTCAGCAATCCAAATACAAAATAGTCCATAGGACTTGCATCTGGAGTTTTAACAGGTACCTCATTGAAAGGTATCACCTGTATACCACTTGCCTCCTCCATCTCCCTGTAGAATGCGAGAGACGATCGTGAGGTATGTGATGATGCTATATCCGTTCATATCGGATATATGCACAGTTTGCGAATGACGACGAGCAGATCTTTTTGGGCTACGCAATATTGCAGCACGAACATTTTCCACGGCTTCTGGTGTCCGCACAGTTCTTTCACTTCTTCCCAGTTTGCCATTGGAAACAGAACCTGTTGTTCGAAATGCACGTGCCTACCTCACAATGGCCCGTCCCTCTGGAACTTTTCCATGACGTCCCAAGTTGAAATGTTGCCGAAATAGATGCTGGGTAGCAATGACAGAGTCGTTATTCTTGAAATAACTTTCAACAGCAAAGGCACGATGCTGTGCATTTCACCGCTCCATATCACTGTCACGCCCGAAATGGCAGCTCATTAGTACACGAATGCGGCATGAGCTGGTGCGCATTCATGCAGTACGTCATTGTACTACGTAGGTCAAATTACGCTATGAACGCTGACGCACGCTCTACTTTAATAATCTTTTTCTCCGTTGGATTATTCTCGAGGCGTGGAATGATAAATACCCTCTGCGATTTCCTGTACGGGTTTTATCATGTTCATTTACCTCCAAACGTTTTCATATTAGTGGTACTGAACGTTTTATCTGATAAAGGCACCATGTTTTGGCAACCATTTTGAAAACGGTGACCCATATGAACAATCTTTTGCCTCATCGCTTTTTAATTTTTAAAGATCTATCGATCGAGGTGTCAGTCGCCCCATGTTCAATTTAAAATTTTAAGTTGGGCCCCGGACCCCCTTGAAGAGAGGTTCTGGAGGGCACCGCGACGTTACCATTCGATTTGCCCCATGGTATTTCCTATTTGAGTTTTTGTTCAGTTCATTTATGTTCAACCGTTTTCGAGATATTTCCATGAAAAGATTAAAATGGGCCACCCTGTATACTGGTCCGACAAGCACTTAGAAATCAAGTTAAGAACAGTAAGAGTTACCCAGGAGCAGATATTGGTTCAGACCATAATTTAGTATTGATGAAGAGTGAACCCCGACTAAAGAGGAATCGAGTGGTAGCACCAAACAAAAGATGGAACACAATCAAGCTAAGAATAGATGAAAACATGAAAAGGGAATTTGCAAATGCGACAGACAAAGAGACGTCTACGGTACCTTTAGCAGGCGATGACATCGACTCGAAATGGGAAGCCATGATAGCAGGGATTACAAAAGCTGTCGACGAGCACATAGGAAGAGAAACGAAAACCCAGTATAAACCCTGGATAACAGCAGAAATATTGGAAATGATGGAGCAAAGAAGACAGTTCAAGATAACAAACAAAGAAGAGGAATACAGAAGTTACAGAAATCACATCAACAGAGAAGTAAAGAAGGGCAGAGAAAACTGGATAAATAATTTATGCAAAGAAATTGAGGAATATATAGTCAAAGGCAATACAGAAACGGCATATAGAAAGGTTAGAAAACATTTCGGTGAGAAAAAGAAACTCACAGACATTATTGTAGACAAGGACGGAACAAAGCTAATAGAAAAGGAGTAGATAACAAGAAGATGAAAATAATACATTGAAGAACTCTACAAAGGAGACAGAGTGAACGAAGAAGAGATAGAGAAGGAAGAAGACTTCGATGAAAATGAATTAGGACCATCAATTTTACAGTGCAAATATTACAATGCTTTGGAGAAAATGCAACATGGTAAAGCCCCAGGAATAAATTAAATACCAGCTGAAGTGATTAGAAATCTCGGAAGAGCAATAAAGAAGAAACTATTTAATCTTATTAATGAAATGTACATCTCGGGGGAAAATACCAAGAGACTTCGAGAAAAGCATATTGGAACCTATCCCGAAGAGAAAAGGCGCACGGAAATACAAAGAACACAGAACGTTAAGTTTGCTTTCCCATGCATCAAAAATACTATGCAAAATTATCGCACAACGAATAGAGGGGAAGATCGAAGTACGGTTATCGGAGGACAAGTTTGGATTCAGGAGGAAAAAAGGAACAAAGAAAGTAGTACTAAGTCTACGGTTGATCATGGAACAGCACATCAGAATAAACAAACCAATTGTGATAGCATTTGTAGGTATAGAGAAAGCTTTTGACAACGTAGATTGGAATATCATGTTCAGAGGGTTGCAATTACTGGAAGTAGGTTACAGAGACAAAATAATAATGTACCAACTTTACAGGAACCAGAGAGCTGTTATAGGAAGATATCAGAAGGAAGCAAGAATAAGTAAAGGAGTGAAGCAAGGATGTGGACTTTCACCTCTCCTGTTCAACGTCTATATAGAAGAGGCTATGAAAGAATTCTTGGATAAAAACGAGAAAGGCGTAAAAGTAAATGGTCAGGTTTTTAGCACAATAAGGTTTGCGGATGACACAGCATTGATAGCGGAGAACGATAAGGACATGCAAGAAACACTTTCAAACTTGAACGACCAACTGGAAAAAAAAAACATGCAAATTGAAGATAAATAAGAAGAAAACGAAAATGATAACGTTCACAAGAGCAGGACAGGAAGGGGCAAACGTATGGCTAGATGGAGAGAAAATCGAAGACGTTAAGACGTTCCCTCTATTTAGGAAGTCTAATATCCTCGGACGGAAGAAGTGAAATAGACGTAAGTTCCAGAATAGCACAGGCTAAACAAGCATTCAAGAGAAAAAGAGGACTACTAACATAAAGAAAAGTGTCGCTGGACGTTCGTAAACGATTTATTACGACACTGGTACGGAGCGTGGCGCTATACGGATCAGAGACGTGGACATTGAGAAAAACTGAAATATCCAAGCTGAAAGCATTTGAAATGTGGTGTTAACGCAGAATGCTGCGCATATCATGGACTGAAAGGAAAAGGAATGAAGACTTACTAAAGGAAGCTAATGAAAGACGACAGATCATAAAGGTAATAGGAAAAAGAAGAAACAGCATGCTTGACCATCTTATTCGACACTCCGATTGGATCACTGTGCTGATAGAGGGAAAGGCAGAGGGAAAACCAGGAAGAGGAAGACCAAGAATAGAATATCTAGATGCAGTTACGGAGAAGAGGACTTATCAAAGTATAAAACAGCTCTCCCAAGCGAGAGAAAACTTTTAAAATTTCCATTTTACCCACTAACCTATGGTTGAGGTGAACAAGAATAATATCTGGACCTATCAAGAAAATATAGGTATTTTCGACGTTTTAGTACCTGAAACAGGACATGAGAAAATCAGTTAATGTGTACAGTTTGCAATTGTTTTACGTACGGTAAAGTTTTAAATCTGGTTGACTATGTATATCGAATGCGAATTATCGGTTAGCATTAGTGTCACGTTTTCCTAGTCCGTTTGAAAACGAAAGTAATAATAGCGTACTTGAATTATGTAAATAAGTTACTGGTTGTTAAACTGTTTCAGTTTCGAAAGTATGAATGCTTAACTTTTTAACACTTCATAATTGAAAACATTTAGTTGCTTATACAGAGTGGACCATTTATCTTAAAACGTCTTTGTAATATTTAAACTAGTAAATTATAATAATGAAAAGATTAAATTTTGTACTGTACAAATATCGACAGAAGAACATTATTTAACTTACTATGCAATACCATAAGATTAACAGTATTACCAACCCAACATAAAGTTCTTTTTTTTTTAATGGCAGTACGTCAGGTTATTACAATTTTCAGTTCTATATATTAAACAAACAAAGAAAAACAATACTACACTTATTATTCAGTGTTGCAAACTGAGGACGCTGCATTCTTAAAAACTTCTAAATTTTGCAGGCTTCTGCAACAGTAATAACGCACGTGAAACGAACGAAGCAATATATAACCACAGTACATTAGTGTCGAATAGTATGATCATGCTATGAGGTATTTTAAACAAATAGAATAAAAAGAGTTAAGGGATTGAAAATTTGGCTTTCTTCAAAAGATTTTGTTTCGAAGAAGTGCTTTGAGTAAGTACCACATCGAATCACGTGCGTGGTTTTTATTAGACTTAAATATCTTAATGCCGTTTACAGCAATTTGATCATTTCAAACCATTTCGATGATAAGATAAATATTGTTTACAACACTTCTTAAATTTTGTAATGGCCAAAACTTATTATTATTACAATATAAGAAGTTACACCCTTTTCTTTCATACGTATTCCGTCTATCAATAAGAAACTTGGTACTCTCATTTCTTAACCCCAATAGTATTTTTCGAGATACATTTGGATTGTGTACTTTTACTGGAGTCACTCCAGAGGTAGCCAACGTTGATGGGAGTGATTTTTGGAGGGAATTTTCCCGACATTCTCCCAATTTTCCCTGTTCAAGTACGGTATGGGCGTCAATACATAGCGCCTCTGGAAAGCCTGTTTTATGCTGAAGAGAATGAGCTATAAATCATGACTTTCCAATGAGCAGTATTGATACAATAGTATTCATTGTGAGTCTACGATTTTCTTTATACTAACAGGGTTAATGGGCCGCAGGACAACTCCGAACTCCATAGCACCTAATTTTTTTGTGCATGAACATATCTTTGCTGTATTTATAGAATGAACTAGGTTTGATTCGGATGTCCGGATGACACGTTCATGTCCGTTCCTTGTCAGATATAGCATGCTGATTCGTATTTACATTCATTTTCAGTGGACTTTGAGTTCATATCCACAAGGTTTTAACTATCATATAGTATTACTGTGTTGATTCTAAAGAAATATTTTATGTACCAAAGATCCGAAAGTTTCACTGAATGTGTAGTGTTCCTAAGAGCGAATATATGAAGTGTAATTACTGACTGTTAGTAAATGGCGCATACGATTTTACTCGTATAATAGAGTCCAATGGAAGTAGTTGAACATCAAATTAACTCCTGTATACGCATATCAGTGTGTGTTTAGTGAAGATAGTCGCTTTGGAATTCAAAATATAGTTTTCATTGTTAATATGAGAAATTAAATTATAGATAAATCTACTGTTTTTTCTTATATTAAATACTGATATTAAGATACAAAGTTGGAAAACTCAGGAACGTACAGATGGCCTGCAGCACTGTGGAATCATCTTTCATGCTTAATTTCAAACAACGATACTTACAGTTTCAAACAACGGTTACTGATAATTCTCTTGCAAAGTATTTCACTCTTTCAGTTATTTCATTATATATTTATATTTTCATCTACTAGGTAGTATTGGACATGTTTTGTTAAAATGAAGATATTACGTTGTTTTCTAACTAGGTCCCCACACGCAGAGATCAGAGTTTTCGATTATTTTAGTATCGAATATCGAAATAGATACCATTAGAAATACAACTTGGGATATGGATTGAGTTTGTAAATGTACAGCAGTTATTTCACTTTAAATAAGTCGAGTTGTGGTCAGGGTTTGTATATTCGCGAACTCTTACATTTTCCATCGGAGTACTTTTGTTCCATTTCGCTTATTGAACACTTGAGCTTCTCAACCATAGGCATATTTTCCTCAAGATATATTGTTGACGATGTTAACGTAATATTCAAATAAGCAATAAAAATACTTTGATTTTTTTTTTGTGTGTGTGTGTGTGTGTCAATGTACACACATAAATGTATCATTTCGTAGACAGTAGCTTTCTTGATATAGATGTATGGGAGATGCTGAAGACTCAAGAAGTGCGTTGTAAATCTCTTCGTTTGTGTTACTTTATGTATAAGTGTGTGTGTATGTCTTTTTATTTCACATGATAACCTATAAAGCGAAATGTACTTTCCACATAGCAAATAGGCTGTTGGAAAGAGAGTCCTTACGGCAGGGGTGAAATCAGCATTGCTGTGTGGCTGGAGTTTTTATTTTGTGCTTTCTCGTGCTTACATATGCATTAAAAAGTTTTACATAACTTCAGCACGTTCAGTCCAGTACTCATTCTCCCTCATGAAGAAGTCATCTGTAACGAAGGAGAAAAATGATGGACGGATCAGAGACAACTCTATTTCCTTCTTCGGTTTACGACTCTCTTCAAAGATTGATAAGTTTGTGGTTGATGACTGAAAGTCTTACATGCCAGCTGACCCCTCGTACAAAAAAATGAATTGGATTTCTCTCTCTCTCTCTCTCTCTCTCTCTCTCTCTCTCTCTATATATATATATATATATATATATATATATATATATATATATATATATATATATATAGAGAGAGAGAGAGAGAGAGAGATAGAGATAGATAAGACCATCTACTGTAATATATACTACAGTCCTCCCCGATAAACACCACCTTTGCGATAGAAAATTACGTAAAGATTTACAACCGAAAATTAGGAAATCTTAAAGAAGAAATGAAACAAAATAACCTAGATTTGGTAGGAGTTTGTGAAGTTAGATGGGAAGGTAATGGGATGTTGAACAGCGAAGGGTATAGAATGTTTTACTCACGTAATGAAAAGGGCGGTCATAATGGCGTAGGAATAATTCTTGGAAAGCGTTTAAAGGAGAAGGTAGTGAAAGTACAATTTATTGATGATAGAGTTATAATGTTAAGACTTAAAGGGAAAACGAAGGACTAGTGGTGATACAGACATATGCACCGACGACTTCGCATGCAACTGAAGAAGTAGACGAAAATTATGAGAAAATAGAATAAATTATGAATAGGGAGAAGAGGGGTGCATGTGTAATTGTAATGGGAGATTTCAATGCAGTTGTGGGAGAAAAACAGGAAGGTAGTATCGTAGGCAAATATGGTTTAGGTGAAAGAAATGAAAGAGGAGAGGAATTTCTGTAGACAGAATTCACTAGTAATTGGGAACACTTGGTTCAATCAGCACAAGAGAAGAAGATATACATGGAAATCACCAATAGACGGTAGAAGATATCAAACAGACTATGTTATGATTCAAGACAGGTACCGGAATAGCTTAAAGAACGCCAAGACCATTCCCGGGGCTGATATTTTCTCTGATCATAATCTTGTGCTGGCCGAAGTAGATATTCAACTGAAAAATGTAGACAGAAAAAAAAAGTAGGTAACAAAGTGTTGAATACTGAAAAGTTGAAATACGAGGAAATAAGAAAACTTTTCGTTGAAAAATTTGGAGAAAAATATTCAAACCAGAAAAGAATAGGCGCAGATAGTAACGCACAGTGGGAATACATTAAACTTTGCTTACAGGAGGCTGCAGAAGAAGCAGTAGGTTACCGGGAACACAAAACGGCTAAGAAACCATGGGTTACAGAGGAGATGTTGCAGGAAATGAGGGAAAGGAAGACGTGGAAACAGGTTGATGCAGAAGAGGGCATAAAGATATACAGAAAGTTGAATAATGAATAACGGAGAGAAACAGACAGAGCGAGGGAAGAGTTTTACAAAAGAAAATGCGAAAACATAGAAGAATTAGAAAGAGTTGGGAAATGTAAGGAAATGTATGAGGTAAAATTTGTGGAATTTCGGAGGAAACAAGGATGTATTACGATGGCAGTAGAAAATAAAAATGGGAAGATAGTCAGCGACAGAAATGAGGTCATAGAAAGATGAAAAGAATACATGGAAGACTTGCATGAGAGTAGGAGAGACCGTGTAGCCTAAATGTTGAAGTAGAAAATGAAGTAGGCGAGGATGGTAAAGGATTTAGTATTCTTCGGGATGAGTTTGAAAAGGTTCTATCCGAGATTAGGAATGGAAAGGCAACCGGGATAGATAATATACTGTACCAATCGAATTCATCAAAAATATAGGAGACAAGGGAAAGAAAGAATTATTCCGACTATGCAATGAAATACATGAGACAGGGGAGTGGCCACAAGACTTTCTGAAGACGATCATGATACTGATGGCTAAGAAATCGAAGCCAAAGAGATGTGAAGATTATAGAACTATTAGTCTCATATAGCTAAAATTCTGCTCCGAATACTGAACAGAAGGTTATATGGAAGAACAAGTGAAGTAGTTGAGGAGGAGTATTTCGGGTTCAGAAGAGGTTAGGGCACAAGAGATGCTATTGGATTATTAAGGGCGATCGGTGAAAGATTTATAGAAAAAGGGAAAGAGGTGTATGTTGTATTTATCGATCTAGAAAAGGCTTTTGACCGCGTGAATTGGGAATTGTTGTTGGAAGTTGTAAAGAAGATAGGGTTGGAATGAAAAAAACTAAGACTCATAAGAAACTTATACATGAACTAACAAGTAAGTGTTAGGGGAAGAACTGACGGAAGAGAGTGCAATTGGAAGGGGAGTTCGACAAGAATGCTGCGTCTCGCCAACACTATTTAATGTCTATCTAGAAGAGATAGCGAAAAAGAATTTACATAATGATGACGGCATTTCGGCAAATGATAGAAAACCTGAGGATGGGCTTTGAAGAATATGGGATGAAAATAAATGTTAGAAAGACAAAAACCATGGTGATTGGAACGAAGAGGTCTGTGTCAAATATAAAAGTGGGAGGGGAGCAAATAGAACAGGTGAATAGTTTTCGATATCTGGGTAGTATTCTTAGCAATGACATGAAGTGCGAATCTGAAATACAAGCAAGGATAGGAATGGCGAAGGAAGCTTTTAGGAGGAATAAAAGTCTGTTTTGAGGAACCTTGAATAGAGAGTTGACAAAAAAACTCATAAAATGCTTTGTGTGGAGTGTTGTACTGTATGGGGCGGAAACGTGGACATTACGTAAAAGTGATTAAAAACGACTGGAAGCATTCGAAATGGTGTGGAGAAGGATGGAAAGAATTAGTTGGGTCGAGCGGAAAACGAATGAGTGGGTGCTAGAAATTGTGGGGGAGAAAAGAACACTTTTAGAGATTGTTAAGAAGAGGAAGAGAAACTGGTTGGGACATTGCCTAAGAAGAAATTGTATGATGAGGGACGTCATAGAGGGTATGGTGGCGGGAAAGAGAGGCAGAGGGCGAAGGAGACTACAATTAATGGATGATATAAAAACAGAAAGATCTTACGTGAAGACGAAGAGGTTAGCGGAAGATCGTGGAGCATGGAAGCTTCTCAGCTGCAGCAAGTGACCTGCCAGTAAGGGCAGAATACCTATGATGATGAATACTACAGTAGATGATTATTTGAAAATTTCATTACTTGTCTTTCCGTATTTTCAAAACTTTGGTTAATGTTGTTTATTATGTGTCGTCTTGTAAACGGACATAAATATAAATAAAGCCACTGTTAGTAAGGTGCACTGATTTTACTGTTAATCTACTGACTCAAGTTCTCTTACACAAAATAATGCAGCCATAAAAGTATTAATTTTTATTACAAAACAACCATATAAAGCTAAAAGTTAATTGTAAGTGACAATAACAAAAATAAAAATTATCTAAAATCATTGCAATCAGATATTCTTAACGAAATAATAGAAGTATTGCGTATAAGTATGCACGGTGATTGAGGCATAAAGTAGATTCCTCTTGGCGGGAATTCAACTGCTGCTTTATCACTGAAGAAGTGATAAAGAAAGACAATAATTTCTATAATTTTATTCTTTATTTTATTTTATTTAATATTTTGTTAACGTAGTCCCTGATTGTCAACAAGAATGTTGGTCTTTCTTTCGCAGTTGCTAGCAAATTGGAATTTCTAATTGGAGGAGGATATACAAGTTTTTCTTTATTGCCGTTTAGAAGTAAGCGAGAACAGAAGATAGTTGGGAATCCATGGCAAGCTCGTTTATGGAGCATGTATTTTCCCATATTATTGTCATCACAGGTATTCTTCCGTTATTGGCAGATCATTGGAGTGCGCGAGGGCGATGGAACACTACCTTCGCTAGGGCGAGTGCCAACTATCATTACGAGGGCAAGGGTGTGTGAGGGTGAGAAGAAGTTTTCAGCGCAAGGGTATTGGACAACTCCCTTCGCGAAGGCGAGAGTGAAGGTCAACTCCCTTTGCGAGGGCAAGGGAGGTCGGAGTAAATGAACATTATAATTTCCAAGCACCACCTCTTCATCTTAGCATGAGAATTTTCTGTTTTAATACCGTCCAACAATTGCACTCCCTTTGTGCTTCTCTTTCTGCTTCCACCGTACCTTCTAGCACGTCGTTCATGTTATAACTCCTTCTTAGACAATGGTTTAAACAGTTTTTCTTCTTTATAATTAAACCGGTATCTAATGTTGTTCTTCCTCCTCTCCAACGCTACTATTTCTAACACCACATTTCGTCTGATTATAAAAATTCCAACACTTTTTGCTCTTCTCCTAGCTCCAGCTGTCAGCTGTTGAATGTCATTAGGCCTGACGTACAATGGTTCATATAGCATGGGATTTGAGACACTAATGCGCAGAAAGCTCAGTACTTTCTAGATAACCTGATATTATGAAATAGAATATTCACTACCTACTTTATTATTATTTGGAAACAAAAGTAATACAAAAGACAACAGTATTGCTTTCTTGTTGCTACTCTATTAAGGATTCCATTATGTTAAATTTGATGTGTTTTAAGAAAATAGTAAAAGGGAGCTTGAGTTTGGTATAAAGCTATTTGCTCACAAAATTTCTTGTAACTAGGTAATTAATTGGATGACAACTTCCGTTAAAGTATCAAGCTTCGGTTAAAATTGCCCTGGGGTACTTTTTTTTTTTTTTTGTAAGCATGTAATTTAATAGGATTTGAAAGAAAAAAACTATTTTCATGTCTTCCATATATTGACAAATGTTTTAAATTTTAACAAATAACGTTTATAAATTCTACTACAAAATAATATTGCACATTTAGAAGTTAAAAAGTTAATGTATACTGTCAAATATACTGTAATGCTTTCCACTAAATGTTTACGCTTTAAGAAAAGAAAAAAGGAAGAAAAATGAAAGTAGATTTAAATCCTTAGACTTACATGAACCACATCTAGGGCGTAATTTGTGTTGTGCTAGAAGAATAGTGTTACAGTTAGAATGGTTAAATGGCTTTTTATTATGTATATGTATGCAATTATTATTATAAAATGGCCCATTAATGAATAACAGTAGTTAAAAACATGTTTCTTTCGTATATCCAGAGGAAGAAGGATATTGCAAAGCTGAAAATCCTAAGAATATGCATGTATTGTTTAGTCTTGAAATGTTTGCTGCCTTTTAGAAGCATTTTAATGCATTTGCCTATAGAAAATCCTCATATGGTCCATTATAAGATAAATGTCCAGTCTTTTCTTTTGTTCTCCCTGGATTTAGACATTAACGTGCGGAAAGGGAAAACGTGTGAGAAAGTTGGGGTCATTATATTTGGTCGGCCTTTTTTTGCTCTACGTGCTTAGAATGTTTGCTAGTTGGTAAGTAAAAGAGAAGAGGAAAATTACTGCTTGGGTTTACAATATTGACTTTTTGGCGGTATAACATTCAATAAAAGTCAGTGATGTAAATATTATTATTGTTGTGTAATAATCGGAAGTGCAATCATGAAAATTTAAATAATGATTAATACAGGGTGGAGGATGTAATGCAACAAAGTTTTTGAAGATCTGTGATGACGTAAAATAAGATAAAATTAACGATTTGGCTTTCCTTGTGAAAAAAAGATAAAATTTAACGATTTGGCTTTTCTTGTGTTCCACATTTAAGAATAAGAAAGAATATTGTAACATTCATGTACGTTAGAACAATTAGTGGAATTCCGTGTGCATAAGTTCCCTTGAACTAGCCAAAATTGAGTCTGTATTCCTGATTGATTTAACTTCATTCCCGACTTTATTTATGGAGAGGATTTTTTTCATTCTTACATTGTATAACTTCATATTATTTATTATGTCGGCCTAAAATACTCGTCGAATGCTCAATGCCAGAAACAAACACAATAGGACTCTTTTCTCAGGATTTTATTGTTACCCACGCCTCTGCAATTCAACTTTATAACTGCTGTTTTTCTAATTTCTTCTTTTGGTGTGGGATACCCAAATTCGATTCCCGGCGTATGCTTATGGTTCGGATCCCACATTAAGCTGTAGGTCCACGTTCCACATAGCCTTGTTGCTGAAAGAAACGCTAAACTTAATGCAGCCAACTAACTTAATTTCTTCGTCTTCTCTCTGATGATGTCTTTTCCATTTTGTTTTCACGTAAATGTTAACGCTTCGCATCCTTTGCCTATGCGAGTCTATATTTTCCGTCTTAGACGTCTTACTCTATAAGCAATACGTTGCCTTACGAGTATATGTTGTAGAGTTCATATTATATTTCTCCATTGCTGCGCTTCTTTTGGTCCTGTTTGCACCGAATATTTTTCTTGGAAACTGTTTCCGAGTCTTTTCTGATGTATATTAGATATATGGTTAGGCAGAGAATGTTTGGAGTTTTTGATACATGTAAGTTCAAGTAATTAGAGGTAGTCCAGTTAGTGTGTTGACTGGTGGTTGTTTTCGGAAATACAAATTGTAGAAGTTCGAGTTATGTAGTGACTGGTATTTGAATTTGCACGATTACAATATGTGATTCTAATCCAAAGAACCCTAGTTATTCATGTGAATACCTGTAGATATGAGACATTTATGGATCACATAAAGCTATTATTAAATGGAGAATGAAGTCTGATAAGGGTTTACCTAAAAGTGTTAGGCTTAAGCAGTAGTTCTATAATATCCATGGTATTACGAATTTACATTCGGCGAATACTACATAGACTTCAGTATAACTTACTCGACTGATTAAAACTTAGTTATAAGGTTTGCAGTAGTAAAAATATAGGGCCGAAATATAAATTCTATGGTTATTGTCTGTATGTGTTAATAGCCATCTTTCTCAACCATATTGTATAATGCAATGGTCAGAACTGTGTCATATATATATAGGGTGTTTCAGAATTAACACCGACAACGTTTGACAGATGATTCCTGACACGACACCAAGATAAGACGAAAAGTATAGACCAACCTGGGTGCACAAATGCTTCCTTTCGGAGTTATAGGCTGCCGAAACCATGAAAAATTGAACTTTAAAAGTCCCTAGCTCCAAAACTATGGGACCTACCGCGGTCGAGTCAAGACTACTTAGGAACTAGTATGTGCCCTATCCAAAAATCCATGTTTCAGAATCCTAAGGTTTATATGGAGGGTGCCTTCCTGCCGCAACAATTTATATGGAGGGTGTTTGGCTACGGGCATATAATTTGAAGTAGTCACCAACTACCTCTATAAAAATTATTGCGCAAGTATCGCAGGATTCTGAAACGTGGATTTTTGGATAGAACACATACTATTTCCTAAGTGAAGTTTTGACCCGACTGCGGTAGGTTCCATAGGTTTGATTTCCAATTTTTCATTTTTTTTTCGGCAGACTATAACTCCGAGAGGAAGCATTTGTGCACCAAGGTTGGTCTATACTTTTCGTCTTATCTTGGTGTCAGGAATCACTTCCCAAACGTTGTCGGTGTTGTTTTGAAACACCCTGTATATTTCGCAGCTATTTCGGCATTTTTTAAATTTATGTTCCAAGACAATATAGGATTCATCACTAAACGTTTATTTTGCACGATGAGGTCTCTGCAAGCCAAATATTTGATCATCAATTTTACGATGTACTTGTACCAGAATAATAATTTCAATATTCATAACTCTCAAATTTATGCGTTCAGAAAGAACTGGTATCTAGGCATTAGCTAATGATTACATATATTGTACTGTTTAAGAAGTTTTATCATATTGTTTTCTTTAAAAAGTTAAATTATTGATAAGAAAGAATGTATCAGACAAGCTTGAAGATTTTATTGTTAGGTCTTAGTTTATTACGCTTTCATGGTGTTTGTGGGCATATTTTGGATTTTTCTTGATAACTTGCTTATCAGTCTTCTAAGTTCGTTGTTGTAATTGTTGAAGGTGCTAACAATGTTCATTTCGCATTTCTTGTCTAAACTTACAAAAGATACTTCCTTTGTACCTCCTCTTCACAAGATTTCCAAGCAAGATAGTAAGTTGTTCCTTCTGATGTATTTTGAAACGAGTTCATTCTTCACGGAGAACTAAAGAGAGAACGTGCGACAAAACTCCCAAGAAGAGAAAGTAGAGTAGTTGGCAGAACTCTTACGACTTTGCGAATTCCACAACCTGACGTACTTTAAGCTTCTTATCTTTTTCCTACAAGTGCCTATAGAGAAGAAGCATTTAGATTACGGGGTACAGTAAACATGTCCTCATTCATTCATATATATCAAGCTTAGCAATCTCTTTCTTTTCTCACTTCAGTAGACCATCTGTCGCACTTTTTTTTTTTTTTGTTTTTGTTTATTTTGTTCCTCTTGAAATAAAACTTCCTGATATGACTAAATGGTGTCGAAATCTTAATATTGTATTCTGGCGTATCTTTATGTTTTCTTTACTGTCTTTGTTGCTTGTCTCCGCCAAAGAGGGAGTAACGGAAAATCATGATTTGGTTGTTCTGGTTCTTTTCTTTCTTTAAATTAAGATTCCTCTAAGGAAACTACTTTGAGTTCATTATGTTCATGCATAGACCGGAGTCTGCACTTGAGAAGGAAGTCACAGTATTTATCATAGATATATTTGAGAATTACTTTATACGTATTACTGTCAGTCAAGATACAAAATTTTAAAATGAAGCACAAGAACAGTGAAAGAAGTTCTTTAGAAAGAAGAAATGCGTAGTTTGTCGGCCATTTGCATAAAGAGTTTAGAGAAAAGGAATCTCTTGTTTTGTGTGGAATATTGTACTGTGCAGAGCAAAACGTAACAGTACGAAAAAGTCAGTATGAAAAAATGACTTGAGGCTTTCGAAATGTGGATATGGTACAGAGTGACGTCCAAGCACTTCAACTAAATGTAGTGAATGATTTCTAACATTATAGTAGCACTGTTATCGTAAAACGCTTATCTAATCATAATCACCTTCAAAGTAGAACTCTTCGGCGCGTGCACTTCCTTTATCAATCCCGTCATCGTTCAAACAACTGGTGGATGGGTTCTTTTACCCTGCTGCGGATTTTTAGCATTTTGCTTAAGAAAACAATTTATTTCCTGAATGGGTTGTCTGCAGATCATATATGGATACCCATGCTCGTCACCATTTGCGAGAAATGTTGTGTCTTTGAAAATATGCATTTCGCAACCGTCAAAGACATCAATTCATTAGGACAACCAGGTTCTGGAAGGTTCCAAAATAGATCTTCTAGTGATGAATCTAACAGTCGGAATCGATGGAGAAACTGTTATATCTGAGAATACTACTTATGACGAAGATGATTAGGTAAGCGCTACCAAACTGCCATGCTTACCAGTGCAGTGCTATATCGGAATTCCGGTAGGTTTTTGACTACTAGTGCATACTGTTTAAAATCACACGTTCTTTGTTCACGGACATTAAGGTTACTTTCTTATCTCAACAATCCTAATGTGTTCTATTTAAAAAATTCATCCCCTTACAATTTGCTCATAGACACGTTTTCCTATTTGTAAGCTTGTTCTTTCTTTCTTAAGCAATAATACTAATTATTATCATAGTTGCATTACACCGTTTACCTTTCTTCTCGTTGTTACTCATTTCATAAGTAATAAATCGTAGTTACATTACAACGTTATAGTACTTTACGCAAATATTATTACTCCTCATTATTCTTTTAATACTCTTCTTTGTTTTATGATGTTGTAAGTCTGTAAGGGTTACTGCTCCCGATTTTAATTAGTGATATAAATATTGGTAGGCTGTTAGGATTTCGTGAATGTTCTTAAGATTGCATTTTTAAAACACAAACATAAAGCGAGAATTAATATTAGTTCGTAGTTAATATGTCTATGTATTCTACTTATACCGTATCACTTTGTTTTAAGTCGAAAGTAGAAAGTATGAAAGGTAGCTTAGCATGTAAAGAAGATGCGCCTGCCGAAATATTATGTGCTTTCATTCAATTTTAGGGGTAGGCTTCGTAGTGTTCCTGGAAAATTGTGTAGAACGAAACTCTTTGTAAATTACATATAGCCTCGTGCGGAACGAGTGCAACTGCCATTTAGAAACATTGCTCTTTGTATTTTTTTTATTTTAATTTTTTGAAATTACTGGCTGTAAAAACGACCGAGTCTACTTCTTTGGGTGGGGTACTTTCCAACAGTAGGGGTAAAAATCCCTTCCTCCCAGAAATGACTGTTTCCTTTGAATTATACATGAGCAATTAATTAGCGGAACAAGCTAACCCACCTTTGGGCGATGCCCTGGAGAGCTTGGACTGAGCTAGAGGCATGGCACGTTTTATCAAAAACGGATGCGTTACTGCGAGACGTTGCTTCTAAATCGGAAATGCGATACTAACCTCTCTCTCTCTCTCTTTCTCTCTCTCTCTGTGCTTTTACACACAAACACATACATACACACACTCGAACAGTGTAAAAGGGGTAGTGGATAATAATGCACCCTACTAATTCGAGTACTTGGCACTTGTACATCGTAACTTCTTTTATCCAATTAATTCGCCAGCAAATTATGTTTTTGTGGGTTACTGTTTCAGTATCCCCTTCCCTTAAATCTATTCATTTAGTGGGTTTGCTGGTGTCTCTTGACCAAATGACTCCACGCACCCTTTTCTCTCTCTTTCTTTTTTTTTTTTTAATGTAAATTTGTTTTCTTTTCTCCGTAAACTACAATTTAGACATAGAAGGCAATATATTTTTCCGCCAAGTTTTGCTTCTCCCTTCTAATAATTTTGTTGTTAATTAATCAAGTTCCTGTTCAGTTGTTCGTTACACTCGCTCTTATTATACATTTGATCCTGTATTTTTCCCGTGAGAGAGGTGTCCTGAAGCGACTTCTGTGCACAGAATGAAACCTGATGTGATTATGGCGAGAAATTATTCTATATTGTGTAGTTCTTTCGTGTAAGTGAATAGATCGCGGTTAGTAAAGATACGATTGGAGTGATTAGGTTAGCGTTCATGTGTCGTTTCTCCGTCAAGATTTAAGTCCCATATAGAGTATCGGTATTCATCTGCCTATGGTGGATTGTAAATGAAGAGTGGTACAGGAACTTTATTACAAATTGGTAACAAGGGAGAAGAATGTGGAAAATGCATTTTAAAAAGAGTTAGCGGGCATATCTTTCGTGCAAGTGGTTTCACTTTCGATTCGAGTGGATCATAGAATATTCAGTATTGACCGAACACCCTAGGCATCTGGCGAACATCGTGAGTGAAAATGTAGTAGTGGACATTTTGTGTTATAGATTGTAAGAAGGAAGTGGTGTGAGGTATATACTCACCTAACGAAAATTCGTGTAGAAGGTAATGTCCTTTTGTGCGTTGTAACACCAAGTAATGGAGTGAAAAAACTATTATTATTTTTACTATAACATCATATTGGGATAGAATGTTCAGTATATTTTAAAACGGACCTTACGAAATGGTCTACAAGCGTACAATTCCAGGCTCCTTCTACTGATCTGGCTAGCGCGCGTAAGCCTTTGGTGCACGGAATCCCAAATTACGTTTTCGGTTGGAGAACCTTAAAAAATAAATTCATTGTGGTGGTTCGGATTACACTTTTAGATGCAGGGCCGTCTTATAGAGTCTCGGTGCTGAAAAGAGATGCTAAACTTGAGCAAATAAACAAACAAAGGTAAAGATCCAACTAGAAAGCAGCATGCCATTGGATGTTTTCCTTGTTAATGTATTCAATGAATTATCAATCACGTAGTTTTTAAATTCAGTATTTACGAGTGCTGCTCTTCTAGCTTTGAAACTACGTGTATTTTAAATAAAAATAAAATGACCAAAACAAACACTTGCACATGTGTTACCTCCCCTCAATTTTAATGCTAGTGTACTGAAGGGTGAAAATTAAAAAAAAAAAAAAAGAGAGAGAGAGAGAGAGAGAGAGAGAGTTTTTGCCCTTTCTCGAAAACGGTTCTGTCAATTTTGCTTATATTTTATAAATCAATATTGCGGTAGCTCATTTCTCTAGGAAAAATTCAGAAGGGGTATTTTAGTCTTGGCAGGGCGCAAAATTTCCCGTCGCCAGGTCGCCATTTGCGACTAGAAATTTAGAGCTGGCGACCAGTGTTCAGTAGGAATGGTTTCTGACTAAACTTATAGTGCTGCGTAGTTTCTGTTTCGCATGAAAATAATTGTCATTGAGGACAAATCCTTGAATTTGGTGTGGAAGAAATAAAACTGATTTTTAAGTACTTACAACCAGGTTTATACATTGAAAAAGTGGTCCTTGTCTTAGCAGAGTGGGCAGAATATAAACTTCTGTTTTCTTCATTGACGTTGAATCAGACACTGAAAAAAAAATTTACAATGAAAACTTCACTACGAGATTCCCAAGTTTGCTTCCTTTTTGTCACATTTTGTGCAGTTTTACCTCTAAGTATTGCTTCACGTGAGACAGGCTTCAGCAGTCTTAACAGAGTTAAGATTACCTACAGAAATTCACTGAAGACTGACACACTGGATGATTTGCTGATAATTTCCATCAATTGCACTTTAATTTAAGGACTTTGATTCGAAAACCATAATCGACAACTGATACTTCAGTGCAGAGAAAGCGTTACACAAACGTGTAGTGTTAAGGTAAGATATTTTTTTAATATGTGTATGAATTGTCCAATTCAAAATTGATTACATTGACACTATTTGTCTGGTTTTGAAATGTTATGCCCTGATGTAATTTGTTTCTTTGTCAAACCAAAAGCCGTGGGAGGAAGGGGTTCTCATAATTTGTATATGAGAGATATTGGCGACTGTCATTTTTGGATTGGCGAGTGCGTCTGACTGAAATTTTGCGCCCTGCTCTTGGGATGAGGGCTTTTTTTTTCTTTCGGATGATTTTTCTCATAAAAGACAGATAATTTTGTTCTTACTTCTAACCTAGTATCCCATTACTAACCTGACAATAATGCATAACTCATTTGTCCTAACTAAAATACTGGGTGGTCCAAAAGTAGGTATACAGTATCGTACCGATCAGCTCATTGCATTTTATATAATTTCTTATTGTTATCCATTAGGTAGACTTAGTTTCTTTATTATTTGTTCTTAATGCCGTTTTTCTTATAACTTAAGCTCGGAAGAGCCGAGACAAATCCATAAACTAGAATGCTATACTTGATCAATGCAAGGTTATATACCTACTTTTGGTCCACTCTGTATATATCCATAAAAGGTAGGTTTACTTTTCGAACTGTTTTTCCTGGACAATTTTCTTCAAAATAACTCCATAATGCTGCGTAAACCACTTTTCTTGAAAATTTCCAAGAACACATTATTTTTTTTTTTTTCTTCGTAATTTTACCAAACACGACTTGTGCGATTTTGTGTATATTTCGTAAACAAATATTTTATTTATAACCCAACATATTGCATAAGTCTTTTCTTATGAGAAAGTCACAACGGATTGGGTTCGATTGGATCGGATCTTAGCGTCCCGTTCAGCAGCGAGACTATATCGTTACCTTTATGACAAAGGGGCGTAAGCGAAAAAACTTGACTTGTTTCATCAGCTTCTCATTAGGGAAATGGAGACACATGTTTACTTATTTCATTAGCTGTACGCTCCTCGTTGAGTGAATTATTACGTTAATTTAATCGGCTTAGAAGGGTATGAGAATAGTATGGATTCATATGGACGTTGATCAGTTAATGATTTTCCTTTATAAAAAAGAAGTGTGTTTATTGTGGAAATGTTTTGACTAATTCTTCATCAGAGGTTTATATATTAAGTTGTCCAGAATTACTATTGGTTAATGAAGGTTAGTGGACAATTGAAAGAAGAAGAAAAAAAAAAGACATTTTTCTAAACACCAATTTCATTAATTTTACACACACACACACACACACACACACACACACATATATATATATATATATATATATATATATATATATATATATATATATATATATATATATATATATATATATATATGTAATAAGTAAAATTTCATCGCTCTACGGTATGTGGAAGTGGATCAGGGTGAAAGTTTCTCGCCTACCTCTCGTTAGTCGGCAAATTTCGAAGAAATCACAAATGTGCAAATTACTCAGAAACTATTGATGTACGACCCCCAGTTCATATAGGTGAAAATGTTCCAATGTACTTGTAGAATATCCTCTTGCAAGGAATGCATCGAATTACCAGTCACCCAACTTACATATAGGATGACTGATAATTCGATGCATTTCTTGCAAGAGGATATTTTTCATGACCCCCTTCTCATTTAAAAAATTAGACTTGAATCCAAAATGGCGGCCATGATCGACATACAGCCCAAAAATTGCGGCCCCCTCATCCAAGATCAGTTGCCGTACTCAGTTTTCACTTGTTCCCTTCCGGCTTCAAATTAAGGGTGTCCAGGGACTTTTGACTCACCCTGTATTACTTAGTTTATTGATTAGGAGTTATTTGTTCACAGCTGTGCAATTCAGTAAGAAGTTTTATACGGTGCCCTTGTTCCTGATATTTTACAAGATGACTCCCACCAATATTTATAATTTTTGCACTGCTGTACTTCAGAGACGTGCCCACAGAATCCAGCTTCTAATACACTGACAACCTACAATAATTATTTTGAAGAACAGATAATGTTGGAAATCTACTGTCTTCGCGTGATTGAATTACTCAGTTGTAGGAATTTTCGTCCTATTATCCGGGTATCTGTCACCACACTATTCACCACAACAAATTAACCACACTATAAAAAATCTGAGCCTCATCTGTCGACAAAAATAAATAAATAAATCAAAGTAAAATAAAATAAAATAAAAATAACGAGTACACACTGTTGCCAGGATGGATGTAACTAATCCTATCGCTCAAGTATATTATATAGTGCGGAGTGAAATTGCAGTCTTTCATTATGTCTTCTGAGGTTGGCACACTTTGAGGCACTCTGTGTAATAATAATAAAATAATAATAATAATAGTACTAGTAGTCCAAGAGTAATGTTTCAAAATTTATTTTGCAAAACAATTTTTATCCAGACTTTTCCCATGTATTCCATATATATGTATTACTTTACTAATATTATTTCTACACAAGCGAAGTGGATGAATAAAACTGAATCGGTATTCTCCTTTGCACGTTGAGAGCTTAACAGTTTGAATACATGGAATGGGAACGAAATGGAAAGAAAGGAAAAAAAAAACTTCCATTTGTACACAACATATTTGCAGTTGTATGGAATGTTGCACGTAGAGGCCAAGCTATTTATTACCCACTCGGGTACAGGCTGCAACAACCACCTCGTTCTTCCTTTACTGTTTATTCTCTGTTAATTAAATATCTTTCCCTCTCCAAGAGCTTCTAATTGGAGTGAGAATTGCCCGGTGGTGATATGTGAAAGTATAAATCAAAATGCGGCCAGTGTTTTCTGCATGCTGCCTGTATCTAACCGTACCCTAATTTTGTTTTGCATTTTATACGTATTAAAACTGGGTATATTTAGTTAAAGAAAGAAAGAAAAAATAAATGAATGAATAATCCGTTGTTTCCTTAATTTTTAAACAAATTTGCCTTCTGCTTCTACTTTACCTTCTTGTAGCAATATTATTCTTTGCTGTGTAGAAGCAGCTTAGAATTTACTTTTAGTCTGGTTCAGTTTTTGTGCTACTGGCTTCGGAACACATTTTTTTATTCTTAGAGACAAAAAAACTTTATATTATCAAACGTTAGTTCGTTATAGGAAATTTTTGTAGATTATTATTATTATTAGTGGTAGTATTAGTATTGATTTGGTTTTTAGTTTAACGTTTATTTGAGGCACTCATTCTATGAGAGACTAGAGTTGCGGCTTAACATGGATCCGAACTACAAGAGTTCCAACCAACAGTGTGCAAAGTAACGGGGGATACCAGGGATATCCTCCCCTTGGAGAAGATAAATAATATTTAGCGATTCGAAATTTTGATGAAACGGGATTCGGTTAAACAGGACTGTACCATTGGCATCTATGGCCATGTTAGCCGTCACGTATGAAAAATGACGTCCCTCGGCGATCAGACTACCCGGGGAATTGATGAGGAAGGAAGCAGTATAGGACCATTATGTTAGATGCTATCCCGGCATTTGCCTGGTGTGAGTGAGGAAAAGTCAGGCAAACCTCGCTTAGGATGGCTGACCTGAAAATCTTTTACACTTTTTCGACCGAGTCCTACCATGAATCGAATCCGGGGCCACTTTCACCAAAGGCGAGAACGTTGGCGTTTTCGCTACGTGCACCCACTAAACAGACTGTAGTGTATATAGTTAGAGGGATTATCACGGTCGAGTTTGTTAATGAAGTCAGTCTGTTAACATCACGGGTAACAGGGATTTTAACGGTAGCTGTGCATACTCCATTTTTTACTATTTAAACAAAAGTGATAGAAGTTGAACATCTCGCCGTTAGATGACAGCAAACATCCTGCAACAGTTGCCATCTATCGGACGAAATTGAAATTTCTAATGCGTAATACTATTTACTGTTTAATAGAGTTTATATATTGGCAATATAGTAATACCCAAATCTAATTGTATCGAATAAAGTGGTGCCCTCTCCCTCCTGCTGCAAACTGGAGTCGAATTCTGTACTACGTGGTGAAGTGCTGCGTAAGCATTCATTGGTCTGTGAGAACGGGCACCTTTAAAGTGGCTGTTGTAAGAGTTCCTTGATCTTTTCTTACATTTGTTTGTCTTCTGTAACTATCAGTAAAGCTCGTATCCTCTCTTTTCCAATGTCTGTTCATCGTGGGTATGAGATTTTAACAAAAACCTGTAAAGTTTGGAAGAGCTGGATTCGATACCAGATATCTTTGCGTGTCCGAGTGCGTGTTTAGCCGCGTATCTATATCCCTTGGCCAGGAGATAGCAAGTAACTGACTCGAAGTAAAGTGTTTCGATATCCAACTTACCGAGTTGGCATGCGATGTCGCGTGTAACTGTGACCATGATGGGAAGAGGACGAGACGTAGGTTGGGGACCTTACAGTTCTTTTTAAACTCAACTTGTCCATATCACTACTTTTTTCTCCCCATCTCTTGAATGTTGTTTTTTTTTTCGTCCATCTTGATGATTACATTAGTTCATTTGTGATTTGTGTCTGTATGTGTGGCAAGGTGCATATTTACTATGTCTGAAAGGAAATAAGTAAATTAAAAACCGTTTTGAAGTTTATAAAGGAAAGATAAACAAGGAGACACTACAATAGCATCATTTCAAATTTTCCTGGGGGACAACATGTTCCACCAACATAAGAACTTCACATTTTTATTACTATGTTAGTATACAGTTGATTAAAATTATGTACTTTTAAAACTCGAGGGCAGTGCCCCGTTCCGTACCCATAGGACGCCTTCTGCTACACGCTAAAATATCGCATTAATTTTCCATATTGTTTTCTTTTAGGGGATTTAGATTCTTGGGCTTCCGACATCTAAGATCATGTTAGCCCATCACTATGAGAGATGAGGTTCCTCAGCGAGCAAACTTTTCGGGAAAAGGGATGGAAGGAACCGACCTGGGACCTATATGCTAGGTACCACTCCAGCATTTGCCTGGTGTGAAACCCATGAGGTAAACCCATGAAAACCTCATTCAAGATGGCTGGCCTGAAAAACCTTTTTATACACATCAGAAATCGAACCCTGTACCGCTCGCACCGAAAGCGAGAGCCTTAGCGATTACGCTACACGCGGCACTGTATTGTTTTCTCTGTTGCGACTAGATTGGAAACCATGTCGTTGTGTATATATATGAGGCGCCTAGTATCAAAATCCGCTACATCCATTTCGCTTAATTTCGAGTAATCTCGCAAAACGTTCAGTGAAGCTCCATATAGATGCGTACGAAGTCCCATGTTAGAACTAGTTTTTTAGTATGAAATATTAAGCTTTTAAATAAAATTCTTTTTCCTTGGAATTCCTTTAGATCAAATATATAACAAGCAATATATAACTCAATTTCGTTTTTTTTTTTTAAAAAAAAAAAAGTGGATTTGGCGGCTTTTGATAGAGGGAGGCACCTCATATTACAGGTATCTACATTTCCAGTGGTCTTCATGTGCATGAAATATACTTTTGAGTGCTTCACCTTTAAAGTTAGTCAAATTTTGGTGATTATGAAGTAGACCTATAATTTTCAAAGACAGAGACTGTGTAATGTAAACATGGTGTAATTCTGAGCAGAAGTTAAGATTTAGACTTTATTTTGAATTTGAAATCCCCTTGCTTTGTCTTTCTTTTATTTATTTATTTCCTAGACCTCCACCTAACTTTCCATGTGGCTCTTGTTAAAGGTATAAAATATTGTTGGAACTACAATGTCACAACATAAAACCTAATAGTTGTCTGGTCTAATTTTAGTATGCATTACGTCTTTGATAACTTTTTTTTTTTTTTTTACGTCTTTACATACACTAATGATACATTATTTATTCAATTGTTGTCTTAACCTGCAGTCTTAGCTAAGAAAATTTTAATTGTATATAGCATTGACTAGAAAAATAAAAACACTGCTGAACAAGGCTGCACTTATTTAATAAAAACACATTTACACGTGACGTTTCGATCTTCTAGCCAAGATCCTCATCAGAAGATCCTTGGCTAGAAGATCAAAACGTCACGTGTAAATGTGTTTTTATTAAATAAGTGCAGTCTTGTTCAGCAGTGTTTTTATTTTTCTGATTTTGTTTGCAAGACGTATGACTATGATTGTGTCAATAGGATTGATGTAGGATTAACACTGCCAAGAAATTTTTAAGTATAAAATACATATTTACTGAGTGATATCGCATCGCGTGTTACTGGAAATCAAACTTTAACCAACTCACTGATGATAATCACATATGCGTATTTATTAATTAATAGTAAATGATATATAGGGGTCCACAAAATTTCTGAACAATTTTAACTCCTTGTCGATTATGAATGGATCAACTTAAACCAGTGTTGCTGGTCACACTTTTACAGGATACGGTCAAACTTTTTGTTGGCACATCAAGCCGATATATTTTCTCTCTGTCCATGATCCTTACAACATGGCATGATCAAGAGCTGCAGTTGCATTCCGTATCCTGGTCTTGAGGTCTGCAGTGTTGGGAGACTTTCGAGCGGTAAATATCTTTTAAGCATAGCCCTACAGGAGAAAGGCAAATAAAGTTATGTCCAGCGAACGTGGTGCCATAGAGTGGGTCAAGCCCGTCCAATACATCTGTTGGAAAAAGTTCTGTCGAGAAAACAGCAAGTACACAATGCTCGGTATGGTAGCGTGCCATCAAACTGTAAGGGATCTCTAGTTGACCATCCTCCAATTGCGAGCAAGTGTAGTCAGTCAGTCATCGCATCGAGGTACACTCCGGTTATTATTATTTGTTCATTGAAGAAAAATGGCCCCAAAATCTTGTCATGCAGCATACCGTACCGAATATTCATTTTCAGGCTGTCTTTTTGATACGATGGTTCTCAGAACCCCAAATTCTCACATTTTGTATGTTTAATTTCCCATCGGGATAAAATGTTATCTCATCAGTAAAACGTAACAGACACGTGTCAGTAGTCAGGTTCATTTGCAATTTTATGCAACATTTCTAAACATAAGCAGTTCTTCGTGACTTGTCGTGTAATTAAAGTTCCTGTAACAATTTTACCTTGTGTGCAGACAGACGCAAAGGTGTATGTTCAGGATCTAAATATCTGTAACCCCACAGACAGTTTACGGATAATTTCATTGCGCTATGTGTGAAAGAGGTCTGGATTCTTTCACTGTCTTCGTGTGAAATGCCTGGTCGACAACTACAGTCGTTATCCACACCGATCCCGTTTCTATAAACTCCCGATGCCACTCACAAATAATTGTTCTTGATGCGGTGTTCTTCCATCATTGCTCGACAGTTAGGTTGTGTCTGTGTATCTGATTTGGCAACACATCTTGACTTTTTCTGTGGAGTGCATATTTTCATATCCGGCGTCCTAGTCCACCACAGTGATTCTGAAAAACAAGACAAATTGTTAGGAAGACTTTAATATACATTACAAAAATTTACAATACTTCTTACAGGGTGTCCATAATAATAGGGTAAAACTATTCCGGGACTGCGGACACCCTATTTTTTATGGTCTGCGGAGTGAAGTGTAATAAGCAATATAACTAAACGTCAAAGATTTTACGGCCTCTACAGGTTCAAATTGTGTCGTGGAAAATATTTGGGTGCTTCTCTGTAGTTTATTATTATTATTATTATTATTATTATTATTATTATTATTATTATTATTATTATTATTATTATTATTATTATAGGGTGGTACCATTGAAATTAATGTTATGTCTGGTGGAAACCACCCTCTGTAATGTTACCAATGGACGTACTCAAGTCACGTGTATAATATATACAATATATTATCAACGTATAAATTTCTAATAAAAAGAAGTTAGTTACTGCTATAACTACAATACCTCTCGCGCACGTCCCATTCTATGATAATCATAGACAACTCATAGCATAACCGCGCCCCATACACAGTCGTTCAGTGGCTTCATGTAATCGGTAAGGTGAAGAACTTGAACTCATGGATGCCCATAAGTGGACATTAACCAACAAGAATTGCAGTCTGAAGATGTCCAGGTGGAAAAATTTTCTTCTTTGGATTGTCATTCTTAACGGAAAAAATGTCTGTGTCGACATATTGTAAATGGTCAAATCAGTTTTTGGATCGTGGTGAACATTGGTTCGGTTTTTAAAATTATCCCCCCATGCGCAGATGATGATGTCGCTGGTTAGGTAGATAGAGTAAAATCTGATGACGTGTATTACCATTACGGAATACTTGTCAATATTTCGTAGATGGAAAAAAAAAAAAGTGGCTGCTTAAGAGAGGGCACATGTGTTTTCCACTGCCCGATAGTCGGGATAGAATGTGATTGCCGTGAGATGTTTCACTTGTATGTATGGTGGAAAGTGTTGTCGATATAAATTTATAGCCAAGTAGCTAGAGAAGGAAGGAAAGTATGCCAGAATAGTTTTTCTCCATATTGTGTCTAGATTAGGCCCGTAGCAGAGGGAGGCCAAGGGACTGGCCCATCTGCCATCTCATTCAAACCCTCCCCCTTAAAGTTTTTAGTTGGTGGTTGGTCCGCTCCCTAAGCAATGATCCCATCTCGCCTGTCTTGGCCTACATGTAAATAAATTCTTGCATGTTATTATCCTTTTTGTGGTGGAAATGACGCATTCTAAACATATTACTGATAATTGCAAACATATATTTATGCCGACCGCAGACAGACAACACGCTGAATTGATTTTAAAGTGTATTGATAAAAAAAAAAAAAGTGTAATGAATATCGCTTTGGGAGGTAGCAAAATTGTTATCGTAAAGCAAAAGTGTATTGATGAAAAAGAAGAAAAAACTTTGTTAAATAATTAAAATGAAAAAAGAAACAGTTGCATGATATTGAATGATACGAACCAATAGAATGAACAGTGAGGAGGGTATGTGCGGCATTGTCAAATCGAACCACGAGATCAATTACTAAGCTTAATTAAACGGTACTCTGTGCCCATACCTCCAGTTTTCTACCCCGGTCTAGTACAACACACAGAGTTTGTCCCCTCCATCCTTCACACGTACATATATACTCCTGTCGCTGTTTCAATTCTTTCTTCTCTCTCTCTCTCTCTCTCTCTCGGTCCATCATACGATTCGCAATAGCGATTTGACATGAAGACTCGCTTGGACATTCTGACTATTGGAAGGGCGGGAGGAGGACGAGGTGCGTGTAACATTCGTTTACTTGTATGTTATGGATTACTCTTTTCGTACGGGAGAATATTGACATGGTTGAAATTTATTCGGCGTGTCAGCTGTGCGATTGCTGATTGAACTTTGTATTCGACTGATATTAGCTATTCTCTTGTATCCTTGATTTTTTTTTTTTTAACTGACAAATTTGAGTCCGTTCATTTTTATCAATTCCCCTCGTGTGTTAGAATCTACAAGGTACACAGAGAGGTTATATTAAAATGTAGTAAAAGATAATTCTATTATGAATGATGTTAAGTATGTTTTGATAAGAATTGCTTACACAAAGTTGAAAATAATGAAATCAAGCAGCCGTGTGAAGAAATTCCCAGTTTTGTCAGTTAAGACAGCTGAAATTTACAATAGGGCTTGCAGATTCAAATTTTCTTCCCAACTTTCATACTTTTACAGACAGAATACAGTATCAACAAGGTTCTATTGTCTTATGGAAGACGTATAGGTAAATGTTCTCACAGTACAGTATGTGTGTGTTTGTTGTTAAATAAAATCACTTAATTAAAAGGCAGTAGTTTTCAATTTTTGCGTTGAAGGTGCCACATAAGTCTCCAACCAGCACTGTGAATAATGCATATTGAAATAATACTTAATTAAGTGACGTTGCCTTCGTATACTCATATAAAATCTAAATACATTTGAATTTAATTTAATTAATTTTACTGTAAAACTACTATAATCTAGAGAGAAAATATTGTATTATCATGAAGTATTTGTACAAAATATCTTAAGTTATGATGATATGACACTGCGTGAAATTTGTTTCCAAATTTGACTCTTAACAGTCAAAGACAAAAGTAATATGACGAAAACATTGTAGGGTATGATCAGCCAGATATTTATTATAATTGGATTAGAGAAAGAGCAAACATAACTCTTCACAAACCGTCATCTCTTTTGTGTACTTAAATCTGTTCCGATGACACGAGATGACGAAAAGCTGTTGACGTGAATCGAAGAAGAATGGAAGACTGATAAAACTATCTCATATTCCACATAACACTGAAGTTTAAAACATTAACACTTTTTTTGCTTAATTTTCTTTGTGGTTTCCATTTTTTTTCTTTTTGTCTGCCTATCTACATAAATTTGATGCTGCTGTTACCTCGAAATTATTCTAAAATATGTATTTTCGGTTGTTTTTTAAGGTTACAAAATATATAATAGAGGAACAAAATTCTCTAAGTAGGGAAAATGATTCCCCAAATCTTGCCAATAGTCAGATGTCCTTTCCAATCTTGTGTGACGGAACGTTATCCTGCAAAACAATACATTTCTACGACTTTCTTCAATGATTTTCTAGCATTTACTACTAATTTAAAATAGTAGGTTGCATTACTTAGCCTTTCAAAAATAGTCAGTAATAATAATAATAATAATAATAATAATAATCCTGCTCCATCGTACAAAAAAATCTTTAACTATTTAGATCAAAAATTGTTTAAGACCAAAACCACAAAGCCCGCCAAAATATTAATGGGTAGGTATGAATAATAATTAATTGATTAATAATAAAATAATAATAGTGTTCTATCATCACTGTGAGGATACGTATCTCAAAATTGAGAAGCTTGCATGGCTTTCAATAATCAGCTAATGCCTTTTGACGTAGCGGGTATCTGTTTTCGTACTGTTCATCAATTGCAATATTTTCTTACTATTCTCAGTGTCTTACTATTCATCCTGTCTTTTATTACAATTCTCACAGTGTAGTTGTTCTTTATAAATGATGTCTTAACTATTTTCTTTTCCTCATGTAATTACCTCTGATATCGTTCCTTTTTCTTCTATACCTTTCGACCAAAGTATATCTCATTTGATTTGTCTGTGCGTGCGGCAAAGTTGCGAACTAATTTCCTTGTATACAAGTGAAGTCAAGGCAGCGTTGCAGTGAAATGCTGGTCTGGTTTTACTTGAGATTTCTCTCATACAGTTTTTCAAGAAAATCAAAAGGATACACTAAACCGAATCAAATTTAATGGAAGCAGTCGTGTACATACATTTCGTTGTGCGCCGAACATGTAAGAATATTTAACACGAGATCTGATCTAACACTAAAGCATGTAACTGGCTGCAAACATAAATTTTCCAGACGAAAATAGAATTTAAAGGATATTAAATAATATTAAAAGAAAAACAATTTATTTCGTCTACAGCAGTGGCGAAGCCAAAAATATATATATATATATATATATATATATATATATATATATATATATATATATATATATATATATATATATATATATATATATATCATAGAACTAATAAACTTCTAATAGTAAAGAAGCGCAGATAATTATATTTATATATGTATAAGCCGATTCACAGACCATGAGGCACCGGTTAGAACGTTCGCATGACCGGACAAATTTTCATGTGCTGTTGGTTCATAGTATTTTATTTCACTACACAGAGATGAGCCGAATTACAAGAGGGACAGATAAGAAACAAGTCTCATTCTTTTTAGTTCTGTTTATAGTCCTACGGATGTGATAAAATTAGCTTGCGGGTAGAAAGAAGCAATTAACTCACTGTTGCTGCAAGCAAGCAGTAACATTCAACGTGATGTATGGTCAGTGCATCAGCTTTTAGGTGTCATTATTTCTGACTTCCTACATTTAAAGTCGCTATTTCTTAATTCACGTAGTTTCCGTATTGCTTCATGATGATTAAAAATGAAATGAAATTTCTGAGTTTTACAACCCACGATTATGTCTTGAAGGCTAAAAGTGCTTCTGATCATGAGCGAAATGGGGGAATGAAGAAATTGGAAGGAAACGGAACATCACGAGAAAGTTCATGCAATTATGGTTGTCCACCACAAAGCCCACTTGGTACGATCTAGGATCAAACCAGGGATCGCACGCGCCAGAGGAAAACTCTCTACTACGGAGGTACCGCGGCTCTTCATCATGATGGATCAACACCGGAAAATGTTAGTGGTAAAATTGCGGGTAGAACCAGGAATCACGCATTACAAAGTCGTGTGCGTTACACTGTGGCTAAGCAGGTCAATATATATATATATATATATATATATATATATATATATATATATATATATATATATATATATATATATATATTGGTCTAGGAATTAATTCGTGCGGTTTTTAATAAAAATTGAAGCTTTATTTCAAAAACAAAGTAAATGAATACGTTAACAAAAATATTGTCCATCGCTAGCCACTACTTTCTCCCATCTTTCAGGCAATTTACGGATTCCGTGTCGAAAGAATTCCTCATCTTTTGACGCAATCTAATCAAAGATCCATTTTTCGATATTTTCTGAAGAAGTGAACCGCTGTCCAATCAAATCGTTATTCATGCAATCGATCAAGTAGTAGTCAGACGGAGCAGTGTCTGGTGAATATCGCGGGTGGAGTAACACTTTCCATCCGACATTTTCCAAAAAGGTTTTGACCGGTTTTGCGACATGTGGTCGAGCGTTATCATCTTGATAAATAAGTTTATTATGCCTGTTATTCCATTCTAGTCGTTTTCAGGCCAGAGCTTGCTTCAAACGCATTAATTGTTGTCGATAGCGGTGTCCATTAATAGTTTCACCAAGTTTCAGAAGTTCATAGTACACCACACGTTTCAAATCCCACCATATATACAGCATAACCTTTGCATAATGAATATCTCGTTTCGGTTGTGAAGGACCTGGTTCACCTTGCTTCACCCAGGCCTTTTTTCGTTTAGGATTCTCGTAATGAATCCACTTCTCATCACCAGTTACAATTCGATGCAAAAATCCCTTCCTTTTCTGTCTTTGAAGCAGCAATTCGCAAACGGTTTTTCTTCTTTCAACGTCTTTCTTTTCAATTCATGTGAAACCCAATAAGACATCTTTTGAATCATTCCTATGGCTTTGAGACGTTTCGAAACTGTTGTTTGCTCAACTCCAAATGCTTCTGCAAGTTCGTCCTGCGTTTGACACGAATCCTGATCAATCAATGCTCTCAATTCTTCATCTTCAAATTCTTTTGGCTGTCCAAATTGCTTTTGGTCTTCCAAGCTGAAATCACCACCTTTAAACCGTGCAAACCACTTCTGACACGTTCGCTCAACTAGAGCATGGTCACCAAACACTTCCACTAAAATATGATGACTTGCGGTAGCACTTTTCTTCATGTTAAAGCAATGAAGAATAACTCCCCGCAAAAACACTTTATCAGGCACAAAATGCGGCATTTTCAGTTGAAGAAAAAATGTTGTTGTTTCCGCTTCAAGCAACTGACATATACTAAACAAGATGCTCAATGACAGTAGTTTTCAACGCATGTTTGGATCAACGAAACTATGGGACAATAAGCTAGTTACGCCATCTTTTGTAAAACCGCACGAATTAATTCCTAGACCAAATATATATATATATATATAATTATTTAAAAAACTTGAGAAACATGTTTGTTTTTTAATACTTTTACTCGCTCCCTTAGACGATACATTTTAATGTTCATGCTAACGGGAAAGAGTTCACCCTCCCAAACGAATTCTGTACCGTACTTAACCAATTTGTTGAAATTTTATGTAGATTTAAAGGAAGCTTCTGAGAAGTAAGTTTTATTTCTAACGTACAGTAATTGTAGAATACTTGTGATAAATTATAAGGAAAGTTGTATTATCGGGGATCACAAATGGAATGTACTGCATATTAGCAGAATCTATTTTTAATATTACTATACTAAGAGCGGGTAGGCTTAGGCATGTCAGCGCCGATACGCCATTGGTCTACAGTGCAGATTTGTGCATGTACTTTCAGTGATATGGTGAACAAAATATACCAATTTTAATAACAATTCACACACTTCCGTCTACTGCACAGGCAGCAGTTTGTTTTATTAAATGCAATATGAACAAACTTTTTTCTTCCTTTTCTACAAAGTTTTAATACTTATGTAGTTCTTCTAATGTCGAAATGCATTACTTATGTGATTGTTTTTTTTTTTTTTCGTTTCAATTTTCCACTTCAAATTACAACAATCAGTTCAACAATATTGTAACATAACAAATCGTGCAGTGACTTTCAGTGCTGTTACGTTGTGGTCGCCCTGCAAAGTAAAGTAGAAAAGCACTCACACCTCCTATCCCGTCAACTCCTTCAGCCAATAACAATATATAAACACACCGCAGCAAGTCTGCAAAACAAACGCATGAACTCGTCAGGTGGATAATATTTTTCAATTCTTCTTCGCATGCACCCTCGAAAGCCTCGTTTTAAATCTCTTCGTAATGTTCATGTTTCAGTTCTCTAGGCAAACTATTTGATGAGTTATTTTCTTAACCATTCCTACTCATGAAAAATTTTCTTCTTCCCAGATTTTTTTTTTTAACCTTTCCTATCCGCGTATAAATTTCACATTCATACTTCAATAATTTTTAATAATATAAGCAGTTATCATAAACTTGTCACATTTGTACATTCTCTCGTCATACTTCTGTATAGTTGATACAGGCCGCTTCGTTGCAATCAGCAATCCTATTGGCTTTTTAACGTTCATTTTTATCCTATATGTTTCACTGTTTGTTCTAAAGTTTTTTAATAGTATGTCAATTTTCGAGTCAGATACCACAGTAAGAACCATATCGTGTTCTAACTTCTTGACTACTTTTTCTAAATACTTATTAAAGATAAGGATACATCTTCTAACTCCCATTTCAAATATGCATTTCGCTGACGTTTCTTCTCTACGTAGGGATTTCTTTTTTTTAAAAAAATCCATTTTGATTCTATTTTTTCACTTTCATCGAAATTGTCTAAGTTTCCTCGAAAGTTTTGCTTAGAGTAATACAATATGCATGTTTTTTTTTGAGAGATATGTTACTGATACGACCTAGAGAGAGTTCAGTAATGTTGCTGATACAACCCGAAGAGAATCCGGTAGTGGTTGAAGTTTCGTAGCTATTCAATTAACTTCGCTCGACACACCAACTTTCCATGGGAGTAACTACTTTTTGATCGGATGTAGCACCACATCCATTATTATTATTGTCGAAGCAATAGTTGTAAAGCTGAAAACATCGATTGACGATATCATGCAATTTCATCTGCATTTGAACTATTCGAAGGGTAGTCATTGTCCTAGGAAAATGTAGTCCATTTTGAGCTTTATGCGGCGAGTCTGAAACAAGGCAGTGAAACTGTCTAATAACCTAAATTAACTGTTTAGCCCTTTGCAAGGTGATTTATTTATGAATAATAATCTATCCTTATTCCAGAAGAATAGTTAGAAATCCTTAATAGTACATTTCAGGACTGGAGGAGAACCTGAATGCCGCAGTTCCATCGACTCTTGTTCATCGCATAACTATTGTAATATAGTCAGATTTCACCCGTGGTTACTAATAGTGATAGTAATTTTTCGCCTTTAGGCTTGTAGGAATATTTGTCTGAATATCTGTACTGTTCCGTGCTTTCGGTCTGTGGAGAGTAAGTTCATATTCAAATCATTGTGAATTATCGCATCAACACAATCGCGAAAATCCCTAAGTAATCTGCCATATGTTTCATTTATATTTGCTGCTCCGCGAGAATAAGGCCGTGAGTTTCATCAACAATAGCCGAAACTGTCATAATGTTTGACTTTCCTACGCATGGGATATCATCTGTTGGAAAAATCTCCATATTTAAGCTATAGACTGAGTACTTGACAGCTGTATATTCAAGAGTGGAGTCCTGTTTGTTGTTGCTAATTTGTTGTTCATGCTTCTGACCACCTGTGAGGACTTGCCTTGCTGAAATAAACTTCATCACAACCCGGTTTATGTCGGTGTCAAATGACGTTTACAGATAAATATATTCGCTATATAATCCTGAAAAACAGATTAGTTTTGATTAATATTCGAAGTATTAACATACATAAAAGGATATGCATTTTTCAAGTCATAAAATGACTTCCCATATAGTTCAGGAATGGGATCAAGACACGAACTTTTCGGCACCTCTTTCTTTAGCATAAAATTACTTTTTAATGGGGCAACAAAATCTCTTTCGCTCGTATCTCTTCTAATCCTTTTGTCATTGTTCCTTTATAAAATATTAAGCTGATATTTCATACAACTTTTTGAGTATTATTGGGAGCAGAAGTGCCACAGGGAGGAGAGTATGCAGAGTACTGTTATTATTTTTGTGAACTACTTGTTCAATATTTTGCCTCATATATTTCATTACAACGCTATCTTAGTTTGCTTTTCGTTTTCTCTCATATTTTAAGTAAATCCAGTTGGTATATTACGTATTCCAGTTGCTTGCTTGGACATTATTTTCTCAGATTTATCACGAAGTATCATATACCATTCATCGTTCTCATATTTTGTTGACCGTCTTCAAGTGTAGATTGCGTGCGGTCTTCCTTACTCATACAAAACTATCGTACTAGTCATACACTATCTTCTCATGTTGTTATACCTCCTTTTCTCCTGCTGATTTCTATTGATTTTCTCCTATACATTTCTAATATTTCGTTGCTCTTTCTAATTATTCTGTTTCCTCACTTTTTTTAAAATTTGCTTTGAATTTGTTTTACCTCTGTGTGATATACTTCTCTCGATAAATCGAGATAATTCTGAATGTAATTAAATTAAGGTGATATTATTAAACATAGGTTTACAACGGTAGACATTGATTCTTAGAAGATAGTGGCAGGTCAACAAATGACAGTCGACATTAGGGAAACATTGTCTCTTTGTCTTTGTATTGTGATTTTATATGTATAAAAAGGGAACTCGCTCTCTCTTCTTGAGCTGCGTTTGACTAGAGGCTCTCAGTTGTTCCAGTTGACTGCTTCGGTTGACGCCGTCCTATTCCGTTGCTGAATAACCTGGCGTTTTCCCAAGAATTTTTGTTTTGAGAAAAATCAAACGGGCCACTCAAGCGGAAACTATACGGCAGGGGGAAAAAAATAGGGAAGGATGCAGAAGAAGAGAAAATGTTAGCGGAAGCATGTGGAAGAAGGAAGAGGATGGAGGAGAACCGGAAGAAAAAAGAATTCTTAAGAGGGAAATTGCGGTTCTGTAGTACATGTACTGTATTGAGATTCCTTGAAGAAAGAGTTCATGGTTCGTAGAAAATTTAATAGGCATATGCACTTCATTGGTGATGACTTTTAGGTTGATTTGTTGAGTATTTCTCTTTTGCGGAAGAAAAACATTGGATGTCTCTCTTTATCTTGTTATATATATATATATATATATATATATATATATATATATATATATATATATATATATATATATATATATATATATAATATGACCTTAGAGGATATCAATCCAGTCAAAACGAATAGTTTTGTCTTCATAGCACGTGGTCATAAATTTAATTCATAGTTGATTAAATTAAATTGAGAGTAATTTTTGGGCACATATCAGTTTCCGTGTAGACAAGTTAACCTGTTCGGCACAGTCCAAAATATAGAAGCTAATGTACTAAATATAGAAGCTGTACATACATCATAAATGCTATATGTTTTAGTGGTCCTTGTTACATAAACCTTTTTGGTGAATGACTTAGAGACAATGGTGGACATCAAAAAATAAGCCAGATAGTATCTGTAAAATGTTATTAAATAAACTGATAACTATTTCGAGACCTATTCTTATAGACCAGAAATCTGCTTACACAGTTTATGACGTGCGTAAATTTTAGAGGTCTGCACGGGCTGGGGTAATCCCGTCCCTGCCCGTGGGCCGGTCTCGGGCCAACAAAGCATGTATAACTTCGGGCTCGGGCTGTAAATTTTTAAATATATAATCATATTCCTTTGCTTTTCGGGCCTCACTTTGTAAATATACTGTGCAACGAGATATATTGCACCATTCTTTCTGGAGAACTTGTAAAGCAAAACTGCAAAATTAAACCTCTAATTGCTGTCAATAAAATACAATTTTTCGTTAATTATTAAGTTTCTGTAATTCGGGCCTATTTCGGGCTCGTTTGATTATCACGCGAGCTCGGGCCAGCTTCGGGCCTAAATGCTAAAACATATTTCGGACTCGGGTCGGCCCTCACATTGTAAATTCACGAGCCGGGCTCGGGCTATAAATTCCGGCCCGTGCAGACTTCTACCATAAGTGTCGAGCACTCAAATTTATTCATAATACAAAAGACTGAAAATAACTGTTATTATCTTGCAGATATTATGTGGCTCAGTTTATATATATGTTTCTTCGTTGTCTTAAGTGAGCGAAAGTTAAAAAGAAAAGGTATAGGGAAAATGTACCTGCAGAACTGAGTTAAATTTCAGTCACTGAATGCGTCTCCATCGGTGACCGGAACGTCTGTTGAGATATAATGTAATTCAAGTATAATTGTTACCTACGATTCTTTATTTGGAAGTCTTGGTTAGTTAGGTATACATAAGAAAGATCTAAAGTGTGCGATGTGTGTCTAGTGAAATCTATAGGTAAGAACGGTTTACTTTTTAGTTAGCATCTGAGGGTCGCGGTGCTCAGTGGTAGGGCGTGTGGGATCCCTGGTCGTGCCAAATGGGTTTGTGGTGGACAGGCACCATCTACATGGATTTTTTTCGGTGTTCTCTTGTTTTCTACTACCTGATTCCTCTATTTCATTCCTTCTAATAATCACGTCTCCTTTAGCCTACACGTCATAACCATGGGACATAAAATTTGAAAGATTTCACTTTATTATTATTATTATTATTATTATTATTATTATCTCTGGAGATATTTTTTTATATTTAGTGAGTAGTATGAATAACCAAATCAGAACAATTTTAACTCTATACGACGTATTTGTGTATTGTTTGGTTTAGATTTATAAATTCTCTGTAATGGATAGATGTTAGGATAGACCTCTATTTAATATGAAGTGTACATATATGATAATTTTAACGTGATACATTTACTCTATGAAAAGAGCTATAATTCTTCACAAATCAGAAATAAAATGTAATAAATTCAAAATATTCTAATATGTTCCGTGATTATATAACGTTACAAGTCTGTTACCTTCATGAAAATGTAGAGGAGGCTCTGCTAAGAAGTCTGTTACCTTTATGAAAATGTAGAGGAAGCTCTGCTAAGAAGTAAGACTAAAAACTTTAGCAGCTCTTACACTCCATAATCCCCTATTATGAACTTGTCTAAGAGGTTAACAACGGTGTTACAACAGTATACTGTCTAGGCATAAATGTATTAGAAGTGCTTAGTTGCTTGCTTAGAATGTACAATAACTGGAATAAAATATATAAATAAAAATAGTCCTACAGGCTGGAATCTCGTAAATTCCAATTTCATATGTCTCAGTGTGAATGATCGAACTGCTTCAAGGTTCATTATTTGGTGAACCCTACTTTCGAGTGAAGCTAATAGAAAATCAGCACATCTGGTGTCAAAAGTAAATACATTATAATCAAATTCCTAACTGATACTGTACACAAATGAAGCACTTATGGCTATTGTCTTATTTGTAGATTTTCACTTTTTACGTAACATTCGTAATTTGAGAAATAGTAGCTGATTCATCAATCGACATTCACGGTACACACAGCATTACTTTTTCTTTAATTTTCGTTTTACTTATGGAAGTAGAATGTGATATTAAAATTTGATTTCTTACTATTATACTGGAAAATAAACTAAAACTCAGATATTTTCAGAATGTTATTAACAAGTGTTATTTGTCAGTAGTTTCTTGGACCAACGGGAGTACCCGGCAATATTCAGATATGACTTCTCTCTTCTTACAGAATAGTGTGTAAACTCGTGCTTATAGACACTTAAGTATAATAATAATAATATTAATAATAATAATAATAATAATAATAATAATAATAAGTTCAAGAATCAGTTGGTGCTTGTCATACATAACTCAAATTTTGCTATAGTACCACTGTTACATAGAAATTAGTAACTATTCTCACTGGAGATTGTGTATCGTACCAAATGGTATGCATATTAATTATCAAAATTATGTAACTGTGTTAATAAAATGAACTAACAGTATTAATACGGTGGTGGACCACCTTGAGAATCTACTATATAGCTTATGTTGGTGTGAAATTGATGCATAGACATGGGCGCCCGAAGGGAGCAGGGGGTTGGCCCCATGGCTCACGAAAATGTATTAAATTTCTTAAGATTTTCTTAATGCAAATAAAAAAAATACCAAACGAAATATAGAACCAGGAAGATGGGACCCCCAATTTTTTTTTCTTCGGGCGCTCATGTGCATAGGCTACAAGTTTAGAACCTTTTCGAGAGAAATAAGGGGCCATTCTTATTGCAGTGAAGCATTCAGTTGCGGAAAGGAGGAGCTACGCACCAGATGCCTGCCATTAAACTGTCCATCCATGTTCTATAATGTTAAAGTCAGGAATAGTGAGTCCATCCTGATGTTCTTTAAGTCATACTTGGCTGTGTATTGCTGAATTGTCATCTTAGAACACGCGCTCGTTGTTAGAGAACAACACCAACTGGAAATAGATTCAACTTTTCACTTACGTCCACATAATCACTAGCAGAAATTTGCCCTTTGAGATTAATAGCACAAGGAGCAGAATACAATGAAATTGCTGTCCGCTCCCGTATAGATCCGCCGCCGGTTTAAAGTGAAAATGTAGGCAGTCCGAAGCATGTGTCTCTGTGAACATCCATATATATAAATCCGGTCATCCAAGGTGCAAACAAGAATAAGTGATTCATTGGAAGTTTCAAAATCACAACCCTACCGTTGATGTTGAAGTTACAGAATTCTCGTTGAAGTATGATAGTAAAAACAGGTCATTCCAAGCCCTGATTGAGTTCTGTATCCGTTGTGGCGTCTTAACTGTACGATTCTTTGTGACACTCTACTACAAGTAGGATGTATTTGACCATTAGTCCACTAGTCATCCGCTCTGGTGATCTCTTGGCACGAAATCTGTATACTGCCATCAGCTTGAACAGCTACTACAACTAACCTCACCCTTATTCTTCTTTGAAAATAGGAAGGTCTTTTACTTTGCACCACCAATGTCTGGTCTTGCATAGACTAGTCTGCACTACACCGCTGCGCGTACTATTGCCTCACCTAACACAATAGCAATAGAAAACAGTTGCAGTATACGAATGGTCATTGTTAATAATGCCCAAGGATTTAGTGTTGTTATACATGGATATTTCCATTATTTTGGTGACTGTCTGTATTTGTAATTTAAGAGCTATAATTACACCTGTGCAGCTTTTTCTACTTTTAATAAATTATGGAACTAATTTTCTTTTATTTACTGTTATCATTAATATTTTTCAAGGAAAGTGTTCAGACCTCACATTTTTTAAACTTTAACGAATTTCTTTAACCCTTTTCCAAAGGCCTTTGTTTGAACATTCCTGAGAGAGGGAGAGAGCATCATGTAGCCAATTTTTAAACTATTCGGAATGTAACCGTTTCATAGGAATTCATTAAGCAATACCAAATTTACTGCCTGTCACCCGCTCTCCCAGTAGAGATCCACACATGTAAATTTCAATTATGCTTGTAAAGTGCATAATTGATTTCAGTGGAATTCACAAAAAAGGAACAAAAAGCAACGAATCAATTCATCATTCATGTAGATACACATAGATATTAACTATGCAGAACAAAAGAAGTGTTTTGATTTTACTGTCTTTGCTGTATCTTTTGTTCGATAAAGTTAATTTATATTTGTTGTTTCATAAAAAATATCATTGTTCTTATCCAGGAGACACTGTTTGTATTAGGATGTCGATATCAGATTGTAATTATTTGTAAGAAGCCGTGGGTTAGCGTTGTTTTATTTTACTTGACTTTCAAATTATTAAAAAAAAAAAAAGTTCTTCTGATGCTAATTTGGCTCAGCATCATGTATTAATTTATTTAGAAACTTCTAAAGCCTCTGGAACTTACAATAGAATCAATAACAATCAATAAATATCAAAACGCAAAAGAAAGTCCGCCGAGGACTATGTGCAAACGTACTATCCCAATATCTGCAGAACTGATCAAACATTCTAGAAACCCGTTAAAATGGTTAGCCATCGGATTGAAACCGGAACATTCAGATGCGAACACTGTCGTAACAAGTACATTAACCTACGCCAGTATAAGTCTTATATTAGGTCAGAATATATTAGTTTTCAAAATATTACAACAGTTTCAGACAAAGCATCAAAGGAAAACAAAGGAAGTTTTTACAACAAATTATTCAGACATATGTAGTTTCTGGTCATTTAAGATTGAAACAATTGGGTTTTTAAGGGGAAAATATAGGCCATCAATTAAATATCTCCTGCTTTAGCTCTGTTCATCCGAGTATCATGATTCATACGTCATTCTTATCAGAATAAAGCAAGCTTTCAAATAGGATCAAATCCGCAAGTATATGACATACACGAAAAGGGAAATTTGAAATAATTCGACAAATTTTCTTTAAAGTCAATTTCAGAAAGTTTAGCGCTCCCTAGACCAGCTCCAGCTGCACGTACCCGGATACAATCTACCTTAAAATATACTTAAGTCTCTTCGTAACTCGTGTACCAAAACACATTGCAATATCTTGAATAGTTACGAGGGAAAGAAAATTCCAATCGTGTTGGAAGATCAAAGTTTTCATGGGGAAACAATTCAAAAATATGAGCTGAAATAATTTTTAACCACAGTACTATTCAACCGATTATCACGATTCGTGTGTGTGTGTGTGTGTGTGTGTGTTTGTATTTATTTGTTTGTTTGTTTTTCAGATAGTACTTTGCATATGTTTGACGTACACGAAACGGGAAATTTGAGATAATTCTAGAAATTTCCCTTCAAAAATCCCGTTCAGGGAGTTTTACGCCCATTCGACCAGCCGTGGCTTCATGTACCCGGCTTTGCGTACCTGTACGTTCTGTCTATTCCCCTGATCAATCGTCAACCTATTTGCAGGCAGGTGGATTGGTGATATTCGTCAGGATTGTCAGACTCCTTGCCCTCACTTTTCTCGACCATACATATTTGCTTCCGCAATTTATCTTATCCTTCTCATCAACACTTTCGCTATCCGAATCAGAACTTAAGCTTTCTCATTCCCTCGTCCATGTCAGATCCTTCCAGAGCTTTCAGAATGGCGGATTGAAATAAAAATGCCAAATTACGTTCAATGAGATAGTATTGCACTATCTAATCAAGGAACTACACACCAATCCTTCTTATAAATAACCACACCAAGTGCTCAAATCAAGATAATTCCAATTACTTTCCCTCTCCAAATTACACACAAATTCTCGTGCTAGGAGAAAAAAATCACAAACAAACGTGGGAATTGTAAAAACAAGCTTCAAAAAACTTATGAAAACAAATGAACTCGCACAGCAACCGCTGAGTACTTCTCTATATAAAACTAAGTGAAAACTTCCTTTTAACACAACTACATTGCGAATATAAAAGCTTTCTGATCTCTACGTGTAAATAGAGGGTTGAAGGGGGCAGAGAACTGATATGGATCATGTTGTCATCTATGGTCATGCACTGTGACCCTTATATCTGTAAAGGGGGCGCGGTGGCTCAGTGGTAGAGCGTTCTCGTCTGGCGCTTGGGGTCCTGGGTTCGATCCCAGCCTCCGCCAAGTGAACTTTGTGGTGGACAAACACCGTGCTCGTGGGTTTTCTCGGGGTTCTCCCGTTTCCTCCCACTTTCTTCATTCCACCATTTCACTCATCTCTCATCATCACCGTCTCCTTTAGCCTAACCGGCATAACCGTGGGACGTAAAACTTAAAGATTTCATTTTTTTATATCTGTAAAGTTTTCTTACAACCTGCCTTTGATCTTGGCTTGACAACGAAACAGTCGAAAATTTTTAGGCGATTGAGAAACACGTACAGTACATATCTCAGAAAAATAAAAGTGTGACGTCACCAGCCCGCTCTTGCTTGTCAGCGAACAGTAGGTCCTTTTTTTCTCTCTTTCTCTCTCTCTCTTTATCAACCTTTAAAAAAGAAACGAAAAAAGTTTCGATAAAGAACGTACCCCCGAGAGGGGAATAATAAGGGTTATATGCCCATGACAACGCATATGCTGTGCTGTGGCAATGAACGAGATGAGAATACATAACTGACTATTCAAACATTGGTATATTAAGCCCCAGCATGAATAGAAATGTTGGTCTGTTGTTTCGGAGACAGAATTGTTCTTTTGGAACTGATGATTAAAATTAACGTTGCTTTTGTTGTGTCGAGAAGTTGTCATCTTATAGTGATATAAATAGCTGAGGTTTTGCATTTTCTTGAAGACGAGATGCGATGTATAGACGTCTTTTCCTGGGCCATAAAGTCGGCTTGATAGTGTCTTTAGGAGTACTGCGCTCTCCTGAACTTGATACACAAGCGAGCCGCATAAGCCCAGAGAAAAAGAAAAAGCCAAGCTGATTTCAAGTATTCCCAACAACTGTATCTTAAATATAGCCCACACAAAAAGTGAAAGAGGAAGTATGATGACGTTTACCAAAAAAAAAAAAAAAAAAAAAAAAAAAAAAAAAAAAAAAAAAAAAACTTGAGATATTGAAAGTCTTCTTCAAATTGATCTTATACGTCTCCCTCAGCAGTGTTGACAGAGCTGTTGTTCCTATTTGAAAAATCTTGATTTTGAGTTAATTGTCATCCTTTGATACGAAATATATTTGACAAAGCGAACCTTGGTGAGGAGCTGAACTAGTCGAGTATCTTTCATTTCCCGCGTGGCCTACTTTATCTTTGAGACGATATTGAAGATGTTTTTGTAGTTTTTGGCGTAATCAGTAATTTTTGTTTCCCTGAGCTGATACTACACGTTTGTATGTCATGTTCAGGAGAGCGCAGGCAATCCTAAATTCATCATCAAGGCAGTGTTGTCTTACCCTACATTGTGGTTTCTGAAAATTTTGATTTTGATTTTGACATTCTTTTGATTTATTTGGAAACCAAACCTTGAAGATGAGTTGGACTGGTTTACCTCGTTTGCAAACAGTGAAGTGTGAAAACACCAGCCTTTCCACTCGACGTCATCCTCGTAATCTTGGACCAGGCTATCTCCTGGTGCAGAAACTGATGAAGTCCTGAGTTAGCCTTTCAATATCTTTGCTTAACTTCCATTCGCACGAAGTCTCAGTTAAATTTTCAGTGTCTGTGGTTTAATGCGAATAAATTTTCATCTGGTTCTTCAGATACTCGATAGGAGTATACAATTTTCTGTGAGAAGTGTGTATTCTACAGGTTGTTTGTTAGCGGTGCAGCCCCAGTTCCATTACATTCTCAACTACAAAACTCTGGATAAACTGTTGTGAAGAGCACACTCAAATTCGTTTATTTCGTAGTCTCTCCTTTGTTCTTCTGCTTATCGTCTTCACTAAGAAAGAAGAAAGCTAGAGAGAAGGAAAGATGGAGAGAATATTAAAAAATACGGAGCTTCGTTCTCGTAAAATTATTCTTAGTATGTAATAATATAATCACAATATATTGTGTTACTAGGACAAAAATTAAGTTAAAATGGTTCTTGCCATGTTCATTGTGCGTGTAACGATGTGAGAAAGAGACCAGATCTAGTTGCAGACAACTTACGACTGCTGTTATCCAAGAATATTTTCCAGCCCTTAGTGTCTTGCTCGTTGTTGGAAATCGGATGCTCCTAACTGCAAGAAACAGTGGAGGAACTCCACAATTTCATTGTTGGTATAATTGCTCGACCGGAAACTGAAATCGCTTTGAAACATCTGGAAATTTAAAGGCAGGCTTAATAAAAGTAATCGATTGTCTTGTGTCTGTAATAAAATAAATAAATTCCAACACTTTTTCTTTGTACTTTACACTTCATTTATTTGTACTCTTCATTGATCTCTTTTTATTTTATTGTTAACAATATTCACCTTTAGTGACCAGTATTTTGTGTATTTCGTGCTATATTAACATCTCTATTCTCTTGATTGCAAATGCAAAACATAATGTAAACTGACATTTCATTTTTTAAAAGAGGAATCGCTCTTGTAGACAAATTTGTTATGTATTTCGAGTTGGTTACACCCGGTTATTATGTTAGGTTTTCGTTCGAGTCCTGAGCCAAATGGTTTTGAGTTATCTTGAATGATCCATACTGCTATTCAGTTGCTTCTTCATACAATGTCCTTCGAAACTGCATTTGTCGTTACAAAATTTCTTCTATCACTGTATTCTAAGTGCACTGGCCATGGAAGTAAACTGATGTATTCCTTAAATTACATAACTTTTCACTTAATTTGCACGAAACTGAAGCCATGTTATTCTGTTCACTTTTTGAAGTTAAGGAAAAGAGAAATATCTGAACATTACTTAATTGTTATCATTCATGTGTGTTGTATCACAACTGAATTTGACTCATCGCAGTTGAGAAACTTCAGGAACAGTAGTACCATGTTAGCATCTTATCCTTAAAATCCTGTTTAATATGATCATTGAAATTCAGCCTCCCTTTTCATTTCTGCGTTTTTTTAAATTATATTCCTCTTTCCTCCCCGACTTTTCCAATATTCTATTACTGCTTTTTTTTTTTATTCTCCAAAGCTAATATTCTTCATTCCTGTTCATACCCAAATTTTTCACTTTTCTAGTCGTTTGTCATAGCTCTTTTGACAATGTCCACGTCTTTATATTATACCGAATTCCCCAAAGATGATGATTAATTTTCGTAACGTTTTGATCAGCTGTCCATAAAAATGAATTTCTTCTTGATTTCTTTTTCAGCGTCGCTGTCACTACTAATACTTCTCATTCGCGTTTCCTTACTTTTCGATAACAGTGCTGCATATGCACAGGAATCATGGATTGTTTACTATTGACCTGAAATCAGATATCAGATTTCCTCTTCGTGGTTCTTTCTTCTCAAATATTTGATTTCCAGGAATGTTTTCTTCAATGGAACATAGTATTAGACATTTCGCTTCTGCCAGCCTACTCGTCATGTATTACACGTCTGATATATTTGTGCAGATTGTAAGATTGTGAAATAATTTAGTTGTTTACATATGGTGCCAGACTTGTGGAAGTGTTGTTAGAGATATTACTTTTAACGTGAATTATCTTCCATGTGTGTAAGTTCTTAATTAAACAAAAAGATTAAACCGAATCAAATTTGTGTGAGAGCAATTTTGAACACATTTGAACTCGTTTTGCATTGAATATGTAAAACTATGTAACATGGGATCAAAAGACTAATCCATTCAGACAACTGCTATAAATATGCCACATTGACTTGATCCCTAGTCTTCCGTTGCAAGCGCTGCTATCGGCTGAAGGAATTCCACTCGCTTTCTCTCGCTTAGCAACAGCTGAATCATTATTGGCTCAACGCGTGGGTGTGTGAGGGTGTGAGCGTTAGTTCGCATTTTTGCCACGGCTCAAGACATTTTGGCAGCACATTAACTTAATTATTGTATATGAAAAAAAAAAAAAGAATTTAGACATTAAACATTATTTAAAGAAAACATTAACGTATACTACAATGTATAGTGTAAATCTTTTCTCCTCCACAGGATTTCATTACTTTGTACATAGTCTACCAGTATCGGCGGAAATTATTTTGTGTGGTAGTTACTCTGTTTTTGTTTTCCTCCTCAAATCCCAACAATCGTATACATCAACAAAACAAAACTAGAGGTAGACTATGTGAACTCTTACTGGTTTTTACACCCTGTCAATTTGTAAAGAACACCACTCAGTAGTCATCCTTACGTTTACAGAATACAAAGACACAGACTACTACAAAAGACCTGATTAAAACGCCAAAGTTAATTAAAAAGTTTCCCACAAGAATAAATAAATTTTATACATTTCTGCTGAATGATAATGATAATAGAATATTTAAATAGATGTAAGACATTAATATATGCTAAAAACTGTGAAAATTGTAATTTGCTTTAGGTTGCTTAACCGTTTTACTTTAACAGCAACTAAACTACAATAGAAAATCAAATCTAATTTTAATTCTAATACTTGAATGGACACATTCTAGTTAAGAGTAACCCATGAACGTTTAAAATATAATTGCTACCCCTATTTACCCCCTTCCTTCCTTGTCGAAATTCCAAAACTCCCTCTGTTGCTGTCTTAACGTCATAAATCCTATGTACCGTTCAAATTTGAAGCTTATAGCTTAAGCAGTTCGGCTTGGTAGTTGATCAGTCAGTCACTCAACCACTCACGCAAGACGACGAATTTTATAGAGAGATATTATAAGACTCGATCAAGATTCAATGGGAAAAGACAGCATAAAAATACTGGCGAGTAGCACATTACTAGTATATTCGTCAACGTTTCTATGTATGGTTTTCTGCGGTCGCATTGTAACTTTACTTTTATCCTTTTCTGATTCTTTTGAGATTTTAAAAAACATACTCGTAGATTGTTTTGTCCTTTTTGCGTTTCACTGTTGTCATAGCGGTTTTGTCTAAACAATAGGAGAAGACAATGAATTGCAATCTGTATTTTTTTCCGCTGGTTTGTTGAAATCAATTTGTCACGGAAAATGTAATCTTTTTTGTTATTTATTTTAGCATGCTGTTCCACTTCTTGTGCTTAGTCTGCGATTTTCTGTCATTCGTATTTCTGTTCGGATTCTCTTAATTGATATCATTACTGTTATACGTAACCGTAGTAGTTTTATTTGCTCCATAATAATAATAAACCTCCTTGGTTGTTCTTCTATATCCACCCCATCCCTTCGTTTCTCCCTTTGCTGAGCAACTTTCATTCCATGTTCCTGTTGTATAACAAGCTCTGTTGAAAATTCCTCCTCCGTTCATGATAAGTTGTTTGACTTTGGCCGTCCATTTGTCCCACTGTTGAGATCATAGAACTTTGTACCTTCTAATTAATTTACGTTAATAGTTAGTGCGTTCAATTAGTGGGTAGAAGCGGCGCAGCGGCTTCTGTTGAAGGATTGGTTGGTTGTGCGCGGTACATGAAATTGGAACAGTAAATTGTCCTTTGCAGTTATTTTCTTCTGTCCGTGGATCATCAAGTTAAACACGCAAAACTTAAAGCTAAGTAATCGTTTTGCGGTTAAGTTGATTAACCATTGCATTTATGATGGAACGTGGCCTTGTTTCATTAGTTTCCTCCCCTATCTTGCGTTGGAAGTTTTTGTTTACATGAAAGATTGCTGTAGCACAGTCTATAATGTCTCTCAATGTCATATTACACAAGAATTGCACGTAAATTTGAAACGGTATTGACATATTTTGAGTAACTTAAAGAAGACTAATCGATCATTATATATACATCCATGTAAGGGGTAGATTGACAAGTTCTATTGTATTTGTTGGAAATAGAGTATGTTAAGTGTACCAGTAAGAGACAAATTAAGGATTCTTTTGTACTTTTTACACAATGACTTCATTATTTTGTATCAGAGCACTGTGGAAGTTAACTCATTTGGTAGCCCGTTCATTTCCTTGCAGGGTTTTTGAGCGATGTTATCTTTGAACTAGATAGAAACTAGATATTATTTTAATTTTGGGGGAGGCTTGCAACCATACAGTAATGAACACTGGAAAAATCGAAGTTTGTCAGTAATGACCACTTTTTGAGGCGGTAACGGACACTCATTTAATGAGGGACATTCCAGTAATTATTGAAAATGACCTTATCACACTTTATTAACAAAAAAATTACCGTACCGTACACTGAAATTCTGAAAGTAATTCTGAAAAAAAAAATGTCATCATGATATTATCTGAATAACAAAACAGAACAAAAAAAAAAAATAATTCCCTTAAATAAAATACAAGAAAGTCAAGTTAATAGCTGCCTTGGCAAAAAAAAAAAAAAAAAAAAACTTTGACGTCACTATCATATTTGAAGTTGTACTTTCCTTCTTTGTCTTTCTTTTCATTGTATGCTGATGCTGTTTTAATGTAATGACACTGGGTACCTTCTTTTCTTTATCTTACCTAGTTCTGGACATATTAAAGCTCGCTTAAACGAGCTAAGAATGCCCGATCAAGTCTGGTGTCGGACGGGAAGACTGAGTGCTTAGATTTCATGTGAACGGATTCGTTGTTCTAACATTTCTTCCGCAGAAATACTGAGTGCTACACATTTTTTTTCTGGGTTTTGTCGGGAGTTTTCATTGCATTCGGAGTCCGGAAATTCGGTGTCAGATTCATCGTAAGTCAGAAATTGCAAAGAAGAGTTTAGCAAATTCATTCTATTAAATACTTCGTTTCCAGGAGATGCCAAGTGAATAGTTGGCGAAACTGTTACACGTTATTAATTTTTACAATAAACGTATTGTTCTGCTCAGCGAGTAGGTTTAATCGAATTTGATTATTACTGGCAGATATATTAAAAAATAGCCCGCCCCTCCCCGGGAGAACGGCGCCAAGGGTTAAGTCTACTTTATGTCATGAAAAGGTGTTCTACAGAATGTATTCACCGTAGCCATCTTTGGTGCAAAAGACTCGGGTTTGATTCATGTGGTTCGGAACCTACGTACATTTTAAAGCACTATGCGAATAGATTTAGACAACGCGTACAGAATTCCAAATGTCAGTTATTGTAATGAGCTATTTCAGCCGTTTATCGAATTAATTATGTATTGATTGTTTTTTTAAATCTATTTATAAAATGTAATTCATGCAAACATATTTACTCATAATCATTATTTAAGTGAAGTATTAAATGTAAATTTTATTAAGTTTTTTACAGACAGAAAAATACTAAATTCGGGAAAGTTAATAAGCAATACAATGTGATATTTAATTTAACAAAATACACCAGTAAGTTGTTGTAACGAAATAATAAAATGGCTAATATACCCTGACCAGTCGAAACATTATGATCATTCTCAATTTTTTGAACGTTGGATTGACGTAAGAGGCATGGGGCACAACAGAACACTTGTGAGAGAGTGGCTGGGATTTCACTTGGATCAGGTAGTCTGATGTGATGCTTGTGCGTAGAATGGGGGAAGGCCGACGATATATCAAATTTGATTGGGGGCAGATGACCAGACGGCTGGGAAGAAACATCACGGAAGCAGCACGACTTGTTGGGTAATCGCAAACAGCAGTGGTGGTACAAAGGCGGTGAAACCAGCACCAAATCACAAGGCATGGTGCGCCAACACCCTCATTAAAGATGTCGAACGTCGTAGACTGTAGAGTTTCGTACAACAGTCAAGGCAGGGCGCCAACTGTGGAACAATTAGCAGTATGTTTTAATAGCGGATAAAGCATGAACGTGTCTGATCACATGTAATCATCATTGATATCGACTGAAATAGATACGTACCCTTCATAAGCAGAAAAGGACACAACGATACATGAACCGATGAATCACAATACTGCTTTCATCACCTCGATGACCAGGTCAGAAACAGTCGTCTTCCGGACGAAAAGCTGCTCGAAATGTATACAGAAGGGTGACGCCAGATTGGTGATATCATTATGATTTTGGAAATCTCATGGTCATCCATGGGTCCGGCTACAGTTATCGACAGGTCATTGCTGTTCACGTACAACCATTCATGTTATATTTTCAGCTGGCAATGCCATCTTTGAGCAAGACAAAGATCCTTGTCACAAAGTCAACGTTGTGCTGCAATAGTTCGAAGAGCACAGTGGTGAATTTCAGTTGCTGCATTGACCTCCATACTTAACCGACCATATCTCGAATACCTTTGGGATGTCATTGAACGTCAGATCTGAGCTCATTGTCCCCTCCATGGAATTTACAGTAATTAAGTGAGATATGTACAGTCCGCAGCAAAAAAAACCTGCAACATGAGCTTGTAAGTTTATTGTGAAACTACGCCTAACAGCGCAGGGAATCAACATAACGTCTAAGTGGCAAGAATCACAACAGGAAAACCTCGGCGTCCTCCCCCGCACACTTATTTTGGAGCAAAATACTTCGTCGTTTCATAATAAACTTACATGCTCATGTTGCAGGTTTTTTGCTGCGGACTGTACAAATGTGGTGCGCCATGCCTCCAGTTACATATCAAGACCTCATTGTTTCCATACCAAACCACATTGCCGCTGCCTTGCGAGCCAAAATGGGACATACCCGGTATTATGCAGGGGGTGGTAATGTTCTAATGAGTATAAATATGCGAAGGACTTCAAATTGTTTCCAATCGTTAAATGTTTTCCCACAATTTCTCTTTTAAATTTTGTGGCAATTGTATTTTTAATTATAAAACGTAGTTTTCATGTATTTTGAATTAAAAAAAAAACAACTACCTTACGTAGCATTTGTGCTATTAACTACTTATATTTTCTTGTTTTATTAGGAGATGAAGGTCAATTGGGCTACATCACCAGGGAACCAGCCAAAACAAGACACAAGTAGTAAGTACTAATAGTTTTCTTATTCTCGTTTTTAAATGAAAGCTTGCTTGTTTAACATTTACTTTGTTAGTTTTTTGAGAATTATCGTGAAAGCATAGAATTTCATTGGCAGATGCACAAATTAGTTTTTGGACATTCCACAGTCAATACTGTGAGTATATTTTCAAACTATGAACTTAATTTACTAAATTACGTAAGGAGAAAATATATTTAGTGGCTTGGATAACTCGAAATAGTTCTGAAACATAATGAAAGACGAATCTTGTAGTTAAAGTGAAAGCATTTTCGGTATTTTCGGAATCCGAAATTATTTTGTGATTATTAGTATTTTGAATGTAAAAGATATGTCTTCCTTCGAATATAGTTATTGCTTTCAAAGTTTTTTTAAAAAAAAATTGTTAATAAATCTGAAAATATGTTTGGTATTGATAGTAGTAGTTTGTTTCAAAGTTCACGAACTTAAATTAGCTCGATCAACATCAGGCTTTTAATAATACAGTAGATGATTGTAATACGTTTTTCGTTTCCTGTATACTCCATCTTGATAAAAGGAATTCGTGAAAATTAACGTTAGTACTTTTTTGCTGTGATGATTCGTATTTTAAAAATCACAGATATTTAAGGAAAAGTAAATATTTGGGAAATAGTGGGACGACTTTTATTCAGCTACTGAAATTGTCTTTGGTATTCAGAACAAAATTAATTTAAACGTCCAAGGTCGTTTTTGGTCGACAGAGGTAGCGAAGGTGCTAATTAGCATTTTGTATTGCAAAATACGCGAAACAAGTTAGTTCATGTTTCAATACACGTAACCTTCTTGTCGCTGCGTCACGCTACTATGATCCTGCCAGATTCGGAAAGAAGCTGCTATTGTTTCCATCTCCTGGTAAGTAATCAATTAAGTGTGGTATGTCTCTTGTGTAACATTTTAAGAAATATTTTAGATTGGCAAGAAGTAAACTTAGTTAACGGACAGGCTTCACCCTTTCTGTCTTCATGCAAAGCTGTATAGTCACTGTATTGGTATTTTACATTGATTTTTAATTGCTAGATAATGTAGTATCAGTTTTTTTAATGTCATGTGCTTGTACGATGTGTTTTCATAGTATAATATCTTCTATGGTGTGTGTTCACAAGTTACTTACCGTACGTAGACTTTAGTTTTGTGATCAACACATTGCTGTGCACAACAGTCTATAATGAAGTGGTTTAATATAAGCAATTTAGTGTGCAATAGCTCTCGACTACGAGAGAGGGAGAGAGAGAAAAAAGTAGATAATATTGGTAACTTCACGCTAAGTAACTTTCCTAAAATTGTATCATGAATAGACAGTGCTTTACACCGACAATGAACAACCGAAAGCCAGAATGAACCAGTTTAATCAGCTTTGGTTTTGAAGCTCTGAAAACTAAGAGGAAAAAGAGGGGACATGCTTTGTAATCCATGATACGTTAATGTTCTAACTTTTCTTGTGGGTGCCCCCTCTCTCCCCCTTTTTCTTGATGTGAATTGATGAGAGAAAAAAGGCCTCTAATGAAATTCCAAAGGTTGATGGTCCAACTTGCTTGAATAGCGGTGTCGCTTTTCCATAGTTCGTGAACCAATACCAGTCCTCTTAACTGTGATTCAGAAGACTCTTATATACACCGTTCACATACATCTGCACACAAATGCTCATACATGCATACGTACGTATCTGAACATTGAAAATTGATGGCAAAGAGCAAAGTGTCAGTTTACCTTTTTCTCTTGCTCAATTTCCAAAGCTTTATTTGACAATGAAACCACAGAGGACAAAGACTGCACTCAACTGAGCTCCCATGATCATTCATCTTGTATTGTATGATGTGGTAAATGCCATTTCGTATAAAATAATAATAAAATAACTTAAGCTAGCCAAATGAACGCCTTCTTGTATCTCATCCTCCCTCTGCCTTGTCTTTAATTTTTAAAAAATACGAATCGTTAATGAAAGGAATGGCATCGTCCTTTTTTGTTCCGTCTATTCTACTATCCTATACAATGCGATACATGGACTCATGTCTTTCTTTTGAACAACTTCAATATTGATCCGGTAATGCTTGTTGAATTTTCATTATGTAACTCTTTTCTCTCTCTCTCTGTTTCTCTCTTTCTCTCTCTTACTCACTCACTCTCGTTCATATTGATGAACGGATCTTAACGTTTCGGAGAATTAATCGTCCTTAGTGATTTCTGGATTGCTCGATGTACTCAACCGATGATACAACACGAATAATAGGAATGATACGATGTGTGCGTATATGAATAAGTGGTAATTACAAGCGTTTCGTCCAAACTTAAATCTAATATTGATGTTTTATTTTGTGAATTTCATGTAATACAAAAAAGCTTGTATTACATGACTTGTAATGTTGATCATCACGAGACTTTGGTATACAGTGCATTCAAATAGTCGCTTCGCCCTGGATTGTGTCAAAGAAATATATAGAAACACTTTACTACAGTAGATGTTAAAAATGATTTACGTTAACTTGAAGGCAGAGGTCAATCGTCTTACACATTTTTGCGAACACTTGAACTAAAAATCAGTGATAGGTAAATTTTATGTGCCTTATGTGATAGTATCTCAGTACTTTAATAATTTTAAGTCGATCCTGGTACTGTTCAACTAATACTGTTAAACCACTGTTCAGTGAATAGTGTTTCACGTGTTCTGTATGCTTGTCACCAGGCCCGTATCCACGGGGGGTCCAGGGGGCCGGGTCCCTCTATATTTTTGCTGGCTCCCCTTAAATTTTCACGGTAGGCTTGCAAATGAATTATAAATATGTTAAATCGACCCCCCCCCTAACTTCTACCGGGACCCAATACATTTTTGGGCTGGCTAGCGTCCCGCTTGTCACCCGCGCGAAATACGTGTTCAACCAAGAAAACACTTGTTGTTCCATTGTTGACATAACACACATTTGTACTATGCGACCCATACACGTACTTACATGCCTGAAGAAATTGCCCAACTTGCATGAAAAATGAAACCACAGGCAAGTTGAGCGTGTATGGCCTCGTTCGTTCATGTTGAAAGTTTTCAAAATCTTCTGAAAACTTGCATGATGGCTTTGCCGTTCTTCATGCATGTTTACCATGTATGTGCTCGTTCATGCAAGGTTGGTTTTATATTTTGGTTCGCTATTCACGACAGCGGAAGAAATCACGTGACTCGCTCCTCCGTAATGCCAAGGTCGTTGAAGATGGATGATCTGCGTTACATGAGAAGGGATTCTATGCATGAATTAAAATATACAAAGAACTATTGATATGCCACATTGACTTGGCACCTAGTCTTCCGTTCCGAGCGCTGCTATCGGCTGAGAGAATTCCACTCCCTTTGGCTAAGGCTCTCTCGCTTAGTAACAGCTGAACCCTTATTGGCTCAACCGTGGGTGTGGCGAGGGTGTGAGCCTTAGTTCGCATATTTGCCACGGCTCAAGACATTTTGACAGCACTATATCATGTTTGTGGAAGGTAAAATTAAAAAGAGAGAGAGAGACTACTGTGTGGAGAAGAGTATAAAGAATTCTGCATATGAAAAACTAGAAAAGCTGCGATAGTTTCAACTGAACGCCACACTTGATGGTGTTAAAAGCAGGTGCTGTTAAAAGCAGGATCAACACGTTGCGCTCAACAGAAGAGTGTAAGTAAATCACAATAAAGTAAGAAAAAGCCAATTAAGTGATTCTGCCGCTGATGAAATTTAAATGCCGAAGTTATGGTACTACAGAGATGTAGCCAGCTGGTTTATCTAGAAGGCGTCGTTTTTGAGGGGCAGCTACAATGTACAAAGACCCTCCCCCCCAAACAAAAATAGCGTTACAGCTAGAAATTTTAAGGAAACCTAAAAAAAAATTGGTTTCCGTCCGAAAACCTAAAAATATTGTTTTTTTAATGCTTTTTTCCTCCATAAATTATGTAACAGGTAGTTTTTGTTATGCTTAACCAAGAACTACTGACCCGGGCCAAACGTTATATCTTTGTGCAAAACTATTTCAATTTAAGCCCTTGTACACAGAACCTATCTACATAAGACTGATTTTCCAGCTCAAGTGGTAGTGTGTTTTCTTCGCGTTCGGGAAGTCGTGGGCTCGATTGCCGCTGCCCACTATCCTACTGGAGTTTTCCAGGGTTTTCCTCAGTCCCAGCGGGCAAATGCCGGGATGGTACCTACTAAACAGGCCCTGGCTGATATCTTCCCAAGTTATTTCCATTGTTATTGTTGTTGTTAGATACCCAGCATGTAATGGCTTCTGAGCTGTATCTGGTGATCATTACATTAAAAAAATTAAAAAACTCAATTTCTTTGTTTCCCGACAAAAATATTTATTTATTATTCGAGACTAAAAACACTATAATTATTTTATTAACAACTATATCTTAGTTCCTGTTTTACATCAAGTGGCAAAAAAAAAAAAAAGAAAAAAAAAAGAAAAGAAATCCAAACTGAAAAGCTGAATAAAAGGGTTGTTTTTCACCATATTTTCCATCTGGTAAGAAATGTTTTCTAAAACACTTTACAACATATAAAAATATAATGTACTTACAAATCAGTTTAGTGCCATTGTTTTGTAGCAGTATTTATAGTACCTTGTTGAAATGTTTGTCTTCAAACTGTCAAATATAAATCACAGTAAATTGTGTAATCTGCTGTTACCAAAAAAAAGCATTTTTCGAAGTCCATTTGTTTGTTATGCAGTTTATATTGACACAAATCTAAAGAAGAATTACACATACCAAATATTATAAATGGTGTGGAATAATATAGTTCCATTACCTAAACCTTTTCAATCCAATTTGGACATGATCCGCACAGGAACATTAGATCAATCGGTTGTAGCACACGTGGTAGCAAGCTGTACATTTGGTTATTCCTTACACGGAAGACGTACCGTACTATTTTTCGATAGGTAAATAATTTACCGTAAATTATTAATTATTGTAAACTTTGTTAGTTTTAAATTACTAAAGCGTGGTAATCTTACGATGATGTTTTAAAAGCTGGTCATTTGCTGAATCATTTTTTTGTACTACGATGGTACTACGATGAACTTTCATTTTTATCATATCAGGAAGAAACACATGTAAGCAGAAGCAACCTATGAGAGAGAGAGAGAAAATCATTATTGCAACTGCGTTTTCACATTTACTCCTGTGTACTGACATGTAGAACTAACAGACCTCCTTGGTTACTACTTGTTGATAGCAATCATATTGTCTTGCCATTCGACTCTTCCTGGTCCTCTACATTTCTCAAACTACTTCTAGTAAGTTGGACAACATGTTGGTACGTGTGTAGGCAAAAAATTCTTACAACATGCATGATGAAACAAATCTTTCATGCATGTTGGTCATGCAAGTGTGTACTGTATGGGCCGCTTTACCCGTACTCAACAGAACTCTGACCGATCTTTGAGCATAACTGATTACGATGTAACGCGAACCAATTTTATTGTGTAATATGCATCTATATTGAGTTGAGAGTCTATCTTCTCTCTTGTCTGTGTCGGACATTTGCATAATATAACATGCACGGGGTGAAAAATGATTGTTTCATTCCTTTGCCCTCAGTAACAAGTACCTACATCTGCTGCGGAGCGGCTTTTCGAACGCACTGTACTTAATTGCTTGTTGCATATTAAATTATGTGCCAACTAGTAGGAATATTTCTGGAAGTACTATGGCATAGTACTTTATGAAAGCCAGTTCATTCGTGAAGTAGGAATCGTATAGTGGAAGAAAAGTATCGTACTTTATGAAATCCAGTTCATTCGTGAAGTAGGAATCGTATAGTGGAAGAAAAGTATTCTGGCGAACACAAATTAGACAATGTTATTTATTCAGTCATTCATTCATTTGAAATTTTCAGTGTTGCTGGAAGTTTGGATATTGTCTTAAACAACTGTGAAACTTTATTTATTTATTTCTTAAGAATATAATGACAAGGTTACAGCTCTTGTATTCAAAGTATTTATGATTAGTAATATACAGTCACTAGCAAAAATCGTCGCAATTATATTGTCGTAAATTGGAGTTGCACAAAGATGTTTGACAAAATATTCCTTTAAGTTAAAAAAATGCACAATACACTGTTTTTTCCAAGTTACTGTGAAGAGTACTCTAGTTACTAGGTTCATTCCTAAGTTTCTGAGACAAGAAGTTCCAAGAAAAATATTTTCCGAATGTATGGACACAACATTGAAGTAGAATTTCACAAAATAATGGGTTTGCATTTTGCAGGAACTACATAATAAACTTTGATTAATGGTTTCGTGAAATAAAGATCTTGAACAATAGTAAATTCTTAAAACCAAATAGAAATATAATTGACGGGAAAGCGTGAGTGCTTGTTAATGACACTAATGAACATCTATATTTATATAGTGTTATTCAGTAAGTTCAGTCTATTTTTTTTTTTTTTTTTTTTTTTATGTGGTAATGTCATAAGCAGATTATAACAGAACGTCGACGAAAATAATAATGGATTTTCCTCCTTTCGAAAATTTAGTCGAATAGTATACTTGCAAAAGAAAAAGTAAATAAGCGGTTTTGTGTTTTTGTTTAGTGGGAAGAAGCTATTAATGTTTCCATTGTTAGTAGAGAGTGGGTACGCTATCATTCATTGGAATTCGAAACCGGTGCACGAGAATTCAATTCCAGAGACCACAACTCATTTTCCCTCTCGCAGCTGCATTCTCTGCCCTCCCCGGTTGATCGCTTTAGAAGTTCGACCGATGAAGCAAGCCATCACAAAATCTCCAACAATAATAAACATTGTAACCGCAGCTTTTGTGGAAAACCTCGTGTTCATCAATACATATATCGAAGTATCCGGCACACTTTAACGTAAAATTATGCATACAACGCACTGCTATTCCTCTTCTCTCCGTTTGTGTGTGTGTGTGTATGTATATGTACGCATAGCCCTACACTATAGCTTCACTAATATCTGATCGCTCCCATTGTCCATGTTCATTACATTATACGAATTTAGTTTTTCTTCTTTTTTTATTTTACCTCTTCTTATGTAGGATGTAACTTTGGCAGTTGATGGAGACATTTCATAAATATAGTGTAATAGTACTAATTTCACTACTTGATTATAGGTGTTTTGGTGTTTTCTGCGGCGGTCCATTTTTGTCATCCGTCATGCCATACATTTGTCTGTGAACTTCTTGTTGATGAAGTCGATTTCCACCATATTGTCATACAGATTTCCAAATTTCATGAAAAGTAGTAACCGAAACCAGTAAGAGCTTATTTTTTAAAGAACGATTTCAATTTGGACCTAAATTGTTTGAATGCCATTAGTAACTGTTCCCTAATGTTAGAGATAACACAATAAAAATGAATATTCCGAAGTTAACTTGGGGGTCTTTGCTTCAATTTCAGCAAAGTTTATTTTGCCAGTTGCACTCTATATGGCCTATATTATGGCTAAAATGTCAAATATTGGCCATTCTTTGCATTATTGTCAAAGTAAGGATTTGATTAGAATAATTACGCAGGTCTCGTGCTGTAGGAAAGTTATTTATTTGTTTATTTTATTTATTTAGTGAAATTTTATAATAACAAAACCTAACTTATGTCCACGTCTGGTCCAACCCTATGAGAAATTTGGACGAGTTATTGCGGCTAATGGCTTAAACAAACTGAAGACAATTTGTCTAGGTTCAAAGGTGTAAATATACCACATGACTTCGAGACATACTTTTAAATGTGCCTGGAATATAAATGCATGCATGTAGACATTTCGTTTTAGTTTTTTTAATGTATTGAACGATGAAAGATTTATCAATTGAAAATTTTATATAAACTTGATATTATGCGCAACCTTAGAACTGATTTTTTCTGATGAACTGCAAAAATGTATTAAATTATATTTAATAACTTACCTACTTATTTGATAACATATACGCATTTGGCGAGGGATCCGGCTTCGATTCCCGGCGGGAGCTCATATGGTTCCGATCACACGTTAAGCTCTAGGTCCACGTCTCGTACAGCCTCGTTGCTGAAAGGAACACAAAACTCTAAATCAAATCATTTAATACCTATTAAATTCTTTCTTGCGACCGTTTGTTTAAACTAAAAATTTTATGTTTGTGATAAAGTCTTTAAAATAATGTACTTATTTGATATATATGAAAATACATTCTGGAAACAGCCATCAGACAATATTTAATCTTATTTGTATCCTTTTATGGCTTAATTTAATTTTTTTGTATGATGGTATTGTTTCTATTTATCGCCATTATTTCGACTTCAATTTTAATGTCAATTTTCGGAATTGTAAGTACCTATTTTCGATGCTTTCCCTACCTGAACATTGGTTCTCGTCATAAATGACGTACTTAGAATTTAAACTTTTGTTGACATCAGTAATTGCTATAAATAAAATTTGGCCCTTCCAAATATCGAAATCAATCTAAACTTTTATTTCCCAAGAGGAATCTAATCAATCTGAAATAATATTTGGGTGAAGGTCGTTAATGTTTTACTATGCAAAGATCCTCCAAATTTAGTGCTCATGCTTAGCCAAAGCTAAAATTGCATGGAATTGTCAACTTAGATACATCCTGTTTTATTATTACTTCAGGTATGTCCTATCGTTAATCGAAGTGCGAACGCAAAATAAATAAATGGTTTGTCTTGCTATATATTCACTTAACTATCTTTGGTATGGGATATATGCATTTGATTCACGGTGAGAACCAAATGCAGATATTTAGTATGCGTTGTGAATTTTGTTATAATTTATTGACCTACTTACCTAAATTGTCATACTGTTTATTGTTATTATTTGGGGAAAGTGGATGGGAAGCGTAATAAACTGTAAAATATATTTCCCACTATAATTTTCCTCGTATCTAAAGTATTATTTCTTATGAAATAAACATCAAAGTGGCTAATTTAACTGATTCTTAATGCGTACGGCTACGAACTATCACACATCGCATGAGGTAAAATCACAACCATTAGATAGAATGTCTAATCATTTTTGCAACTACCATCGTAAGGTCAGTTCTAATCAAAATTATTATGACGGAAAGAATACCATTGAAATTTTGCCTAGACTTGAATTTGGATTAGCAAATTCGCTAAAAACATGGAGATAATATTACTTCTCAGTGCTAGTTTTTTTTTTTTTTTTAATTAGTCATTTATCTAGTCATTGATGTTTCGTATTTTAAACTATTTATTCATTTTTCTTTTCGTCTCTGATAACATGGAATTACAGAAACAAAAGTACAAGTACGATAGAGTTAGAGAAGGAAATAGATCCATTGCTTTTGTTTCTGTAGTAGCAGTTTCTGAGGCCACAAGGAAGCGTGGAATGAGGATGAGTGAGCTTCTCTACATGTTAACCAGCCTAGTGGATTTATATGATATTTCTGTCTTGCATAGAGAGAGAAAGAGAGTGAGTTTCTGTATATGCGTTCGTTTGTTCTGTATGCGAATTAAAGAATATAAGTGGCGTGGGGCAATAAAGAATGGTAGATGATGCACGGTAACCAACGTGAGTTTGTGCTTTTTGAATTCAGATAAAATAATGGTACACTGTGGAAGGGGAGGTGTTGATGTAAGGGACAGATAGAAGAACATCCAGGTAGAGAAAGCTCTTGTTCGCGGTTGTTAAGCCCCGGGGAGTAAGAATTTTGGCCAGGTTAAGAGGGAAGGTTCAGAGCTTATTAACAACTGTAGAATATATATATATATATATATATATATATATATATATATATAATTGCAATTGTGTATGTGTGGTTCCAGCTTCCCTGAGGCTACGGCAACACAAAACACGAGAGCAATAGGAAAACGGGGGCCCGTGTAGTGCGGGGGTTGTGGTAATTAGCTTCTGTGAGCGTGCAGTTTGCTGGCTGCGGGCTGCAACTGTATTTTTAGGGGTGGTTCTCCCCTTCAAAAACAAAGAGAATCGGGGGGAGAAAATAGCTTTTATTCGTAGGTAATGGAGAGCCTAGGAGGTGGGAAGGGAACGAAAGAAAGGGGGAGGGAGCGAATGAGTGTATAGCTAGAGGAAATATGGCTACGGATGCATGTAATTTATAAAGACGAGTGAGCAACACATAGCATAATATAGGAAGTATAAATACTTCTAATTTTCTTCTTCTATTCAAGTTTGGACAGGAAAGAATTGAAATTTAATTCAATCATTCAGGTTCGAATTGTACATTTTCGTTGTTTTTATACATTCTGTCATTGTGTTTCTGATAAACTCAACGGCATAAAAAAAAAAAAAAACTCTCGTTTTACAGTGGGTAGGTCCCGGATTCTAACCTGGGGACGGTCATCCTGATTTTTTAAAAAGGCAAAATAACTTCCCAAATGTCTCTGGACTATGTTAATAAATAAAGACCTTTATGAGTAACTGATTTACAGAATAAACATATACAATAAATCAATTACTCACAAAGGTACTCTATTATACAATCGAATTCTATCATGTAAAAATAATAATAATAATAATAAAGAAGCAGGTATCTATAAACAGCTTTAGAATCAAGCTTAAGTACTTGATAGAACAAGGCTTTTTACTCTGTTATATGTTCAAAATAACTCGTATGCGTAAAATTAAATGTATAGTAAGGTAAATTAGTGAAACCATATGCAGTTTGTAATAATTGTATATAAATGTTTATTACATATTTAAAACTGACTTGTCCAATTTTGCTGTATGACGGTGATCGCAGGCAATGAATTATGATTAGATACATTAATTAATTTAAATTGCATTTTCCATTTTGATGTAAAGCTCTCAATTGGCTTTTCTCTCCTTAGCTAGTTTCTAGTTTGTATTACTATTTGTGCGAGATTCATCTTAACATTGTTCCATCAGCGCCTAGGTCTTCCTAATGGTCTCTTTCCAATTGACTTTCGAGTTAAAACTTCGAAAGCATTCCTACTGTTTTTCTTTCCGGCTACATGGCGTTCCCATTTGAGTCTCTTAGACTTAATGACCATAACAATGGGTAAATGGGTATTAGTAAAACCAATAATAAAAGATCTTTAGATCTTATGTATAACTTACTCTGCCTTAAACATTATTAACTGTATCACAAATATCAGGATTTTTCTGGATCTGAATATAGATCTGAGTTTATATATAATTTGCTTTCACTTCCTAAAAGAGATCTTGTGTCTTCTACTGGTGGGAATTGGTTCTGATATACAAAAGTCCGTAGAGTGTACATAAAACATTACTGATAATTGTGTGCTCGTGGTCTAGATGTCAGTTTCAGAAATCCTATATCAGGTCCGGATTTATGTATTTGGAGATCCGTGGCGAACAATGTTGTGTGGTCCTTACTGACTAAAAGTAACCGATTTAGTGAGATTATGAAGCAGAATGGTGCTTTAAAGATACATTCGAAGAAGATAAGTTTCATGTTATTAGTACATATTTCTACTATAAGAGAATTAAATATTGCACAGTTAATATGCCAAGCAGAAGGAATTACAAGGTCAGCATATATTTGGACCTCAGCCTCTTTTTCTTCAATGCACTTGTGTTGGTCACTTAACCGCAGTGGCTAGTTGGATATAAATTGTATTGAATAAACTTGAGAAAATGTATCGGACTCTTACATGTGTGTACGTAAACTAGATTTTCTTGTGTACACGTTTTTGTGTGTTTCAGTCAGTTGTATCCTCCTAGTATCCTCCCGTGTAACCACTGAAAGAAGCATTCAATTTCCCTTGTTCTCCTGACAAGCAGGGGTCGGTTTTATTGACGGAAAAGACAGAACCGCTGCTGCATTCAGGATGAGGCTACGCTCTCAAGTTGCAGAGGATGAGTTGGAGGGAGTCGGAGGGTCGCCACCTTTGGATTGGTAATGAGTTAATCTACACAGCATGAAGCTTCGCTTGAAGGGTTAACTAAGCGGCGGCGGGTCCTATTGAATTTGCTCAATTGTGTACCCAGTTTCAACCAAGCTTTCCCGCTCACGTCTCCTCCGTTCTTCAAGCGCCTTTCACTCTGCTACGGTAGCTTTTGCTTTAACAAGCTATTGGTTTCTATAGTGAAAAGGTGTATTGTTATCTAGTGAAAGATATGCAGGGAGTGTGTTAGCTAAAGAATGTTCGGTCGTCTTTAATCATCAACCCTATTAATTAAATAAACCCATAAGAAAGAATAAACCCATAGCGCTTACGTATGGTGCGAGGGGTCTTTAGTTCGATCCCAGTTCGTGGTGGATAACATTATGTCTGAGAGTTTTCTCGTTATTCTTTCGTTTCCTCCTACATTCGTATTCTACCAATTCTTTCATAGCTATTCACTTTCATTAACCGTCCTTCTCCTTTACCCTATTTGTGGTAGGTAAAACAAACATTTTTTTAAAAAAATTCTATTTTATCATATCACGAATCTATTATATTAATGAATAAAGGTGAGATCACTCCCTGAAATTAGGTGAAACTCAGCAGGTAAACTCCTAATTTAAAATTACTATTCTTCAGCGCTTTCAAAAATTCCTGTCATATAGAGGCGGAAAGGGAGTAATTTCTGTAAGTGCTGAAAGAACAGAATTTCTTTTCCCCTTATTTTAAAAGAAGAATTTACAAACTGAATTGCACACCTCCAAATTTAAGCGGATACCCACACGATATCTGAAACTTCAATATTATATAAATTGACCCTTTCCTCAATGTCAGGTAGGAATGGAAGTTTCGAAAGCGCTGTTAGATGTATTCATCTATTTTTATTTAGGAGCTTATTTACTGAGTTTCACACTTCCGATTTAAGTGAAATTCCCACATTTATATATTTTGTACATATAAAACCGAATATTAGGGCCCTTCCCAAATTCTTCTTTTGTCTCTCGTTAGTTTCCCATTTGTATGAAATGTTTCATTGTCCGAAAAAAATTAACAAATCCATAAAATTGTCATTTTTAACCTGCAATGCTTACAAAACTGGAATCGCTGGTCTTTATTTTTAGAATATAAACTTTTGTACTAACTGTAGTCTGTCCTTTTCATGTTTTAATTTTGTACGCAAAACACGGCACATAGTCATTGTTGACGTTATCAACTCGCGTGAAACTCTGCGTATAGATTTTCTCTAACTCCCGAAAGCAACTCTCACTCGTTCAATGCCATTTGCACTCACACCTGGGTGACCATTTCTCTTCTTGGCACACAAACACCCGATTTCAACAAACTTTACATGCCTGTTGTAGTCCTGGTTGAAGCTGTTTTTCCGTACTTCATCTTAAATTCTAGTTGGACATCCGTTGGTTTCTTTGTTTTGTCAAATACCAGAACGCAGAAAACCTACTTAATTCCAGAATGCATCATCCTGATTATGACACCTAACGACGATATATATGGAACTACATGCAACACCTGCAGTAAAAAGAAAAACTTGACTCTCTGAAATTATGTACTTGGTTACTTTGTAATGCTACTCGTTCGACATCATTTTTTTTCTTTTGAATGTTTCCGGACTTTCGTTACACGTTGAGTTTTATATGGGCACTAGTAAATGTTTCCATGGGTTTCCACATATATAATTGTGCATCTTTTAAATAGGTCGTCTGTACTCGGAAGTTCCTTACGAAATTGGAACGACTCCTATGGGCATCTTGGTGAATCATACCACCTCTGTTTCCTTCTGTTCTAGGTCAAACATCTAAAAACGATGAAACACATGTTTAATTAGTTTGAGCCTAAGTCCAGTTGCTGAATTTCATGTCTTTAGTCATAAGGGATTCCGAGATATGAATATCTTATTATAATATTTGCAATCCTTATTCCTTCCCCTCGCTCACTGTTTCATTTCGAATTCTCGAAAAATCCTTCTTTTGAGGTAACATACGTCACAAATCCTATATGCTGTCTAAATTTTAAGATTCTCGCTTAAGCAGTTTAGCCAGGGCGTTGATCAGCCAGTCAGGTTTCCTCCTTTTATATAGAGAGACTAGCAACAGCTCCTCAATCCACTTTCCCTTGTTCTTCAGTTGAGCGTCTTTCCCAAGTTTGATTTTTATAAAATGCATATTGGATTGACATTGGATGGATCGACTATTTCTTAGATTCATCTCCCTCCTTCAATAAGTGAAGCCACCCTTGAACCATTGACATGGGAAATGGAGCGATCGACAGACACAATGCACTGAGGAAGAGATGGAAAAATCAATGGTCAAATCTTGGCCGTGTCAATATTCACCGAGGATGGACCGTGTGGGTGGAATAGCAAATGGTTCTTGAGGCCATAACTTGATCTGATCTTGGAGAGCTTTTCCAGAAGACCTTTTTCTTCAAAGAGGGAAGAGAAAGTTATTCATGCCGAAATCTTGATGTTTGCCTTCAAGGAAACATTTTCTTTTCCCTTTTTTCACTAAAACAATTTTTCAGCGTGACGGAATAACTATGACTTTTCATTAAAGTAAATAAATGTAGATTTTATGTACCATAACGTCAGTAGCTAAATATTGTTCATTCCACATTTTTTTTCAGTCTAACGTTTCATTGCCTGCTGAGAATGTAATGATACATAATCTCTATATAGTGTGTCTGGATGAAAATATACCAATAAGAAATTTGAATAGTTTGAGAACCAATAGTGATAGGTCCTTCCGGTTTTAATTCGCGGGAAGAGGAAATAATAAAATTTTATATTTAGCATAAGTTCATAATAAACACCGAGTTCGTTCGTAACGGATAACCTATAACACTTTGCGCTGTTCAGAAATAAATGCTATGTAGTTTCACTGCATAAATAAATTACATTAGCTTTCGTCGTAAAAATCGGGAACGTGTCAGTACACCTCCATGTGTGCCCCTTTGTTGCTCAGCAAACATCAAGGCGGTATTAAACCTTCCTCCAGGTGCTACGTATATTCGAGGTGTCACAGATCCACAAGCAACGATAATTATTTGTCTTAGATAACTCAACTATTGAATCTGGATCTCGTACACAAGAGTCCTCACATACCCCCAAAAGAAATAAGTCGGGCGATCTCGGGGCCCGGTGAATGGGACCTCCCCTTAAAACTCAGTTGTTCGGGAAATGGTTATCCAGAATTTCTGTCATTCAACGGACATAACTGGGAGAAGCCCCGTCTTGTTGGAACATGTATCCGTGTGATATACGAGATACAGTATAATTTTCCAACATTGCCAGGTACGTTGCTCCTGTATTCGTAGCCTCTTCAAAGAATAATGGACCTATGACAGAATTTTCAGTCAACGCACACCACACGTTTAATTTTGGGGTCTTGCGTTCATGTTCCATAAACTGCTGTGGATTTTCGTCATCGCATATCCTGTAATTATGAATATGCAGCTTACCTGACGTATGAAAGGTGGCTTTGTCAGAAAGAGTTACCCTTTTAAGGAGATCATTGTCCTCATCAATGTGCTGTAACACTTCAACAGCGAATTTATTTCTGCAAGGCTTGTCGTTAAACTGAAGTTTTTGAATAAGCTGTAGACGTAACCTTTTATGTACGATGTCATGCATAGTCAAATGCGGGATTCGCAGTTTTTTACTCACACACACTATCAATTTCCAGCAATCGTTTATGATGCCTAACAATGCAGTGATGGTTTGATAGTTTCTGTCCGTATTGTTGTCTAAATCTTTTCTGTAAGGTTACAGAAACTTCTGTGAACCAAAAACAGCACTCCACTTTCTGACGAACAGAATTGAACGCAACATGACTTCACGCATGTGAGCAAAATAGCATCTTTTTAGTCTGCTGGGCAAAAAAGTATTCTTTCCTCTTTCCGAAAAACAAAACCGGGCTATTGTTTTCACAGTTGGTTCTCAAGTTATTCAAATTTCGTATTGGTATATTTTCATCTGAATACACTGTTTAAAAGAAATCCTGACTGACTGGTCAATGCGCAGGCCAAACCACTTGTGATGTAAGATACAGGGTAAGATTCAGAAGTAAAGAGCCTCACTTTATACTGACGCGTGCGCACCCTGTAGCGCGCTCCGCTTGACAGCGACGGTGGTGCTGGGTGTTGGCTTCAAAGCGCAACGCGGGTCAGTTGGCTCCCAGCTTTCGGAGCGGTAGCATCGGCCTTAACAGTAGTCCCTGTACGGTGGTGCGTGGCACGGCGATATGGATAGTTAGTTAAAATAACACTACGCGATAAATTTTGCTTCTGGTTGGGCAAATCTTCCGAAACGTTCGCCATGCTTGAACAGGCGTTTGGGACTGAGTGTCTGTCCTATTCTCAAGTCAAAAAGTGGCACAAGGCAAGGCTTTTCGTGATGGCCGGGAAGAGGTGACTGACAAACCCTGATCTGGACGCCCGTCGTCGGCCCGTACTGACGCGAATGTACAGCGAATGCGTGAGTTTTTGAACACGGACCGGCGTTTGAGTCTCTACCAAGTAGTAAAATCCCTGAACTTATCGGAGACAACGGTGCAACACCTTGTTACCGAGGACTTTCACATGAGGAAAGTCTGCGCGAAACTTGTACAGAGAGTTTTGACTGAAGAACAGAAACGGAACCGAGTGCTCCGATGCAGAGAACTGCTGTAATTGTGCGAAGGCGATCCTGCGTTTCTCGAAAAAGTGATAACCGGCGACGAAACTTGGACTTTTCAGTACAATCCAGAAACAAAACGACAAAGCGCTGGGTGGCATACCTCAAACTCACCCCGTCCCAAGAAAGCGCGGATGAGCAAATCGAAGACGAAGACCATGCTCATCACCTTTTTCGGAGTGACGAGGATCATCCACTACGAGTTTGTCCCGCCCGGACAGACCGTGAACGCTGCTTACTACCAGGAAGTCCTGAAAAGGCTGAAAAGAAGCATTGCGCGCAAGCGCAGGGACATAAAGGACAGCTAGAAGCTTCACCACGATAACGCCCCCAGCCACACCGCCTTCATCGTCACCGACTACCTGGCGCGAGTCAACGTTCCTGTGGTACCCCAGCCTCCCTATAGTCCGGACTTGTCGCCTCCTGACTTCTTGTTTCCGCGCTTAAAATCAGTGCTAAAAGGAAAACGTTTCGACTCCATCGAGGACATCAAAGCAAATGTCAAGGCAGCCCTTGGAGCCATCCCGGAACAGGCCTTCGGGGAAGCCTTTGAGTCATGGAAAAGCCGCCTACAGAAGTGCATTGATGTAGGAGGTGCCTATTTTGAAGACTATTAGTCAATTGTACCGATCAGCTCAATAAATTTATCTTTTTGAACGAAGGCTCATTACTTTTGAATCCTACCCTGTATCACGAAGGAAAGATTTTTTCCTTTGAAATTCGACGGGCAATAGGGGAAATGAGGTAGCCAATTATTATAGGAAAATATTCATATCTGTAAATCTATGAAGGGTAGAGACATAAAATTTGATACGTGGATTTCCCATTTAAATAGACGTTTCCTTGTTTTTTTTTTAATTTCCTCTAGAAGGAAAGAAAAAAGAGGGTAGGAAACAAAGGTGAGGATACAATTGTTATAACAGAATGACCATATCTCAAATTTCTTTTAAGATTAGATACATAAAATTAGATATTTAAACTTTTCATTTATAATGATTAAAGACGTATTTCCGCGTATTTTAATAATATTTCCGCTACAATAGATGAAAGGCTAGTAACTAAAAATGGGGATTGGAATTGTTAAAATAAGATGGTCTGTCTCGAAATTCGTTAAGGTTAGAGACATGGAATTTGGTATTTGGACTTCTCAAAGGTGAAATAAGAGATGCGAGGCCGTTAGGGCGAGCAAATGCTAGGGCCTGAGGTCGAAGTCTTCAACTAGCTGAGGACTAGTGTATTGCATTCAGATGTTTGATACACAAACAGGCTTCCTTCGGTTCTATTCAGAAAAAAGTCAAGAAATAGTACAATGGATAAGTAATGGCATGTCCTTGAACCACCTTTAACGCTGGAGTGGTCGCCTGGAGGACAGTAGTCCTGCAGGCAGATCTTTTACCCTTTCAATAAATCCTGTTGTTATTATAATTTATTTTTGTTACCTGAATAGATCCTATTCAATTAAAAGCAATTAAATAATCCATTGAAATGGAATTCATGTAAATAAACGTTAACTGTATAAAAAGTTAATATATTTTAAATGGAGGACCATTGTCGGACTAAACCACACGGCCGCTGCAGTGTTAATAACAAAATATTTCAAACAATTCATTAACCCCTTCACGTCCAAGGGATCTCTTTTTCTTTAAACTATACTAACATTTTATTGGATCATTTAACATGTTTCAGTTTTGTGTGTTGGGTGCTAAAGGTAATGAACGATCTAAATGAGCTTGAATATAAATTGATATAATTTAAATTGCACTATAATAGTTTTGTAATTATATCACGGTTTTGTGTAATTTTTCCAGCTACTTACGGATTTATGAAGTATATAGGAAACACTACTATTGGCACACACAAACATAATCGATAATACTATTCAGAGGAATAAAAAAGTAAAAAAAGGAACCCATGCGTAGAGCAGCTTATGCTTATTTGTACCTTATTTTAAGTACCTTATTCGTACCTTATTTGTACAAATAAGTTATTGTATTTGCTACCTTATTTGTACTTTATTTTAAGTACCTTATTGATCATAATGATATATATCCCAGACCATAACTATGTAACCGTTGAAATGGTCAACTTGCGATGGCGATCTTTGGAATGTACACGTCAGCTTAAGCTAAATAGTTCGAAAAATATTTCTCTCCTTGACTATAATGTTTATGGACCTCAACTGATTAACAAATTAGTACTTGTATGGACAGATTAAAACAAAGCTTCAATACAAATAATTCGTCTTTAATATTCGTCATAGACATCAAGAAAAATATGTGTATATTTCTTAGCTGTTCTGTCGTAACTTCTAGTAAAATTTAAATTGATCGTAGTAATTAAATAAATTGATCTTCTTTGAGATTTCAGAATGAATTCATTTCATAAGATTCTACAAGTCGATGCGTAGCACGAAAATGTATCTAAGTGATATCTATTATTTCATGCAGTGCCATCATGCCCCATGGTAGGAAGTTATAGGAGATAAGGGTTTATAACGACACAATCACACAGTAACATGAATCTGTACATGTTGATAAAGCTTATTCTTTGTATTTGTGATATCTGGAATTGATTTATCTAAATCTCATGGTTTTCAAGTTAGAGCATTTAAAGTTTATTTTCTCAATTTCAGCAGCATAGGCAGTCGAAATTGCAACTCTGAGTGTTTTAAAAAAGATATTAATTTGAATTAGAATCGTTTATTTTGATGAAAATGTTTGTCATTCCATTTTTCCGTGGTTTTTTAATGAGACACATTATATAATACTGATCAAAGTAAACTAAGACATATTTAAGCATATTTCGGTTTCAGATAACACCTGTTACCATATCAGTCTTCATGTGGTTGAGTTAAATAGCATGCTGCGTATTCTGATTTTACAGCAGCCATCGCGGAAATGGTCGAAAGTTAACGGAAACATCTCCTCAAGGAGCTGCTTCCGGCAGTCTCTGGGAGGCCTATTTAATTGCAGAATGAATTTCAAATGCGAATTAGGGCCATCCGTCTTCAGCACGTCTACCTGACGTGCTGAAGTGCAAGAGATCATGGTAGTGTTAAACATCCAAACTACTAGTTTCGTAATTTGTATGTGTACATTTCATCTGCTGACACCAAACATGTTTACATTCTTGTCCTTTATTGTTTCATATATATAGCGCTTTTTTTTTTTTTTTTTTTTTACTGTAGTTATATAATATTCGTGCATTTTCAAAGTTAAGCTTAAAATATGAGGTTCAGTATATTTTTATTTGCAGAAATAAACGTATACATGGGGCAAATGACCCCCACTAGTTTTAGTATTCAGTAAAATTCTTTCTATATGAGACGTGAATCGAGCCTGGATCTCTCCCACGCCAAGTGAGCGTACGCTACCCATATAAACACTACGGAACTATCATATGTATATAAGATAATTCTTAGAATTATTTCCGTATCTCAAAAATTGACTTACTGTATTCACTTGAAAGGCTTTTGAGCTAATAATAATTTTATTACATACTAAAAGTATTAAGAACATCGTTAGGCAAGTATAGTACTGTAATGTATGAGGCAGTTAAACTCATTTTTTACACAAATTAAGTGTTAAGTACCGTATAAAATAGTGTAGTGCGAAAACAGTCATAAGGAAAATAAACTAAAAGAAAATAGTTATCGTAATAATAATGATAATAGAAAAAGTATTGTAAAGTATCATATCTCTTAGGGATGCGCACGAGACGAGTCGAGACAGAATTTTCCTGACAAAATTCGAGTCGAGACAAGGCTCTTCCAATAGAAAAATATACATTTTTCGAGTCGAGACATCACTTTTACAGCACATTTTCGAGACGAGACAGCCACAAATCTTGTCTCGTGCGCATCCCTAATATCTCTTATGTTTTACTAGTTGTATGAAGTTTTGCACTTCCTTACAACGTTAAACCACACTTTCTCGCTTTCTCTCTCTCTCTCTCTCTCTCTGTCTAATATTCGAAGTATATATGTCATGAACGGTCGTCCTACTTCATGTGCCAGTAGTATCAATATATATATATATATATATATATATATATATATATATATATATATATATATATATGTGTGTGTGTGTGTGTGTGTGTGTGTGTTGTAAGTGGCATAGTCAATTTCCACGTCACCTCCCTCAAAATTATCCTTGTTAGATAAACGAAAATTTGGTCTAAAATTATAATTAATAGCCACTACCTTCTGTCACAAAATATTCTTATTAGATTTGCTTGATTAATTTTCGTTTGCAAAGCTGAAACGTACTTTCATATTTAGAAGTATGAAGAAAGATAATGAACATAGGTTCATGATAACTTGCAGTGCTTTTAGGTTACGCTTCTAATTACCCAGCATGTTGCCAGTAGTATGAAGCTCATTTTGCTTTGATGGGGATGAAAAGGTGCTGATTATTGATATGGAATTTTCACAGTGACTGACTGTTGGTATTTTGCATACATGAATGTGGAAATTTTTAGATGTACATTGCGATTGTATGTATATCTCCACGCGTTGGCTTTTTCATGTCTGTTTTGATGAAGTGACATTTTAAAAGAACGATGATCATGTGGAAGGGGGGAGTGGAGCGTTTACATTCAGTTGGCATTCGCAGCACAAAGTGTGATGTGTTGCAGGGTTCAATCGACAGGACCACGGTCCACATCCATTATTCATGGTTGCTAGGAGGTGGTCCAAAGTGTTCACAAATTGGGAGACTGAACAGTGCTGCCCACTAAGGACCTGTCAGAGAACCAATTGTTGTCCAACAAAACTCAAGCAGGAGCGCTAGTGGTTTATTAAGTCATGTTTTTTTCTCTCCCACACACATATATATATACACATGCACTTTCTCTGCTAGTTAAATATACGTTGATTTCAATTTCTTTTAGCGTTAATAAATTACACAGATCGAATTAAAAATTTTATTATAAATAAGTAAAAATAGTTAATACTGTCTGTCCATACATATTGCCACTTGATAGTGGAACATATAGCTCTGTCAAGGGCATTGTAATAAATAAATTAATTCTGAGATTAAGAAGTTTCATGCAGTGTACCACACTCAACTGATCAATGGGTACGCTTGTAGTGTTGAGTTAGGTTTTGGATATATTTTCACATCATTCCAAGATAGTTACACATTGTAAGCTATTCTCATTGACTAGCTTTCAAAATAAGAATAGAGTTAAGAGAGTCTGAATCTTCTCCGCATATGTCGTCTTCTTTCGAATTAATATCACATGGCCAAGCAATTAAATATTTAGTTTTTGTTGAGTATTCTGCCTTAGGTGCTACAGAATTTGCAGAGTGAAGCCTTGGGACCAGTGAATACGTAATACGTCAGCAAGAAATCGAAAGTGATAGACCGACAACTCAACAGTTCCTTGTGTTCGAAATCACGCGTGCTGCAGTTGTTCAAGATATATTTCATGATTTGACATTTATAAGCGTGAAACAATACCTCGCAACATACTTCATTCCAAACATGAGGAACCGTGAAACTGGCCGCCCCTGACATTTCCGACTTCCCGCCAAGGGAATGGGAATGAAGAGAATCCCTTCCGTGCCCATTGCAGATTTCTGAAATATGCATTTTTTGATTGTGTATGTGTGACTTGCTTTACGCTGATATTGCTGGACCGCCACTTCATGGTTTCTCGTGTTCGTAATAATGCGTGTTGCAGTGTAGTTTTTCCACGCTTTTGGATGGCCCTGCTGTTGAAACTATGCACTTTTCCCGATATATATCGATATATATATTCTTTTTTAGTTTGGCTATTGTTCTCATAACCGTTCGAAAATAAACGTAGGGAGAGGTAGTTATCTCTACCAGGGTTGAAAATTATCTTCTCAGGGGGAAATTTTTGTCGGAGGAAGTCTCTGGCAACCTTCTCCCTCCCCATCAGTTCACACATGATCTTATTAAAAGTGAATTGCTAATTAGTCACTTCAGAATTGTCTTTGGCGAGTTTGAAGGAAATTTCGTGCTGTCTAATCTCGTTAATTGACCATATTACTCGTTGGTAATTGTAATGTGATTTTTATTTACTTTAATTCGTTTCCTGACCTTTATTCTGTTGAGCACTTACACGAACATCCTACTATACTTAGATTTCCGTGGTATTTGATCGAACAGTGGAACTTTCCGATGTACTCTAGTGAACGTGATATTCGACGGGAAGTTATCTTTGGCAGAGCTTCTGCCGGTTCATTTTCTATCGCTTCTTCTCCTCCCTTCCCATCTCCTGGCCTTTATTCTCTACAAGAGAGAAACAAAGAAGAGGAATAGGGATATGTTAAAGTTACGGCTGAAAACGAAGAATGATGGAAGAAAGCATTCGATGTGATACATAATCGAACCCTAGATCCCTCCTTCTTTTCTTCCACTGTTTCGTTCTTTTTGTTCTTTTTAAAGTTTGGATGCCGCTGCTGCTATTGCAGATATTCAGTGGTTTGCGTGGCTTGACTTTTGAAGAGGATGACTGATGGTCATCGTGGAGGTCTCGAGCCTCATCGTTCGCAGCTGTGAAGCTCAGCCGAAAGACTGAATAGCTATATATAAATATAGGGAGAGAGAAAGAGCTGTTCGACTTTTCGTATTCTCGTGGGGCATCTATATCTTCAAAGCTTTGTGATGGTGAAGACATCAGTACCCAGGTGGTTTTGTGGAATTGTGGCATTGCATCGTATCATATATCTCTCCTCGTTTCCTATTTTCTCAGGTCCTCCTCCTCTATCTCCGGTTCGCGATGTCATTTTACTTCAGAATCGATCCTGCACCGTCAGCCTCGAAACTATGTATTTTACATACCCTACATCTGGTATATTTCTCGTAGCCTGCATCTTTTGCTCTTCTTTGACATCAGAAGTGATCTCCATTATTTTTTTAAACTGTTACACGTAGCGTATTAATATCAGAGCAACTGGTAATTTTATTTCTTTCGTGTGCTAATTAGTCATTTACTTTGCAAGGGTCGCATAATCCGCATATATATAATTTGGTGGTTCTTGTTTTCCGAATTCCGAGGTTTTTAAAGTATGCATTCGAAACTTGAGGCCACTTTTGGCATAGTTTAATATTATTCAATTGAGTTAATTTTTCTCATGTTACTTTGGCCTGATACAGAACCATTTTAGGGAGTGAAACTAGAAGAAATCTCGTAAGTCGAAAAATATGATCCACCTTAATATTTGCTAGGTTGTTGTGAACTTAGTAGATACTATGATTATTATTATTATTATTATTTTTTTTTTATGTCTGAAGTTACATGGTCTTGGGTTATGTTCTATTTGCTAAGAGAGGTTGATAGTTATAAACAAATAAGTATACATAGAAGAGCTGGTAAAATTAGAAATATGATCACAATGTTTTTAATCTGAAAGTCTCATGATCTTGAGTTGAGCTAGGAATCTTTCATCAAGGGCAGCCATTGTTCTATTAAACTGAAGTACAAAAATATGCTTGCCGAGTGGTTAAGGAAAACGACTGTTTTCAAACTTGGTCGACTATCATTAGCAATATAAACTTATAAAGAAACAACAAAGTTGATATTCAAACTAGTTCTGCAACTTATGATTGCCTCTATAGGCTTAATACTAGACCTTTAATTTTTCCATGCAATCTGAAGGGATATACTTACTATTCGTTCTTCTTTCGGGGCCATTTTAGTACCGGTATAATCAACTCTTACATATTTAAGCACACAAATGTTAAACTGGTGATTGTAGAATGGTTTCAAGAGTGCGTTCTATCAGAATTTAGTTTTGTGAGGGTATAATCTGAAACAAAAAGCTAAAAGGTAGTTACCATGAAGTCCTACACTTGAGTATTTGAGGCAGTACAAAGAATTTCCTTTGAGGACAAGCTTCTATTGATATGAAACTTTCAAATAAATATAATTTAATCCGTCACAATGTGACATTCATGAAACGATTCATGAAGTGACGTCTTTGTTAAGTGTTCAATTAGTTTCAAACTGGGACTAGTGATTGTTCTAATATGGAATTTCAGTGCATTATATCTAAATTAACATGCTGCGTAAACATATACATGTAAGTGTGATTTTACAGATTTTATGGGAACAACAGAATGTCTACGAAAATGGCATGTGCATTTTGCAGTTCCTTTTTAAAAAACGAATCAGTAAGTTTGTTATACATATCATAGTACAGGGTGTTTCAAAATTAATATTGGAATTTTAAGGCTGTGTAGTATTTATTACATTTAATGTACTATTAAACAATACATGAAATGAAAGAGCAACTTAGTTTTTTTTTATACAAGTGTTCAATGTGAGCACCATTCGTCACACTGCACATCGAGCTGATAGGCGAGAAAGGCCCATAAACTTTCCGCCGGGATATGGTACCAAACACATTCAATCTAGGGGAGTCTGCTTGCAACTGTACCATCTCGTGGGGATTTGCTAGTGAGGAGATGCAAACATTATGTGTTCACATCGCCACTTAGATGAAATGTCAATTCATCACTGAAGACGACACGGTCTAGAAAATCTTCATCGTCATGCAATATTTCATGTACAAAGTTGGCGCGTAAACTGTAGTCTGTAGACTTTAGTGCTTGTAGCAACTGCAGACGAGAAGGACGAAGTTGTAAGTGTCTCCTTAAAATTCTCCACAAAGACAGTTGCACTGTAACTACAGATTCTTTCTTCAATCTTTGCAAAATGTAAACAACAATTTTTTTTTTTTTAGCTCACTAGTCGCCATCTTTGCTACTAGCGCTTTCTAACGGCAGACAGAGGAAACAGTGCATACGTGCGTACAGAACTATTAGTTGCTCTTTCATTTGATGTGTTATTTATAATTGAAAGCTATTTTCATAAATACTACAAAGCCTTAAAACCTCCCCATTCATTGTGAAACACCCTGTATATAACATTTTTGTTAGTTTATTTAAATTAATATTATATTTGTCATCATTTGGATATACATTGATATACAACTTTTTTTTACTGTTTCATTAACGTTACGGAAAATTCAAAAGCGACTCTTCAGTATAAGTATATGAAATTGTTTTAAATATAGTTCATTTTTGTATCAGTCGGAAAGTTATAGTTTACTCTCTTGAGTTCGGAAACATTAAAAATATGATTTCGAAGACCTTGTATACTTTTTTTTCATTTGTAGTGCGTGCAAAGCTTTACCTTCTCCCCCTCTCCAAAGTGTTACTCATGAAGATTTTGACACCATCCGTCAGATTATTTCCTTATCCACTCGGTGCCATGCTGTCACATCTGACATTTACTGGTTTTTCCACTGATTACTGCTGTTCCGTCGATGTGAATGGTCCCTTAATCCGCTTACTAGTAACCTTGTCCTGTAGGGCAAATAGGCAGCTACTTGCTCCTCGTTTGCTTGTCTGAGAGTGTGTTTTATGAAATAGTTGGGCATGCCAGAAACATGTTGTGCTGAGAGAAGTTTTCCTGAAGAGAACAACGTATGCGTGACGCTTGTACGTTGTTTGTTGATGAGATTATCACGTACATTAAGTCTTGAGTAGTTTAAAGAATTTTCTTAGTTCCCTCTTAAAGTAGAATTATAAATGTTTCTTTAAAGTAAATCGTCGTCGTTTAGATACTACAGTAGTTCTTTACTACTGTAATATGGTTCCTTGTAAGAGTTTAAAGTTTGTTGAATTTGTTAAATTGTGTATAGGTATCAACCAGTATTATACAGGGTGTTCTGGGTGCACAAATGCGACCTTTCGGGGTTATAGGCTGCCGGAAACATGAAAATCAAAATGTACTTTTAAACATCCATAGCTCCAAAACTATGGGACTTACCGTAGTCGGGTCAAGACTTTACTTAGGAACTAGTATATGCCCTATCCAAATATCCAAGTTTCAGAATCCAGCGATACTTCTGCAACAATTTTTATAGAGATAGTTGATGAGTACTTCAAATTATATGGCCGTAGCCAAACGCCCTCTATAAAAATTGTTGTGTGAGTACCTTAGGATTCTGAAACATGTATTTTTCAATAGTGCAATTAGTTCCTAAGTGAAGTCTTGACCCGACTGTGGTAGATCGCATAGTTTTGGAGCTATGAACCATTTAAGTTAATTTTTTCATGTTTTCAGCAGCTTATAACTTCGAAAGGAAGAACTTGTGCACCCATGTAGGTCTATACCTTTTGTCCTGATGTCAGAAATCATCGCCCAAGGCTGTTTTGAAACACCCTATATATTAGTATTATTATTATTAGGGGTGGTATGTAATAATAATAATAATAATAATCTAAAACGACCAATATTAGTGTCGAATCCATAGTTTTCGGGGTCTCCATGCTGATTGGTGACTGTGCCAGTGGCATTTAAGCCCAAGTTCAGTTGGAAGTTAAGCGGATAGGCGTTCTGGAGATTTAAAAAAAAAAATCCGCTTTTAAGGGGGGGAAGGGAAGTTTATGCAGTTGCTTCGTTAAAATTGACGTCTATTTTTTTGTGATCGCATTAGAGAAAATTGAGTGAACCTCGAGATGAATTTTGGAAGACAGTATCTACCGCAAGCTGGAATTTTATCATATCACTTCGGTTAAACGGCTCATACTAAAAAGAAGTTTACAAAATTTATCACAAAAGTAGTGTCGTATGAGTTTTTATCATTAAAGATTCATTGAAATGCGTATCCAAAGGGAGGAAGGGTGTTCCTATTTTTCATAATGTGTGAAGAACGAGAGTTTGTCAGTAATAATATAAGAAGAAGAATCATACCTATCTCATAAAGAGAGTGAGAAAGAAAAACAAAACTAGTAATGTAGTTACTACATAACTTATTTTTAGAACTAGAGGGTGATATTGCGTAATGCGAATACATTTTCCTCGACCAAAACCTTGAACTTGCATTGAAAATTTAAAGTATATTCACAGTTATGCAGTTGTTCCTTGCTGAAATATCAGAATTAATTAAATGATAGGTCAGCACTCACCTCAGTATATTATTTCACTTAGTTGAGTATCGATGACTACTAAAGGCGGAATTTTTTTAGTATTATGAATGATACAATCTGATAAGGAAAACAGAAACAATTCTCTCGAGACAGGGAGGACAGTTGATATATATCCGGGACGTCTGGCAACCTTATTCTTGTACTAATTTCATTATCAGAAAGCTTAATGTATTAATTTCACGACTTTATGAGTGATACTGTGTTTTAATTGAAAGGGGACTTAAAATTCTTAGTTTTCACGAGTACATTCAATTTGACTATCGTAAATAGTTAAGGCCGTTTATTGTCTCTTAAACATTCTTAGGGATTAAGTTCGCAGAAAAAAAAAAAAAAACCTTGAAGTATATGTTACAGATTTATCCGAGAAGATAACATTATACATCATAGTTTCTAGAATTATTTGGAATTATTAATTCACGTTAAGAAAGAATATCAGAGCTTTTTTGTGGTAGATGGTCATCAATGGCGTATTTACGATCTTGTTGCGGGGGCTTTACTAATGTTCCTCCAGGAAATGTGAAAATTCCGCAAGATATTTCATTTACTTCAATAGTAAATAACATTTCTGGGGGGACTTAAGGCCGGAAGCCCCCTAAATTCGCCACTGCTGGTCATATATATATTGATGCGACTCCAAGCTCTACAGTATTCAAGATTTTGCTCTGACTAACGAAGAAACTCAAGAGTGGATTAAGTACAAAAGAACTGGAACATTTACTTTCCCTTGGAGACTCGAAAGTATTAACAGAAAAGATTGAAAGAATGTGTTTGCCAAAAGGAAACCTGTCAGCAAATAGAATGCCAAAATCGCATTAAAAATTAAATGCTGCTAAATAGCTGAATGACTATCGCGCGTGCTTTCGTTGTGGTGGTTGCGATTTCCGGTGAGGAGGCACACATACCCCCACACACATACAATAAACACACACATGCGCTAATATTATAGAGCGGAGCCTTTAATTCGAAATCCAGTCCAACGGGACACGAAAAAAACTTCGAATTATTCAAAAATATGAAGTGTTTAATACCTAAAATCAAGCGAACGAAACTGTCGTCAATGATAATAATAAATAAATAAATAATAATAATATAATTTTACCTTTCTAGAAAGCGTATTATTTGGGTGATTCAATACCTCAAGCAAATAAATGAAATTTATTCAAACATAAATTAAACCACACGTAACATGTATTCCTATACTTACGTACAATACCACATACACACATAAGAACCTTGAATATCTGGTTTCTCTCAAAGAAGATCTTAGCTTGCTTTGATTTGTTTTACACGGTCTGCAAAACCTTCCACTTAATTTATGGTATGAAATACGTTACTAGTAATACTCGGTTGACACTAATTAGATCATCTTTAGACCATTTCGGAAACTTCAGATGAGGTTAGTACAGGCAGTTTCTTTACTTCGCCAGTCTTGTCATCACGTCCTTTTTTTTTTTTTTTCTCCTTCAACATCAGATAGATTGTGTTTTAGTATCACTCATTCCTACGGCTGCCTTTGGATATCTTAAAACCACTTGTAGCTGCATTCTTGTGTTTAAAATATGTACAACACTAAAAATTCTTGCACTGTATTAGTGCTTCGAATTATCCAAACATAACTTTCAACAATTTGATTTATCTATGATATTTTACCATTGTTTTCAATGCAGTTTACAAGGAAAATAAACTTTTTTTTTTTTTTTTAATTATCCAAGTTCAAATTAACGAAAGTCCTCTGTAGATACATCGTTCACACAGTATTCTGAGGCCATGGGTGAGAAGCAGATTCAGGATAACCAGCAGTAGTTCCGCTGGGATTCGCGCTATGCTGAACCTACATCTCCCAACTAAAAATCGTCACCTACTCGATTCCCCCTTTGGGGCTTCGTGCTACCGAGTTTAGTTTGATAGCACAGAAAATGAATTGGTAGAGTTACATTAAAACAAAATAAATACATCAGATTTATTAATCTATAACCAATTAAAATTTAAATTCTAAAACTTAAAATTTTAAAACTTTAAATTATTTTATAGTTTAGCCGCCGTTTATAATAAATGTGCAATGTAAAAACTTTCAATAGAATTGCAGCATATCACTAGTACATATACGATAATGATATCTTTGTTAAATCATAGTGAACCCTACAACTAGTAATACTTTTGAATAATAGTATTGTTACGGTGACCATATATCTGTTAGTGAAAATCGGGATTTTTTAAAAAGTCAGTCCTCTCAGCCACTGACGTCGTTAGCTTTTTAATTATGTAGGGGAGGGGGCCGGATGAATAAAAAAAATCTCTTTCCGCCAAAAGTTATATATAAGTGCCACATATTTTAATACATTTAACCAAAATCTGGGGGGACGCGTCCCCTGAACACCCCCGCCCATAGGTGCCGACTTTGGGGGGGCAGGACACTTTTGGCCCCCTGAATATTTAAAGGTGAGGTCCTCGCCCCCTCAATATAATCCAGTTGAGGAAGAATTAATAAAGAGAAGCAAGAATTTCTGTCGTAAACTTTGTCGTGCCTTTAACTCAATATTAGGAACAATATTCTTATTCGATAGAAAATGCCTTTCCAAACGATGTTTAATAGAGCACTGAAGTTTCAACCAACACTGGCAGCATTGATATGACAAGTGAAGATTAATGCACAGAAAAGTCAATTAATTTACATGTGACTTTTATTGACTTCTGTTAAAATGAATAAATTTGTTATTAGCAAGAAAAGTACGAACTTTTCAAGTGATCGTGAAATTGAAACTGAATCTAGTGTTAGTACTGTCTTGTGTGAAAATGAAAGTAGTGCTCCAACAGGAAAAGAAAAGAACTTTTCAAAGGAGAAGAGACGCATAAAAATAGTTATCAGCCGTCTTGGAACCAGCAGTTTCCAAAGAGAATAAGTATAGTAAGAAATGTAATATTATTAAAACTTTGGAAACACATTTTTGAGGGACATCATTTTCAGTTCTCTTCCAAAATGAAAATTACATTTATTCAAGCGGGGTTTTCTACTTGGGAAATGGGGAGGGTAGAAAAGTTAAGAGCACATGGGGAAAAAGGGAGCCTTCATCAAGCAATTGATACAAAAAGGCAGAATATGATGATGATATATTTATTCATTTTATACGGCTCCCCCAATATTTTCTTCAAGTCGGCGCCTATGCCCCCGCCCCGCTAACGATGCCCGTGCCTCAGCCACCGTTCTTATCGCTTAAACTCTCAACCATCCTCTTTTGCCATGAAACATTATTATTATTATTATTAAGTTAAAATCCAAACCTGTTCACATGATAGTAGTAGTTTGTAATTTATTTACTATGTTTAGTTACATTACTCTATTAAACAATGACATTATTCCTAGTGCTAATTATTCTAAAGAACGAACGTTGCAGTAACTGATGTACAGAGTAAAAGAAAAAGAAATGTATGTTATATTAGTTCATATGTTCACTGTACTACTCTTTTGCAGCGTTCATAGAGGAAGACGGTTTGGGCTCTTTCCAGTCATATTTCTCTGATGAGGTCAGAGCTTTTAAAAGATTTTTCTTTTTCTTGATGTTCTCGTACATTTCTGTACACTTTTGTAAACAGTTCATCTGTATTACTGAACTTGATTTTACACAATCAATGGACATCACGGACTTTTCAGCACCCCAAAAGTTGTTTATCATTCAAAATACCCGTTCGACCGAAGCTTTTGTTCCCGGCAAGCAAAGAACAAACTCAACAAACATCTTAAGATTAGGAACATTTATATCATCTTTCTCCAAGTCCTGGAATATGGTTAACCACCTTTGTTCTGATGAAAGCTTCTGGTTTGTCCACTCTGACAAAACAGTCTCTGTAAGATATGAGTTCAGCACACTTAAGTTCTTTAAACAAATCGTCAAATGAAATAGGCGGCATACTATCTTGAAAAAGAGTCCAACTTTCTTCTACTTCTTCCCATCTTAGCTGCCTTTTTAAATCTATCCAAGACAGTTGACTCAAGCTGTCTACATTTGATTTCCAAAGATCTAAATAGGTTATGCAATTGTCATAAAAGGAAGACACAGTCTCCTTAATCTGTTGTAAGTCACAGCCTTGTCCTGCAGCAATTTTTTTTTTCTTTGAAGGTCTTTAACTTTCGTTGGTAGAAATGAGGACTGTTTTCTGCCAATATTCACGTGCTGCATCTGCTGCTGATAATTTATCTGCTTTAGAACGCGTTCTGCAAATGATGGAGCCACTCAGAACCTATTTTCCTGCCCAAGCAAATCCTCCTGTGGTTCTAAAATAGTTTTTTTTGAAGATCCAACTGGAGAATTGTGGCTTTGGTTTTCACACAATTGTGCAACTCTTTTCAGCGATGTTGTAAAAAAGAAGGAAGGTGATAAAAGTCTGAGCCATCGTGTGTTCGAATAAGACAGCAGTTTCTGGTACTCAGCATCAATGAATGCGCAAAACTCCTTCAGTTCAGCCACTCAAACTGTGTAGATATGGTAAAACTTAAACAACTTCACAATTATTACCTCAGCATCAACAGGAAGTGTATCACCAGCATTGTTAACCCTTTTAAGTTTTTTCGGTCGTTTTCGACCGATATTGTAGTGTCTTAAAGATTCGATTAAAAGAGAACTAAAAATGCTATTTAGTTCCGGTTTTTTTCTATTTTCCAAGAGAGGAGGCACTCAAGAAAGCCTTGGAAGGGTCACTACGCTTCCGAGCGTCAGAACATAAGGGGTATGACGTCATCAATTTACAAATTCCCTTTTTTTTTTTTTTTTTTTTTTTTTTTTTTTTTTTTTTTTACCGAGGTCTAACTTCAACATTTTTTGGTGAGCTTCTCTTTAATCCTAGAATCCTAATATTTTCCCTGAACAATCAGTAGACCAATTAGTTTTTATGAGAATTTTTTCAGATCTCTTCGTCAACACAGAAGGGGGGTTCAAAGGGACAAAAGGGTAAAAAAAGGTATATTTTTTGACCAAAAATCCCACTTTCGCGATTCTTGCTCCGCTCGGCTACATGATAGGGACATTTGAGTGGTACTTTCTGAAAGCCTACTCGATTCTGAAGAGAACGACTTATGAATCATCATCCTACGATAATTAGGGACGTGTCAGGAAATTTTTGAAGTTTGTATAGTATTCTTGGGAAATTTCGGAAATATTCGCAGAAGAGGAAACTATTTTTCCCGCCCTTAGTATTGAAGATAGGAGATTGGTATTTGACACAAGTAATTAGTACCATAAGTAATATTTTTTTAGAGTGATTTCCAGATCTTTATGTTAACCCTGGGCCGCGCCAGAGGGCCTCAAAACGGGGAAAAGGGATTTTTTCCGCAAAAATCCCTATTTTCCTCACTTGTAACCTCCTTAGGAACGTCCTAGGGTCATGCGGGTGATACCATCTATAAGCCTACTCTATTCTAAAGAGAACGACGTATGTATCATCATCCTACGATAATAAGGGACGTGTCAGGAAATTTTTAAAGTTTGTATAGTATCCTTGGGAAATTTCGGAAATATTCGCAGAAGAGGAAAATATTTTTCCCGCCCCGTCCTTAGTATTGAAGATAGGAAATTGGTGTTTGGCACAAGTAATTAGTACACTACGTTGTATTTTTGAAAGTGATTTCCAGATCTCTATGTTTACCCAGGGCCGCACCAGAGGGCCCGAAAACGGAAAAAATGAATTTTTCGGCAAAAATCCCTATTTACTCAATTTGTCCCTCCTTCGGGACTTCCGAGGGACATGAGGTTAATACAATCTGGAAGCTTGCTCTATTCTGAAGAGAATGGTGTATGAATCGTGATCCTACGATAATTAGGGACGTGTCAAGAAATTTTTGAAATTTATATAGGGTATTCTGGGACATTCTGGGAATATTCGCAAAAGACGAAAATATTTTTCCCGTCCTTAGTGTTGAAGATAGGAGATTGGTATTTGACACAAGCAATTAGTATACTACGTAGTATTTTGAAAGTGATTTCTGGATCTCTATGTTTACCCAGGGACGCGCCAGAGGCCTCCAAACCGGGGGAAAAGGGATTTTTCAGCAAAAATCCCTATTTTCCTCAATTTTTCCCTCCTTAGGGATGTCTGAGGGACATGCGGGTGATACCACCTGAAAGGCTACTCCATTCTGAAGAAAACGACGTAAGAACCATAATTTTACGATCATTAGGGGCGTGTCAGAATTTTTTTTAAAATTTGTAGGGTGCATGTTAGGGAAATTTTGGGCGTTTTTTGATGCTCTCTCAAAATGGGTAAAAAAATTTTCCCGCCCTTACTATTGAAGACAGGAATTTCGAATTTGTCACAAGTAATTAGTACACTACGTAGTATTTTTCCAAATTTTTGGAGGTTTGTGCGCAGACCCGGTAGGGCCTCAGGGGGTCCCAAACTTTGAAGAAGTTTTGTTTTTGGTAAAAAAAATCCCGATTTTCCCTCAAATAATTCCCTTCTGGCATATTATAGGGACATGTAAGTGGTACCGTTTGAAAGGCAGTTCCATTCTGAGAAAAACGAGGTATAAACCATGATCCTAGGATAAATAGGGATGACACTGTCGCTGCTTATCTGAGACTCATGAAAAACGCCGAAAAAGGCAAGAATTTAAAAGGGTTAATGCAGTTACTGACATGAGCCATGCATCCTACGCCAACTAAGGATTTTTTTAGTGCTTGCTGGTAACTTTCGAAAGAGATTATTGCGATCCTACTTTTTTGCATCCCCAAAATTTGTATTAGTATTGTCTGCAGACATTCCATCTAATTTCTCAACCAGATCGTTGCGGTTCAAAACTGAAAATACAAACTCATTGAGCTGATCATTCTTTTCACCAGGTAATGTTCCAAGTTCTAATACTTTAACATTAATTCCACTAGGCACAAAATATTTCAACGATTGGTACTAATTTTTCAGCACCATGGTTTGAGTTGTCATCCTGTAACGACTGCTTTTGACACTCTGGGACTAAAACATTTTTTACTATGACTTCACTTTTCGTTCTTGCAGAAGAGTATTTTGGCTCAGTGTTGAAATAAGTCTAGATGTACAATGCAAGGATCTAAAGCTATGATTATGCTTTACAGTGTGGTACGCAAAAACTTCTTCTTGTGCTAAAACCTCATTTTTGGCGGAATCATTCTTAGTGATAAATTTACGCATTGAAGTTGTCATCGCTACTGCATCAACTCCAGCCAGGTGTTTTTTAGTATTTATATGAAGTATGATGTCGGAGCTGCCACCATGAGCAATATTATTCTCACTTGAACACTGAGTACAGTTTTTTTTTTTTTTTTTATTTTAAAGAAGGGATATTCCTTTCTAACTCCTCATTGAACAAATACTTACGTTTCTTACCCTTATTATTACCGCTCTGTTTACGAAATATGAAACAGAACAACAACAACAACAACAACAACAACAACAACAAAACGTTGAACCAAAATTCAGTAAAGGAATAAACAACGCTCAACGAAGCACAGCGCACTGTTCAGGTGATAAGTGTCAAACTGAACTGAATTGAACTGAAGCTGACGATCTGGAGGGGAGAGGAAGTGCAGTTGCAAGTGCAGCCAACCCATTCCTTGTTTAAACTAAGACAGTCGCGAGAGCTGCACAGCGACGAAAGAATAAATTTCATATTCTTACCGCGTTTAGTTCACAAACACATTTTAAAATTTTTTTTTATGAAAAACTGTAAACCAATTTGTGATACCACGAAAACGAAACGTGTTCCCTCCTTTGTAAGTTATTCAGACTCCCTAAGTAAAAACTCAATGTAAAAGATTTCATTTTTCCCCCATTAATTATTCGGGACATTAAGGTCTTTATTCGGGACGCCGTGATAAATGCTCTAAAATCGGGACTGTCCCGATTTTCTCGGGACGTATGGTCACCGTAACTTTTGTGTTTTCTTAAATGTTATTATTGTTTGAAAGTTGCAAACTGTCGTCTGCTTCTATCTTTAAACAAAGATATTTTAAACTTACATTTACTAAGTAGACAATGCACGGATACATCCTAAATCATGTAGTCTTTATCTTTCTCTCTTTTGATTATAGAAAATTTTCGGTTTGGCGGTAATTTTCCCTTCATTTCAAAGTCATTTACTCATTAGTAGCATTTCTGTAGTACACTATTATTGCTGGTCTGTCTGTACAGTAGAGGTCTGCAAGGCCGGAATATTTAGCCCGGCCCAGCCCGTGAATTTACAATGTGAGGCCCGACCCGAGTCTGAAATATGTTCTAGCAGTTAGGCCCGAGCCCGGCTCGAATTCATGTGATAATCAAATGAGCCCGAAATAAGCCTGAATTACGGAAACTTTATAATTAACGCATAATTGTATTTTTATTTGCAGGAATTAGATATTTAATTTTGCAGTTGTGTTTTAAAAGTTCTCTAGAAAGAACGGTGCAATATATATCGTTATACAGTATATTTACAAAGTTAGGCCCGAAAACGACCGCGAACTATGGTTGTATATTTAAAAGTTTACGGCCCGGGCCCGAAGTGATATATGCTTTGTAGGTCGGCGAGCTCGGCCCGAGCCCGTGGAGACCTCTACGGTACATACAAACTATGGAATAATAGTAAACACATACGTTTCTAATAGTAAGCATATTAAACAGAATAAAGTTTGACCACTTACCGTTATACATTCATGTGAGCAGTGAGTTGAAATAACTCCATCAAACAAGTGCAAGTGTCTTCTTTTCTTTCTTTTTTTTTTCTTTCTTCGAATTGTGTTTGTATTTGATAATACATTTGTTTGAAGAAGTACCGGTAAGATATTCGCTTGATTTAAGCCTGTTTCTTTAATCTGAAATGCGTACTGTTTTTCTTTCTTCGTTTCACCCGATAGTGGAAGCAAAGTGAACGAACGATCTTTCTCGTTTATAACTTTTGAGAAAGATTAGCAGAAAGAAATGCAGATAGTGGGGATGGAGGAGAACATTTTTCGTGTTAATCGTAATCCTCCTTAGCAACACCCTACCTATCTTCATTTTTTTCCTCACCATCTCGCCTTTTCTCAGTTCATCGTCGTTTATAAATGTAAGAAGAGAGAGGGAAGGAGTATAATAGCTATAGTGAGAAAGGCAGTTGCATACCCCGACTCTTTCACAGTCGTTCTTTCTTTTTCACGTTTTCGCTTGTTCATCAACTTGGCTTTTTTTTCCTAGCTCCCTCCCCTTACCTCATTACCTTGGAAGTCCGTATCCCCTTTCAAACCGCGTGTGTAGGGTAATGGCTGCAGATTCCTCTCCTCTCTTTTAGTAGTTTCACCCTCTCACCTTTCTAGCATCCCACCTGGTGCCGGAAATTAGAAGTTATGGCGAGAGCCTGGAATCATGGAATGTGCCTCATAATTAGTTAATGGTGCAAGTAACCTGAAGCCGTCTCCAGTAGGGACGACTTGCTTGTCTTAAGAGACCTAGAAAACCGGACCGGAGGAAAATTTAAACAAGACGTAATGTTAAGTGAACTCTCCAAATCCAGCTCTGCATATGTATTTCTGTAGTGGCAATCCATGTCTCCGGATTTTGATGACTGCCTTGGGTTACTTCTGAACCATGTTTCCTTGGCATTTCCATTTGTTTTATACTCTTCCCACGCGATATGTCATATTGAAGACTAAGATAACTCACCGTTTACTACAAAGATATAAATGAAATGTCTTTTCCGAAAGTCACATATTATCTTTACTATTAAAAGTTCCACTTAAAATATAATAGCATTTGTACTCAACTTCAATGTATTTTGTCCAGATTGGGTCTTGAAAAAATGTTCCTTGTCGGTAGCGTCGCTTCAGGTTATACTTTTGAGAAAAAGAGGGGAGGATCAAGATTACGACAGAATATAGGGTGTCTCAAGAGTCCCCTGACATAGGTAACTCTATTATTATCAGAGTTACAACAAAATGTGAGAGGAGACCGTCTCCAAATATGCTTTTAATCTAAAGTGAAGGAACTTTTTAAATCGGACGAGCCGTTTGGGCTGTACATTCTTTATGCGCTCAATGTTAAATGAAAATGCAATGTTGCCATTTACCGGGAGGTGGATAAATTTTGTAAGAATATGGTGAATGGGGGCTGGTCATCGACACTTTAGCGTAATAGACAGTAACTTATGTTGTGGATCCCGACAAATAGCAACGTTGCATTTTCATTTATCATTGAACGCATAGAGTGTGTACAGTCCAAACGGCTCATTCGATTAAAAAAAGAGAAATCTATATCAAGGCACAATTTATATATATATATATAATATCAAAATTAAGGGGGGCAATGCATTTCCAAATGATGACCCTTTCAGTTACATGAATTTCAGAGTGAATTCAAGATTGAAAAATATTTAGTAAATTCACATTTAGTTTCAAGTTTAAGATAATTCGGAAGTTTGGGAGGTTGTTCTTTGGGTGTGTATATATATCCATTAGTTTCATACAACACTATTCATTATGTAGGAAAGTTGCAAAGTTTCAATTTATATATTCCAATAATCGCAAGAACTTGTCCAACCAAATTCGGATTATTATTATTTATTGGGAAGTAACTTAATGAATTTTCTGTTTCAAATTTGTTCTGGAAGCGCAGAATATTGTTATTTTAGTCCTAGATTAGTACTAAATAGAATTGGTTTTTAATTTAAAATTTAGGAAAACTTAATGTTTATGATTTTACTGATTTCTTCTTCATGATTATTGTAATGCATAATCTTTTGTAAGGGTTAATTACTTTGGTATACGAGAACTGACAATTAATTTCGCCACAGTGTGTGACTGAGGGCATCACTATACAAGTAGTTTCGTATTTTTCCAGAAGCCTCCGGTTTCAATGTACCACAGCAATGTTTTCGTTGATGTGTAAGGATTTCATGCTAAGTAGCGTACATTATTGTTGGTGCTTGCGCCTGTGTTCTGTTGTGAAAATATCTGAACTAGAATTGAAGCTATGGCAAATATGAAATGTTTGGTGAAGCTGGGGAAAAAAGGGCAGTAAAGTACAGAAAATGTTAGAACAGATATACGGCGAGCCTGCCATGAAGAAAACGGCAGTGTAGAAATGGGTTAGCCTATTTTCGGAAGTGAGTGAACAGGTGACTGATGAAGAGAGAGTGGGATGACCTGTAACGAGTCGATCAGATGAAAACGTTACCAAAGTTCGTCAAATTGTGCGTGCAAGTCGGCAACTGATTGCAATTCGAAGGACACGAAGTGAACATTCATAGATAAAACTATGCGAAAAATTTTAACTGAAGACTTTGGGATGCGCAAAGTGTGTGTCAAAATTATGCCAAAGGATCTTACCGACAAGGAAGTGTGCACAAGCCTGCTGGAAGGGCAGGATAAAGTTTCAGGCCGAATAATCACTGGTGATCAAACCTGGGTCTTCGCGTATGACCCTGAAACGAAGGTACAAAATTCCCAGTGGAAGACAGTTGACACCTTTCGATCGAAAAAGCACCAGCAATCAAAGTCACAAATCAAAACTGTATTGATAAAATTTGTTAATATCTGTGGCATCCTACACCATGAGTTTGTACCACGAGATTGAACAGTCTACCAAGTGTATTATTTGGGAGTGTTGCAAAGATGCTATGAGAAGGTGGGACGCAGACACATATTATAGTATTGAAGATGCATTTATGTTGTGCGCTATTTTACTGTTGATAACTGACAGACATATAGTATGTAGATTATAGATAATACCAGGTTGTTTGAAAATAAATGACTTTCTACCGCAGACTGCTACTGCATTTTGTAACGCAAAAAACATGCCTGTTCCATTCAAAGTGGCTTGTCTGCATTGATATATCTCTGCTGACGATTCACAAGTCTTAGGTGACTCCCGTGAAGCCATAAAGACTTGGAAAGCACTTTCGATATTGGGCCTTGTTTTTGAACATAGTCTTGAAGTCTTTCAAGAGGCTACTTAGAAGCCTAAGCTTAGTGTGTTGTTGTTAAATCATTGTTGGTAAATTGTGGAGGATTCAAAAGAAGTTTTCATACTGCAGGTCACCCAGTTTATGTTTCGTAATTTTTGTAGCGAATGTTTAAGCTTCACTTTTCAAGGTCATAGAGCCCTTACTGTTGTTCCAAATAATAACTATGTTTGGAAGGATTTGAGTTTCTCAACAGTATCGGTAAATGTGATATCAGTTTATTGCTTTATAATGTACTGTATGATAAACCTTTATTTATTTATAAGTTTCAACATTTTCTGTGGAACAGTAAGTAGCCAACCTGGACAGATTTCATTCTAATTGAATTTGTTAAAATACATGAATTTTGTGAGCATGAAAGTTTTTCTCTGGTTAATGTCACGGAATGTAGAATAGTAGAGTTGAAGCTCATAGTTGGCTGTTGCACCATTCATTGCACTGTGCTACTGAAAGAGGAATTGTAAGCTAATAGGCTTCATTTTTATGATATTCCAGTTACATTGTCTGACCTTTTAAAAGTGAGGACTAATGTATGCACGTGTGCAGGTGTAAACTTCTTTTAGAGGTTTCATGGAGAAAGAGATTGTCTTGATATGGAAGTGGAATCAATCATTTTTCTCATATATAAATGAAACGCGTTTTGTTGATGAACGATAGCTCGGAGATGAGGAAAATGTATTTATTTTGGTGGGATGACATGAGCCACGTGGTTTATGAGGCTTTGTATGTTATTTCAATAATTAATGACCCCAAGTAAATGATAAATGATGATAAAAACATGGCGGGAGGGAAAAAATCAAATTGTGTTTCTTCTGTTTTATGCTAACATTTGATTCTGTTATTGGCAGTTCAGCAAAAGGATGTGTAAGATGCCTTGAGTTGATAATCTCGTATTGCTTCAATCGAAAACTAGGAGGGGTGGAAACTGGAAAAAGGTGTTTTCGTCTTTCTCATACGTTGAATACGGGTGATAGAAGAGTCCACGGCCAATTTCTATATACTACTTCGCTCACCCCTTTCCGTCGGTTGTGTAGCTAATTCCATAGTCGATTAATCACAAGGCAAAATATTGACCAGCATCAACGTATTAACTGCAACCGCTGCTCACCATCTCGACATGATTAATGGATAAATGCTGCTTATTGGTGGTAATGTTGGTGGGAAGTTTACAGATATTTCAAGCAGTACGGGAATAGCATCCCTCATTTCTCATTTGTTTGCAAAGACACCCTTGTCACTGTCATGTATCCTGACCGACGATGTGTCTTCACCCAATAAACCCCAGGGCCTTCTGTCAGAAAATGTGCGTGTGTGTGTGTCAGTGTCTTGATCATGTCATACACTGTTCTTCCTTCTTCTCATGTGTACATCATGTAAAGAATGAAGGGAAGTAAAGGGATTGATTACAAAGAGAGAGAGAGAAAACGTGTTGTTACAAAAGTCATTAGTTCCGATCGTTGAAAGTAAAATTTCGTTTCTAAGTAACTTCGTACCTGAAATGAACATCTTATTGACACAGAATCTCTGCATCATTACTCATAATCATTGTATATGCGTATAATTAATTTGTAAACAAGGCTATTTATATAATATTTGTGTCAAAAAACAAAAAGTGTCTTTCGTTAAGGAGAACAGTTCTTAACAGTGTTCAGTAACGCCGTCTTTATTTTTAGCACTTTGGTTTATGGAGGAAAGTATTTTCCTCTTTTGTTTCGAAGTGAATTGGGATTTTAGTAATTAGATTTTTTTTTCAAAACTAGTTAAATGTCTTTTTATTTTTCCAAATGAATTTTTGCGTTATATATAAATCTATTATTATTTAAAATTAAATTTGATTATTGTGTGTTAAAATTGTATTAAATGTTAAAAGTATGTATAATAAAATTTAATTTTTACGAAGTATGAAACATTTAAATAAGTTTGAAGATAAAATCTGTATAATCAAACTATTGAAATACAATTTCGTTTCAAAGAAAAGACAGAAATAATTCTCCATATAAATCGGTAATCTAAAAGAATATAGATGGCGCGGTTATTTTACGTCCCACGCTTAGCCGGCAAGGCTAAAGGAATGCTGATGAGAAATGAATGAAATGGCACAATGAAGAAAGTGGGAGGAAACTATAGATCCCCGATAAGGCCCACGCACACGGTGTTTGTCCACCAGAAAGTTCACTTTGGCGCCAGCTGGGATCGAACCAAGGGCCCCATGCACCAGAGGTGAACGCTGTATCACTGAACCACCGTGGCTTCATAAACTATTAGAACTTGTACTTTTTTGTACCGTATGAACATTTCTGCTCCTGAACTTCTTGTCAGTGTAGTGCGTCTTAAAAGTATGTGTATTGGGTAGTAGAAAAAGTGTAGACATGCGAAACACATGTTTAAATAAATCTTGAAATATTCTATTTTAAGATGAATACCGTTCAAAATATATTGGCAGTATTGGATGGAATTGCTATACACGACCAAAACTCGGACATCATCGTGTATAATGAAGTTATCCTGAACCCTCCATCGGCTTAGGGTCGAAAGTGTTAAATTGCACCGGTATAATCTATTATTCGTATAATCTATACTTTTTTTCGGATTCTTAGCTAAAATGTGTATCACGCAATCCACGTAAGTTTTATTGTTTTATTTTATTTTATTGTATTTATTTATTGCTTATCTTCAGTCTGAGTGGATTACAGTTGGATCTTGAGGAGCATAGTTTGAGAAACACTGCTTTTGAGAGTGGCAGCAGGAAGAACTTAATTTTCGACTTGGAACTGAACCATTTTTATTATTATAGATAAAACAAAGAATATTTTGTATACAATTTTTGCAAGAGACATACTACCTTTACACCTTCAACATTCACGTTTGATGTTGACAAAATTGAGCTGTAAGAGCATATTGTTTATCTCAAATTTTGTAAACCTTTCCAGCGGATTCGTACGGTTGCTTGTTAATTCGAGGAATAGAATGTAAAATAGTGGAGAGTTATGTCATCTGATTATACAGTGTTCATTGTAACCGTTGCATTGTTCTTAAGAAATGACTTCCTATCCTCTTGGAGCCTTCCACTTGCAATCAGGCCCGTATCCACGGGGGTTAGGTGGGCCGGCTAAATTTCTACTGCCTCCCTAAAATTCTCACAGTAGGTTTGCAAATGAACTCCCCTTATACTTCTACAGGCTCTCCTACATTTTTGGATTGGCTACGGGCCTGCCTGCAACCCCTCCAAGATTTCGCACGTGCGTAATATTCAACTTTCAAATGTTTCCATCGACTTCGCGCCACCAATATGTCTTTATTGTAACATGTAGAAAATGTTTTTCTTTGCTTTATTGTTGTCAATAAAGATAGTTCATCTCCTTGGGAAAAATTAACACTTTTCTGTAATAGTTCTCTCCGAATTATTTCATTATTGCAAAACGAATAACACGTTGGGTAAATGTTCCACGTGTGTGTGTGTATCTACATTTACAATGCCAACTTGAAAAAAAAAAAATATTTCACGTGAATTAGGCATAAGTTTCGGCTGCTAACCAAATATATCATGTTGCCAGTAGCACAGATTCGTTCTTATTTATTGTTTTAATTAAAAAACGTTGAAATCACATGGTTTCTTTCTGTATTTAGAAATATCAAATGCCTTGTTTTAGGATTATTGTTCGTAAAGAAACATTTTTAAAAAATCGTGAAGAAGCACTTTAAAAATGGAAAATAATTTGTTAGAAGAAACCATTCAAAATTTTCTCTAGGTAATGGGTTGTCAACTGCATATAAAACAATTTGGAGCACCAGCGGCAACATTGAGAAAACATTGGGAATATCAGTTATGCAAATCGAAATACGAAAATTATTAGATGTAGGAATGTGAGGTTGGTTGGTTCTGTAGCAACAGATTATAATCGAGTGGTGGATTTTTATATCCTGCTGCCTTAGACAGTTCTTATAAGAATAACAAGTTATTCCCTCACTCCATGTGTCATTTAAAACTCGTGAACAAAAAAAAACGTTTTGGGATACTAGCAAGGGCGCCCATGATGTGGTTTCCAAGGTGGGGCAACTATAAGCGATATTTCAAATATAGTTTCAAATTTTGCTGTAACTAACGTAAAAATTCTATTAGGTTTTCGATATCCCCAAGTAGAATTTCCTATAGGGGGCGAGCGCCCCACCTTGCCCCCCCTGATGGGCATCCTTGGATACTAGTGCAATTTAAATAGCTTCAATAGATAATTAACAAAAGGAAATATATAGGTATGTTCTCAAACCCCCCCCCCCCTGAGTAGTGACTTCAAAAACGGAGTCACGGAAAATGTTGAAATAATAATGCGAAAATGACGTTGAAATATTGGGGAGAGAGAGTTCGCACAATGAAAATATTGGAGAGATGAGATGAGATCTCAGGTTCTGGCGCCTATGACTAGATTAGTATGATAATTAATTTCAGGGAGTTGTTTTGAAGATACAATTAAATGTATTATTTTACTAGAAGCAAGCGATACAGAAATTTAAAGATCATCTTACACCATAGGTATTGTTTACAACCTGGAAGCAATGATGAGTACATACAAATTTTGAGTGATAGTAGAGATAGATAAAAGGTTGGCATACTCATACACAATATTTTTTGTCTGAGTAAAGCTCTGGATAAAACAATTTTGAATAAAACAAACCTATAGGGACCGTATTTTCCGCTTCCACTGAAACTAATGAAACATTTCTGATGCACACTGGCAGAAAGGCACAAATAATATTTTCTTGTTTCTCGATTTACTCCTGAGAACATTTGAAAGTGAATGTAAAAGCTAAAGGTGCAGACTGTATGCGCGAACGGAAGAGGCGTTTGTAGCCAAACCCACAAGCCCAGATCGCCGAACCAGGATTAAGGGATTACTCGGTCTTGTCCAGGGCAGGGCGCGAACAGAGAAAAGTAATTACCGGTCCATGTATAATTGGAACCTCGCCTCGTTCAAGCATCACAAGAGAAAACCGCGTAACAAATACTCGAGCACGGGGCACATATCTCTATAAACCAGGCACACAGCTTGTCCGAACATATCCATCTAAACTCCTAGTTTCCAACCAAAGGAGGGTTTAAAACCTTCCTCTTATTGTTCTGAATTATTAATAACTGAAACAGAGTAGTAATTATTGTGTAGTACATGAAAGATAAGTTGGTTTAAAGGGGCTATTTCCTTTAAATCTTCGTCAGAGTTGTAGAAACGAAAATATATAAGTGTCAAGCAATGTTTAGTTATCTACGCTTGGTATTATTTTCGTACCTTTGTTACTTTGTTTTTTTTTTGTATTTTGTTACAAATCATTACACTCACATGTAACGTTACTATACAAAGTTCGAAGTTCTTTCTGATGTCACTTACAATTCGATACGCATTTTAGCTTGAGAATGATAACTGTATATGGAATAGTTAATTGGTAGACAGCATTGTTCATGGGTTTTCTTGAGGGTTTTCCGTCTCTTCTTACAGTTCCATTCCAGTAATGCTTTCATAATCATTTACTCTAATAATTCGTCTGCTTAAATCTATAGGATACATTTGTGGGCCATAAAACTAATTGATTCATTTTAATTTTAATTTAGTTAATCACAATGATGTTTTAGATAGAGAAAAATCAATCGTGTTATTTTAGGTAAATTTAAATGACCTGGAGAGAAAAGTATGGTTGTAGCGGTAACGTGTTAAACTTAATATATTAAATAATGAAGAAAAGTGTTCAGTGTTTGGAGCAAGAAGGAAATTCACGAAGGTCGATGGCTGAAAGCTACAGATCAAAACAGGTAATATTTTGTCCTGTAATAAAATATTTATTTACAACAGCATTTCTAATATCCAGGTAATTTGACATACGTAACTTTTCGTAAAGTTAAACGTGTTTCAACAACAATTGATGGGTATTAATGTATTTTTTTTTTTCTGCAAGGTTAAACAATCTAAGCAGCAAATGATTCACTAATATAAACTGAAGAAGATACATTTTCAGTGTCCGTGTGTTTCATTTTTTTTTCTTTCTTTGGCTTTTGTGGTTGGGCATGCCCTCCTTTTATATTTAATGGAAGTGGCACCAAAAGAGGCAGAACGGTGTGGCAGTTTCTTTAATTAGCAGTCATGGCTTTCCTCCCCTTTTCACTCTCATCTTCGTGTGCTTCTCTGCGGTCGTTATATTTCACGATTAATTAATCTAGCTTGTGCTCTGGGCCACGAAACGTTCATTGCATCAGAATAAAACAAGAGGTTTGCCGTAGTGCGTTACTATGGTTTGAGATTTCGTGCATTTCTGTCAGGACTTTGTCGTGTTTCGTTCTCGCTCCCTCCATTCTTATTCCGTTGGAATTTGGCCAGCATTTTCCAATGTTAATTCTTTTCAGTGTTTTTTTTTTTTTTCGTTAATCCTCCCTTCCTCTTCCCGTCTTTTTAATTCAGCTGCTCTTATGTTTTAAACGTTGTACTAGTATAAGATGTAGATACTTGGTCCGCATTGCTTATGTAAATGTACAATTAATTCGTGTGGGGCAGAGTAGTGAAAAATAACTATGCAATAGATGCAAATACTTCAAGTTTTCTGATATAACAGGAAATACAGTTTCAAAAAATTTAGTTGCGATAAATAATTGCTGGTACTCCACGGTTAGTATATTTGTCAGACTCAGCAGTACCCTTCAGTTACTGGTGACGTTCTGTACCCCTTTATTCACAGACGCTTCGATCTTAATCTGTTATAAAAGTTTAGATTCGTTTAATAGTAACTTCCGATGTCTCTTGAATTACATTTTTTTTACTTACTTACTTGTGCCTCTTCTACCATCAGGTGTAAAGGTTTTACATAGAGCTTTCCATTTGGGGCAATCTTTGGCAAGGATTTTTGCTTCATTTATCCCAAATCCTCTTTCCTTCAGAATTTTTCCTACCATTTCTTCCCATGTTTGCCTGGGTCTTCCTTTCGGTCTCCTTCCCTCCGGTCTAGCCTGCCACACTTTTTTGGTACCCTTTCTTCTCCCATACGGCAAACATGTCCGAACCATCGTAGTTGTGTCGTTTCTATTTGGTATTTTAAAGGCTCTATTTTTAGTCCCGTTCTGATAGTTTGATTTCTCACTCTGTCTGTCTTTGTTTTTCCCTCTATTTTTCTTAAATATTTCATTTCACTTGCCTGTAACTTACTGTGATGTTTGGTTGTCAGCGGCCATGATTCACATCCGTATGTTAATGTTGTTATTTACATTGTTTTGTATACAGTTAACTTTGTTTACTTCGATATCTCTTTTCTACTTATAAAGTTTCTGTTTAGGGCATGGTATAGTCTTCCTGTAGCTGCAATTCAATTGTTTATTTCGTCATCTATTTTTCCATCATTCCTAGTTACGGCTCCTAAATATTTGAAATGCGTTACTTGTTCGGTCTTCACCTGCCAACTTTATTGTATGGTTTTGTGTTTCTCTACTTTTACCATAGTTTTTGTTTTGTTTACGCTGATTTTCATTCTCCTTTTTTCAAATTTATTCTTCCATATATTTACGTTGTGTTGTAAATCCTTTCCCGTTTTAGCTATTAAAACCAAATCGTCTGCAAATGCCAGTTCTGATATGTGTATCTGTTTCATGCGCCAGTTTCCTACAGTAAGAGATTTTTGTCTTTTCCTTTGTTGTTTTCATAATATCGTCCATTAGAATTATAAATAGCAAAGGGCTCAGTATACAGCCATGTCTTACTCTTGTTGTTATATAGAACTCGTCGCTTCTGGTGTTGCATGTTCGTACATAATTTTTGCAGTTCCTGTAAAAACTTTGTATTGCATATATTAGGATTTCTTTAATTTTTCTTTTCCGAAGAACTTCCCATATTGCATTCCAAGGTACTCGGTCGAATGCTTTCTCCAAATCGATGAAACACAAATGCGCCGTTTTATTGTATTCGATAGTCTTCTCCGATATCTGCCACAAAGCAAATATTGCATCTTGAGTGCTGCGATTTGACCTGAAACCACACTGGTTTTCTTCTAGTTGTTGTTCGACTTCTTGTCTCAGTCTGTTTTCCAAGATTCTTGCATATATTTTTCCTGGTACACTCAGTAGTGATATACCTCTGTGGTTATTGCATAGTCTGTTGTCTCCTTTCTTGTAGATAGGGATGATAACAGCAATTCTCCAATCCCTGGGAGTCTTTTTGTATTTGCAAGCTAGTCGGATTGTATGTAATAGTAGTTGCTTTCCTGCTTCTCCCATGTATTTGATCATTTCTGGTGTTATCTTGTCATGTCCTGCTGCTTTCCCAATTTTAACTTTATGGCTTGTTGCAGTTCTTGTTCCGTAATCGTGTCTTCATCGTTTTCCGGTTCCAAATTTGAATTCTGTGTTTCCGAGTCTTCCTCGTTGCGTGAGTCTGAATTATTTCCTTCTAATAATTCGGGGAAATATTCCTTCCATCTGTTCATGATATCTACTTCCTGTGTTAGTAGTTTACCGTCTTTATCTTTGATAAATTTTATTGGGCATTCTTTGTCCTTTCTCAGGCTCTTCAGTGTTTTGTAAAACAATTTTGTGCTTTCTTTGCTGTTGGTTTCCATAATGTTGCCAAATTTTTCCCATGATTTTTTCTTCAGCTTGTACTTTTTCTTTTGTTTGTTGTCTTTGGAGTTTGTAATGTTGATAGTCTTCGTCTTTTTTCGTCGTCAAGTATTTTTGCCATGTCTCTTTTTTCTTTAGTACTTGCTCTTTGACTTCTGCATTCCACCATGGAGTTCTTTTTTTCTATATTTTCTGTTTTGTGTTTACCGCATACATCTTTTGCCGAGTTCAATACTACTTATTTGAAATTTTTCCAGCTTTCTTCTAAACTGTTTGTTTTCCTTCTTTCCTATTCTATTGCTTCTACCTCTTCCTGGATCTTCTTAAATTTTTCTTGATGTTCTTTCTCTTTCAGCTTATAGCTTTTGTAGGTTTGCATTATAGTCCTTTTGTTTGTTCTCTTTTCTTTTTTTGTGGTTTCCGTTACCATTTCCATTGTAAGTAGATAATGGTCGCTGCTAGTTTCGGGACCTCTCTCGGGCGTCTCGAACATATTTCATTTTATCTTCATTTACAATTATATAATCAATTATTTAATTTTCGTTTCTGGAAGGTTCAACTCTTGTATACATATGTATTTTCTTGTGCGGAAATTTTGTGTTCGTGATGACTAGGTTGTTTACTATGTATATATTTAACAGCCTTTCCCCGTTATCAGAACGGATTTCTTTCCAATAACGTTTACCAATAACGTTTCCAACTTCTTCTATTTTATTTCCCACTCTAGCATTTAGGTCTCCCAAAAGGATAGTGCTTCCCGTTGTGTTGTCGTCTATCGTGTTCTGCAATTCTTTATAGAATTTCTGTTTCTTTTCGGTCATTTCGTCTTCGTTTGGTCCGTACGCTATTACCATATTTGTCTATTCCATTCTTTTATGCTAACAACCATTCTTTCGTTTATAGTTATCCAATCTAAAAGATCCTTTGTATTTTCCTGGTGTATGACAAAACTAACTCATGCTCTTGCTCTCTCATTCATTGGTACTCCACTGTAAAGCAACATAACTCCATCTTCCAGTATTTCGCTCCAGTATAACTCCATCTCCTTCTTTTTAGTTTCCGTTATAGCCAGATACTTTACTTTTGTCTTTTACATTTCCCCTACGAGCTCTACTTCTTTTCCATTCAGGCCTCTTATGTTCTATACATCGTAGTCCGTTTTCTTCGCCAGTTTGCCATCAGTTCTTTCCGTTCGGCTCTTGCTGTATGTCTGCTTTTAACGTACTACTTTTTTTCCAGTGCAGGGTTGTTGGCCCTACGCCCAACCCCAAACCTGGAGGATCAGGTAATTTTCTGTCAGGGTTTTTTCCCCTTAGCCTCTGTAGATGCATCTACTCTTCTGTAAGACAGCAGCAGCTGATTTTGGTCCGCCCCAAGAAATTCCCGGTACCCATCATATCTGATGGGCGTTCCCCGATCCACCACCTGGGGAGGCGACTGTTGGGAGTTCACCATCTCCCCCAGGTACATTTTTTTAAAGAAGGATATATTTGTCCATCACTTGATTTACATTTATATTACGAATACAAGTAAAGGAGGTTATAGACGCACACACTTGCATGACCAACTTACATGAAAGATTTTCATCATGCATGTTGGAAGAATTTTTTTTTTTTTTTTGCCCACACACGTACCAACTTGCTGTCCAACTTACTAGAAGATCATCCATTGTTAATGATCTTGGCATTGCAGATGAAAGAGTCAGGTAATTTCTTCCGCTGTCGTGATTGGCGGAGATAAATATAAAACAACCAACTTGCATGAACGAGCACATGATCAGTAAACATGCATGAAGAACGGCGAAACCACCATGTATGTTTACAGAAGATTTTGAAAACTCTCAACATGCATGAACGAGGCCATACGCAATCAACTTGCTTGTGGTTTTATCATTTTTCCTGCATGTTGTAAGGTTTCTTCATTCATGTGTCTGCGTGTATGGGCCCCTTAAGACATACCCACATTTGCGTAATTTGAAGTAGACTAAGAGAGAGAGAGGCCAATATTGGCACGTCATAGCATCACCGTATTTCGTTAACTATAACTTCTCATCATGAGGGAGGTCTTGTAATAGGTGGGGGAGGGGATTGAAAGCAAAAGATTGAAATGTTTATTAAACCCGTATACCGAAAATTACTATTTGGCATCTTTTCGTTTATATGTGTGTGAATAATTGGCAGAGACAATATTTAACGGATCTGAACCGAATTTTAATTTTTTGTTCTCTGTATCAAATTGTCAGTATTGTGTTCTAGTCTCCCATAGAAAATGAATATCATTATTTCACTATTCACTTGATACACATACAAGCCAAATAACAACCTCTCTAACTCATTGTTTATTCCTGAAGCAAAGATATTCATAATCAGTAATCGACATTTCAGATATAATCAGTTTGTGCATTGGTCATAAAAGTTTGCATTTTATATTTGAAATAAACAAATATATATATATATATATATATATATATATATATATATATATATATATATATATATATATATATATATATATATATATATATATATATATATTGAGATGTAGCAGCAGCTAAACACTTGAATACTGGTTTACTTTTACTTGCACTTCAGGAGCAAGTATACTGTGGACTAATAATATATAAAATAGAAGTGTTAATAGCAATAGTAATTTAAAAAAAGGTATTGCTAACCCATACGTGCTAATACGCATAACATGTGTGTCTCGATTTCTTTATTTTTTTCTTCCTTTTTTGAATAATGTAAATTGACGTCATTAATTTCAGTTATTACACTCAAAACGGGCAGCGCTATACGATATAAATAAAGACGAAACCATGGAGGAAGTGAGATGGAAGATTGTCTTATGTTATAAATATGGATAGGGAGATACAGGACATCCATAGTAGCTTTGTTTTCCTCTTTTCGTTCTGATCTTATTCCTATATGTATATTTTTATCTTGTTATAAAGATCCTTCCCAGCCGAAAAGCAGTAGAGTTTTCTATGAGACGCCGCCATTTTAGTTCCTTGCTCGTCCCTGTTGTCTTTATTTTTCTTTATTACTGTTGCATGTGGAGCCAGTGTAAAAGGATGTTCGAAGAGAGAGCGGAGGGAATGTGGACAACTTCTTCTCGTATATGAAGGGGAATTGAGAGTTGAATGAAGGTCACATCTTTTGTTGTAGCATCTGCCTTCTCCAATGCTATGTATACATTCTTAAAGTTGATGGAAGTGTTTCTAAGCAGAATGAATAGTTTTCTTTTTATTTTGCGTTTAAAATAAAGCACATTTTTAATATTAGTTCGTATTTATTTATTAGTTTGATTTTCTTAACACTTTGTGCTTCTTTACCTTTGATGTTTAATTAACAAATTCGAACTGTGTGTTCATTTCCTATGCCTTTGCTTTTGCAGAGTGATCATATCATAAGACTAGAACCTTTATATATACGGGCTAAAATGCGACAATAGTTTGCGCTTGTTTATTTTAATTATAATATTCTCGTACATTTGCTATGTCTTTTCCTTTCCTTTGTTCTTTTTCTTGTTTTTAAATCAATCAATCAATCAGTACGAGTATATAATCCTATCATTTACGACCTGCAGAACTTCCGATTTTGACGGTGATTTGCTTAGTGCGCATGTAAAATATTTGGTTTCCAAGTTATTGACCATCAAATTTGGGATTTGAGCGTAGCCGAATTAAAAAAAATACGTATATAAATTTACCCTAGAGATTACTACTTACAGCAAGAATTAGAAAAAAAAAAAAAATACGTGGAAAAATACGAGGAATTTTTCCAGTCAGGAAGCTCTTCTAGTACATAAAGTTTTACATTACATTTCCATCTTAGAGTGGCTGTTAGTCACATACGTTAGCATGATTCTAGTAGAATAAATCGAGATTAAACTCTCTGACTTCGTAATTCACCACCAACAACTAGATAACTTTCTGTTTGAGTCATATGCGGCAGTACATCAATTATTCCTTGCTTCCTAAACTGGTACTACCCAAACGGGTCGAAGATTTAAATAAATCATGGATAGTTTTCATGTAAGGATTATGTATGTATTCCATAGTTAGTGTCCGATTATATGACCTGAAAATCTCAGGATATAGATGATTGATGATGTAATTGATGAAGTGATAGAACAGGAGGAAACTATTATACTGATAAAACATTCAAACAAATTTTTACTACATTAAGGGTGCTTTAATCCTGCCATGTTCGAGATCATGGCCGTGCTGGGTTAGCGGTTTTTCCGGAGTATTGAACGTTAGTATAGTTATATCTCTCTATATATAAAAATGCAAACAATTAAAATCCGTATTTTATGTGTTGACAGACATTCTAAATATGTCCAGACGATTGGTTAAGCGGTTAGCGTACACGCTTTTGGCGCGAGAGACCCGAGTTCGATTCCCGGCGGGAGCTCATGTGGTTTGGATTCCACGTTAATCAGTAGGTCCACGTCTCATATAGCCTCGCTGCTGAACGGGACGTTAAACTCACAATCAACTTAATATCCTACTATTCAAAGTATTTCGTCATTCTAGAACTGCAGGTTTTAAAATGTTTTTCTTATAATTCAGTCGAGCATAAAATTAAATTCAAACATTGAAGATTGCTGTGGCTTGCACGGTGCTGGATTATATAATGTGCTGAACCATAAAATGCCGGGTTAAAGAGAGCTTGTTGTATAATCTCACATGGCCTGAGAGAAACCAATGATCCTTTGTACAACAATTGATAGCTGCAATTGATCCTTTGTACTAAGTACTTACTACAGTTAGTTATATATCCATGTAGGCGTACAGATTTCACAATCCACTGTGTAATTGTTCATGATGATGACTATGACAGAAAATTAATTTCGTAATTTTTGAAGAGTCCAGTAGCTATATATGTCTGTGAAAATAATAATTAAAAAAAATAACTCGCTGTTAACTTTATTCAAAACAATTACATAGTATCATGATACCTACAGAATGAATAAATTCCTTTAGAAAAAAATATAGTAGTTGTAGTGATCATTGTACAGGTACTGCGTGAAGAACGAAAAACAACAACTACAACAACAAACCTTCCGATATGAACAGTTCAGAATTCGTCTTGAAAATGTCAAAAAGAAGCACATATTAATAGAGATTTACGGTTAGTTATATATCCCTGCGTCAAAAAGTACACATTAATATAGATTTTCACTTACTCCTGCCTTGTACATCTACTGATTACTGCTAGAGATAAAAGCAAAGAAGTTAATTCTACTGAAAAATAAATAAATAGTAACAGTAACTTCATATAATCTAAGCAGAGATGAGTGTTTTCCTTCGAATAAGTTTAATAAGTATGGACTCCAAAAATGATGAGCTGGTTTTAAACTTAATTAGGAGTGTATTTTGCGTACTTCTTAATGATAAGTACAGATTACTTCGGATCTAAAGGAGATTTAATTCATGTTTTACTGTAATTTAAATTATTGTACTAAAATTATCCCTTGTGTTGAAGTTACTAGAAATAGAAAATAGTTCACCCTGCGTTTTCTGATGTGAAAGATTGCTTAGTAATTCAATAATCTTTTCTGTCATCAAAGCGAGCAGTTCCAGGTGATGTATATTTCATTTTCATAGTACTCGTACTCATGTCTTTCTTCAACTCATTGAAATTAACTCCTGTACAAGCACCATTTTATAATTATTATTATTATTATTATTATTATTATTATTATTATTATTATTATTATTATTATTATTATTATTATTATTATTATTATTATTATTATGGAAATAATTGTTGAACTTTTTTCAATCCAAAAAAAATGATAAAAGTTTAATTAATCTTACTACTTTTTGACAATATTAAAAAGATAGTAAACTTTGAATAAATTGCTTGCTTTATCATTGTATAACTAATTTAGCACCGCAGTTGTTTTTCTGTTAAGCATCAGAATAATTTTGAAAATTTTATATTATACCGTGAAGATCTTGTAAAATACGATCATTGTAATGGGCGTTTTAAGAGGTCCTGCACGTATACACTCATGTCCAAAATGATTGTCGCATATCTATAACTGTCTTCTTGTAAGAATATAAATTGCTAATGATTTTGCAGGGTACTTTTAATACTGATATTATGTGTATAATCGGGAAATGTATATTTGTGGTAAATTTCATAATAAAAGAACTATAAATACGAAAATTAGAATTTGAGTAAAACAAAATGTTGCAAAATGGACAAGAAGGTTTTATTTTCGTTTTATTGTTCTTATTTATTGCTCTTTTGACATGAAATTTGCCATATGCATGTCTTGGCCGATTACACAGATAATAACATTGTAAGAAGTATCGGGCGAATTCGTTATCAAATTATATTCCTACAACAGAATTATAGACATGCGACAATAATTTTGTTCATGCGTACCTGGACATTGAGTGTTATCCCCGTAAGTCTATGCAACCCACATCATAGTTCGGTTGGTAGGGTAGCATACATTACAGTGAGCCTGATGCAAAGTCAAATCTTAGTGAATTAGGAGTTAAAACTGAAATATTCGTTTTCTGTTATTCTTTTGTGCTCAGTAAGGATTTAGTAAGGGAGGAAAACGCAGTTACATATTTTATAGGATTTTAATAGTGAATTAGAGGTTACTTTTCTTCGATTACATATTGTAGAACTATTTCACGTTTCACTGCATTAATGATTGGTTAAAATCCATTTTAAAATTTCAAGTAGTTGGAAAGTGGCAAAATCGAGTAAGAGATATGTTATCGATGCATAACGCAAAAGTTTCATATAATATCTACAAAACTAGTTTTTCGATAACAGGTAGCCTTATGTACGCTTAGTTTCTTGTAAAAATACAAAACCAGTTATTATAAGCTTCTTTTGAAAAGTAATGAAGCCGTACCACTCCGAACATTTAATTCGTTTTTAATATCCTCGAACTTACTGAAACAATAGTAGGAATAAACCAAACAAGAGTCATTGTTTCAAACGACTTGGTGAGATGTTTATTTCCTTGTCATTATAATAGCTTCATTGTTAAAAGCCTGCTCTTTATGTGTATCATGTATATGCACATTGCTTAACAGTCTGCCATGAAGCTGTCAATTTCGTGTTATCTTCCTTCCGGAACAAAAGCATTTCGCGAACTCAAAAGCGGAAAAACAAAGATGTTGCGTGTAAACGTCTTACAGTGGCTATCCTGGATTTTATACAATCTTTAGGTCTGGTCTCCAGGCGTGGTTATATATCTTGTAGGAATTTTCAAGATAAAAAAATGCAAATCACCTTTTTTTTTTTTAAAGATTCTTATCAGTACCTTTCTTGAAGATGTTTTAAATCGTCAGTTCTTGTATATTTACTTTCGTGAAAGTAGTATTTCGTGTAGAAAGTGAATATCTGTATGTAATGTCTTCTTTCTCGTCTGCGTTTCGTCTTGAAAAATTGTGTTGTTGCTGCTGTATGCACTCGGACTTTAACATAAAAAATAATTATACTTGTTTACATGTAATAATAATAATAATAATAATAATAATAATAATAATAATAATAATAATAATAATAATAATACAAGTACAATTATTGTCAATGAGTTTGGAAAGTAATTCTAATAACGAACACAAGCCAAAAAGCCTCTGTGAAGGAAATTCAAAATGAGCGTCGTTTCCGAGTTACATGCTTCGCAATATGTGGAATAAAAAAAAAAAAAAAAAAAAAACCTCACAGACCACATACTAGAAACACTATTGATGTGAGCGAGAAATTACCACTTGAATTAATCAACAGTATAAAATACAAAACGTTAATAATACTTCGTCACCACTATCATAATTCCATTACTGGCGTTCCACTAAGCTACAAACTGGGAATCTTCCGTGCGCCATGAATTTCAGCATGTAATAATGTTGCGCTAGTAATTTTTCGTATTGGTGTATCTCTGCTGGGCAAATTATTGTCCTCTCTCTCATTTCTATGCAAAATTTATTCCGCTATGCCTTCAAAATTCTTGATAATAATTGGTTCATATAATAGTTTCCTCTATGCCATTGACTTCATAAAGGCAATAGTTCTTGCTGCCTATTCTCAAATTTTACATTACCATATTTTACAAGCCTTGTCACTTCGAGACAAAGTTTCTTTCGATTTTCCTTCACATATATTTTTTCGTGCTTTTTTCTGTGTGTAAGGAGTCATGGTGGCATAGTGGCAGAGGGCTCTCCTGTGGCACGTGAGGTCAATGGTTCGATCCCAGCTCTTACCAAGTGGGCTGTATGGTGGACAAATACAGTGTTTGTAGAGTTTTTTCTTTTTCACTTTCATCATTTCAGCATAATCATTCATTTCTTCATCACCATCTCTCAGCCTTAGTTCATGATCGTGTGACGTTAAACTAAAAAGATTGATTGATTGATTGATTTTTGAGTTTTACGTCCCGTTCAGCAGCGAGGCTATATGAGACGTGGACCTACTGATTAACGTGGAATCCGAACCACATGAGCTCCCGCCGGGAATCGAACCCGGGGTTAAACTAAAAAGAATCCATATGTAGAACCAACTGGAAAACATTGTATGACACATTGTAAAACACCCTTTATTGAATAAATATAACTTTTTTTACTGTTATATTGTGAAATAAATGAAGACTATTAAGATTTTGTATTTTATTGATTACATTATGAACCTTATCTTAATTAATCACAAAATTTTGTAATTCTTTATCACGATATTGGACGTAACTACAGTAGCTATAATACTGATTCATACTATTTTGCTTCATTTATATGCTACACTAGTAATACCTATTATTATAAAACTATATATTTACTATAAAACTATAACTTGTGGTTTATTATAAAATACTTGTTTATTATAAAACTTCCCCCCCCCCCAAAAAAAAAAGTTTGATTTTACACTTACGTGCAAATTTAAGCGCTAATTTCTACACCTTATACTAGTTTTCCTTATTATATTAGAAACATATTACAAGTAAAAAGATCGGGTATCGTGAGACAGTTAGAAAATTGTTAGAATTATTAGTTAGTAAGCCCTGTTGTAGACATGGTTCAACAGAACCGTTCGTCGACTGTAGCGTATTTTAGTTTTTAAATTATCTTCATTACTTGTCTTTGTTGTCAGTAATTATTACCATCTTTAAAGAGAGAGAGAGAGAGAAAGAAAGAAAGAAAGAAAGAAAGAGAAAGAGAAGGAAACATGTAAGTGAATATTGACTTCTTAAAATTTTAATTATTAGCATAAACACGAAGCAGGTTTTCATATTTATGGAATTGTTAAAAAGATTTGTATTTTGCCTTCCGCAACCTGTAAATTCCACACTGTTTGAAACGATTTCCGTGTGATATTCGTTCTACTAATTGAACAGAACTGAAAGTAGAAATTAACCTGAATAAAAGGAATAGCGTAAAACAACTTTTCCATTTTTATTACATAACGTTGAAAGTCCTGTAAAATCTAATTTGATATAGGGAATGAATTTCCGAACATGTGCTGGACAAATCTCTACATCTGCTCCATACAAATTTCTCGTATTGGCCTCTTAGTGGAATCTTGAGGATTTTTTTTTCTTTTTGTCCGTTAAACGGAGAAAGAAAAATAAGCACTACAATCTCTCTTTCCCCATTGGCTTGAGTGTGTGTTACCTTTATCTGAGAAGCGCGATTTCTGTGAACAGAATTCCTGAACAAGAGAACCAAGAATTAGAGAGAAAGGGAGGGGAGGTCATCGCATGTCGAAACTCCCTGCTTGGATCCCTATTCTGAAATTAAAACTCCCTTTTAATTTCCCAAGATAACGGTTTGGCCCCACAACGGTGCCCGATGGTGAAATTGCCTTGTAGCGCGAGTCTACGATAAATAAATTCCGACCCCGTTGTCACTTGGGCTGTTTAATCCATCACTCAGCTATGAGCGAGAATTCTCTCTTTCTCTCTCTTCGCTCTTGGTTCCCTTGAAGCTTGGTTTCTAGCCTCACTCTCTACCTTCTCTGCAGACGAGGTGTTGTCACGCCTGAGGAGTTTGTTCACTTACACATCTTTATACAATAATGCTCCCATTTTTAGCGTGAAGGAGAAAAATTGAACATTTCTTTTTGCCCTTTTTTTTGTCACTAGAATTAGATTACTGGTGTATCATTTTAATTGTTTCTTTTTCCTTTGCTTAATTTATATTCACGTTTGTTTTATTTAACTTTGAATACGAATATTTGTAAGTTTGGCACTGGTGGAAAACGTTTGTTTTTCTTCGAATGAATAACTAATAAATAATGTGATTTAAAAGGTATCTTCGTTTTCGCTGATGTCAGTAATTAAACCAATACCCAATGCGTGCTTTACAATGCGAAAATAAAAATCGAGTGTACTGGAGCTTTAAACTTAAATTGATGATCTCGAATGAAATCTTCTGGAAAGAGAAATACTGTAGCTAATTAGATCGCGTGTATTGAATTGCATTGATGACAGTCCTTTCCGCTTCCTTTCTCGTGGAAGACAGGTTCCTGAGGGATCTCTCTTTTAGTGTTCGAAAATCCTATAATTCTTATAGTTTATATATTCAGAGAAGAGTGGAAATAAATACTCGAAAGGTTTTTGTCCCAACCGTTTGCATAATATTTAATTCTATGATAATTATGTACAAGTTTTATAGTTTTATTCATGTCCACTTCATTATTGCTAGAGCCATCGTTTACCCTAATAAGTACAGTGCAAATTCTTTCGTTTGATATTGATATATGTTTTAGAAGTTTTGCCATGATACAAGTCGTTATTACATACGTTATTTTATCCTTATAACTAGGCGAGTTGCAGTATATTATTATTGTAATGGAAATTAACGAAATCGTAATTCACTAACGAGGAAACCGATTCAAGTGTGACATGAAATTGTGAACGAGTTTAGGCTCAGTTGAAGTGTTTTTGTTAACAATGAATTCCATTAGAGGGAAAAACCCTCGATCTCAACCGTCTCGGAGATATAGAGGGTAAGGAAAAGCTGGTGCTCTGATATTTTGTGGATTTTCGGGTATGTTGCGAGTGAATATGTTGGAAAATTGTATCTAAACGTTAAGAAAGATGCACCAAAGCGAATGAAAGTGGTATTGAATGTTGTGGTGAGTGGCGTAGCTTTTACCCGGGGCCGGAAAAAGAAGAGGCTATAAAGAATAACAAACGCCATTGACACGAAGAACAAAATTGTACGATATTACTTGCTAATATGTCAAGCCTTAATTCGTAGAAAATGAGAAAAAGCTATATGAAAATGTATTAATTATATTGCCAAAGGAACAGAGACGTTATTATGTGAGCAAAAATACAATATCTTATGCTGTGCAAAAGCGCTATAGTAAAACAAATCAAATAATATGAAACACATTGTTGCAAACGTTCACCATTTTTATATTTTTCATCCTATTTGACCTGATGATGCTTTTATTCGATTCAGCACACCAAGAAACCTAGACATAGATAACATACACGCCTATTTCAGGCAACAATAGAACTCCGGTGTTTTCTCTCGAAAACATTCTTCCCCTAGAATTTTTATGGACTCTCCGGTTTTGCAACCACCATGTCTAAGGCGACGAATTACTAAAGTTTCGTAGATGAAGAAATTATTCGTTTTTGAAAGTCTATTTTATTTGTACTATTACTACATATTCAAAACTTCGCAAAGTATCGGAGCACCAGCCTTTCCGTTATTCTTCTATACCTCCGGAACAGTTGTGATCGAGGGTTTTTCCCTCTAATATGTGCAATCGTACACAAAAACATTGCGTTTGCGCATAAACTCGTCCATAATTTCGTGTCACACTTAAATCGGTTTCCTCGTAGAGTAAAGTTCGTTGTACTTAGTGTAATGCATGCTACTTAGTAATGTTAGAGGTGCGTATTTTTTACTAATGTCTGGAATAACATTAGCATTTTTCTGTGTGAGAACATCTCTGGGATCAGTTCAGAATATAGTTTGAGAACGACTCAAACTCGCTCCCCTAAGGATAAGTTTCTCTGCCTCACTCAGATACCGCGATCCCACTGCTTCAGGCGAAGTGTAGTAATATAAACTCATCTAACTGTTTTATCAGTTACTAACAAAAGACTAATTTCTTTGAAAGCATGTTTCGACTTTTTTGCTTGTCATTTGTCGTTCTCTCTTGAAGAAGAGTCATGAGTTCGTATGATGTTAATTCATTTTCTTGTCCAGAATGAGGTACACAGATGAACGATTTTTCTTTCTCTCTCTCTTACAAACAAGCAAACATACTATCTACATCTATCTATGTTATATACAGGGCGTCTCATAAGTCCGTTTACATAGGCCATCTTGGTAACTATTGAAGATACTAAAAAATAATAAGAGAGCAACGTTGTTGGAAAATATGCGTTTTCAATCTAAAATGTTGGAATTTTCGGAATTGGATCAACCATTTGGGCTGTACACTGGTATAGCGCCCAATGGTAAAGAAAAATGCAACGTTTCCACGTCTTTGTTGGACAACAATGAAGAAAGTGCATGTGGTTTGAAGTATCCTGGACCAAGAATAGAAGGGACGGCCAACATGCAGGATATGATATAGGATCACACGCAACATCAATCCAAGGCAGTGGCGTCATCATCAATACCGGAGGGACAGGTACGAAAAATAAATTGAATTGAATTTATTCACTGCAAATTGGTATTAATTGCTTAGTGATGTCAGCGAGACGAGCCAAGAGGACAATTGAATAAAATTAGAAATGGCTTAAGTGTCAATTTCTTTTTCGTGCCTGCCCCCTCCCGCTCTGATGTTGACGCTACTGCCTTGGATTGATGTTGCACGTGATCCTTCTTCATATCCTGCATGGTGGCCGTCCCTTCTATTCTCCTTGGTCCAGGATACTTCAAATCACATGCACTTTCCTTCATTGTTGTCCAACAAAGACGTGGCAACGTTGCATTTTTCTTTACCATTGGGCGCTATACCAGTGTACAGCCCAAACGGTTGGTCTAATTCCGAAAATTTCAACATTTCAGATTGAAAACACAGTTTCCAACAACATTGCTCTCTTATAATTTTTTTCGTATCTTCAATAGTTACTGACATGGCTTATGTAAACGGACTTATGGGACACCCGATATATATATATATATATATATATATATATATATATATATATATATATATATATATATATATATATATATATATATATATATATATAATGTGTGTGTGTACGCACAGGCGTACACAGAAAACAAAAATAAGTGACTTTCTGTAAATGATAAATGCTCTGGCGAACATGCTGTACCTCAAGCAGGTTCCATTTCCCTAAAGGTCAGGAAAGAATTGTATTTCAGTTTTGCCAACTGATAATCGTTTGCTATCTCAAGTAATTTTATTTGAAAGGGTACGATTTGTTGCATTAAAGTACGATTCGAATTATTGCTAATTTTTACATAAAGTTACGTGTATTACTTCGTAATTTGTATTTATGCATGTCATAGTGCACACGAGTTACATAGACAAACAGAAATAAACAGGTAATTGGTGAGAGTCCCGATCATATGTAAGTTTAGCTAACAATGCTTATATCAGCTGGCCTTGTCTAAGGCGTTGCTCATCATCATTTATTCTACTCAGTTCTTTACTTTTCAAATTTTGTGCATAAACATTATTCTTCCCTTGCGAAGCTAGCGACTTCTAGCAAAAATTTAAATAAATGAAATGCTTAATTATTGTAGCTTTTCTCTTCTTCTTCTTCTTCTTCTTCTTCTTCTTTTTAAATCGTAAAAGAAAGTAATTCCATTATTGTAATCTTGATCTGCAGTCCATATTATCTTCCCATACTCTTCGGAATCTCATTAATATCATGGGTTTGATACATAATGTTAACCGTTGTATAGTAGCCTGTTTCCCCTGAACTTAAAGTTTCCCCTAAACTTAAAGAAGGCTTTCTTTACATAGAGCGAGTAAAAAAATTCAAAGTACTTTGAGGTGAAGTAAAGTAAATCTTCGAATTTTGTTATTACTATTATTTTTAAATATATATTTTAAATGTTTAAAATTGTAACTTAGGCTAAATCTGGACGTGGTTCATGGGCAGATCGTGGTTCCTGGTACTATAAATTACCTATATTATTAACATTTATCTCTAGACTTAATTTTCCGTAATGATGATTATGGGACGTGGGCTTAGTTTATGATAGGAATACAGATTGGCCAGGTGGAGATCTTATTTCACCTCGTGTACCACATCGGAAAAGATGTAGTAGAAGCTGTCGAGTATATTATTAGTCTAGTTGTTTAAACAAGTTGACACCTCTGATAAGCAATGGTCTTCAAAACTAGCATGGATTAATATTAGGTTGATTCATGCTTTCCATCATATTAATCGAACAACTATGTCATTGTTTGTTGTTTGTGGTGGTAGGAAATGGAGCTGCCGGTCAGTATGTGGAAAAACTTTTTCACCTGGGTAGTATGTTTTTAGGATGCTTCTGCTTTTGCTGGTCATCGTTTGATGGTGGTCTGTTAATCCAACTCTCATTTCCTCTCGGAGCATCCGGACGTTTAATAGTTAATGGTAATGGCTGTGGGCAATTACATTAAGCTCGACATTGAAACGAAAATGTAGAACGTAATTTTGATAACACGTGCGTTTCAAGCTTCAGCTTATCTTGTGTGCGTTTTCTGGCCTAGTCTAATCCTCTGGGGAATGACCCATGCAAATTATTTCCGAAACAGTTTTTGATTTTTTTTTTCTCTCTTTTCTTCCCATACTATCACTTGGTATGGTTGCATTATTAAAATTTCAGTCGCATATAGCAATTTATACAATTCATGTGTTTTGCTTTGTGTCGTTACATTATTTCTTTAAATAATGCCTTTGGTGTATTTAACATTGTGATTATAAATTTGAGAAGTATGATAGACGATTAAAGTAATTTCTTTTCTTAATGTTAATAGTCCACGCAAAATTTGATCGACAACTGTATTCAACTAAAGAACCTTATTTGATATTTTAGTACACTTTTAGATGCGTGATTTGTAATTTAAAGATAATAATGTTTTGTATAAAGTGTATTAAATGAAATAGAACATATAATTCAGCACTTCGCGTGTTTGTTCCATAGACTAAACGATAATTAACACAAGGAATGATGATGGGAGGAATTCGCATCGTCAAATGTTGAAAGTATTGAAAAATAGAAGTATTAAAGTTAAAGGAGATAGTAGGCTACAAAGTTGTTTTGGGAATAGAGAGAGGATTTACTCCGTGAAGTAATTGCTCTTCATTGGTAGAGTTCTTACTTCCGGGACCCAGGTTTGAGCCTTGCTTTATAGTGTTTATTCCGAACTAGCACTTTTTTTTTTTTTTTTTTTTTTTTTTTTTTTTTTTTGACAACGTTCGTCTTTCACGTTCTCCTGTTTAGGAAATCTAATATTCTCGGGCGGAAGAAGTGAAAAAGATGTAAGTTCAAGATTAGCGCAAGCTAGACAAGCATTCAATAGGAAAAGAGGACTGCTAACATCAAGAATGTGTCGTTGGACGTTCGAAAATGATTTATTATGACGAAAACGATTAAAACGATTCTGGTATGGAGCGTGGCGCTTTACGGATCAGAGACGTGGACATTGAGAAAAACTGAAATATCCAAGCTGGAAACACTTGAAATATGGTGTTGAGGCAGAATACTGCGCATATCATGGACCGAAAGGGAAAGGAATAAAGACATACTAAAGGAAATTATTGAAGAATGACAGATCATGAATATAATAGGAAAAAGCCAGGATAACAGCATGCTTGGCCATCTTATTCGACACTCCGTTTGGATCACCGTATTGTTAGAGGGAAAGACAGAAGGAAAACCAGGAAGAGTAAGACCAAAGATAGAATATCTGTATGCAATTACGAAGAAGACTTTATCAAAATACAGAACAACTCTACCAAGGGAGAGAAAAGTTTTAAAAATTCCATGTTGCCCACCAACATATAATTGAGGAAGAAAGTGTTATTCACAGGCTATTTAGTCTTGTACCTATTTGTTACCGTCATCTCGAGCCTTAGCCAAAACCAAGATATATTTCAAGAAAAACTGAACTATTTTGCAAGTAAAATAACTTAGTTTTTTTTTTTAATATATACAGTAAGGGGGGAGTACGATGCCTTTTGAGTGTGAAATTTCGTAGTAATGTAACTTGATGTTTCTTTAGTACACTGTAGAAGAAAAATTATCCTTGGTAAAAATTTAAAAACCGTAATAGAGTCCATGTAAATGTTTGTTAGCTAATGGAGTAGATTACATTGAGGGAATCCACGCTATACTGATTGGGTTGTTTCTTTTATCATTTGAGAAAATCCAAATTTTGACATTGTTCAAGATCAGTTGTAATCAAAACTTGCATATTGTAAATTAAAAAAAAATAACCTTTTGTAAAATGTATACTAAATTTCAGAAGAAACATGTTTATGTTGCGTTGCATTGTAGTATTTCGTATGACACGTTGATAGTTCGTTACTTTGTTTATGCTATATCGTTACGTCTCCTTAAACGTGTTTTCCAGTTGTAATTTCATGAGGTTACAGTTCTTTTGCGTTCTTGTGTCTCTAGTACCCGCTTTTCACGCATACACTTCAATAAGAGCTGTGTGTTCTCATTTCCTAATGGCTTAGTTAAGTCCCTGGGCAATGCTTGTGGTTTAGAACAACCCTCTAGGCTCTTGCTTTCCATCAGGCTTTCGCCCTTGTGTTTGCATGTGAATATGTATGTGTGTTGCTTGTAAGATCTCATACGCGAGCTTCTCAATATGTGCGCGAGCCTTTCTCGAGGAGATTATGCTACTTAGACCTTGCAACAGTTTTCTTCAGTTACACGCTTTTGCACGTTGTTTTCGTCGAAGTAACAGAGCCATCTCACATCACATTATAAAACGGAAATGTTCCGAGAAATTAATTTTGATGGTAGCTTCGCATAGTCTTTTGGAGCGTCTCGCATCTAAGAGGAATGGCGCTGGAATGCGTGTGCAGCCTCTTTCTCTAGCAGACAATTTCCTTAGCCAGGAATTCCCATTGTTTTAGTATCTTTTGAGATGTAGCAGCTATATCGTCTTCAAATCGTTGATAACCCTTTATTTTCTTGTATACAGTAAGTGTGTGTGTGTGTGTGTATGGTCTTCTTGCTTCTCATTGTGTGGTCATTCTACTACTCTTATATGGGTGACATAGTTGCCAAGATGTTCTAGCGCATTTTAAAATAAGGAACATCTTTTCTTCCTTCTTCTGACGAGAAAGCTTCGTTACGAAACTATAGCTACGTTTCTTTTTCATAATTTCTTTCTGGTAAATGAAAATACTTTCTATTGCAACATTTTTAGTGTAGCTGTACACGAAACGACCGTTGCTAAACATTCGTGGTAAAATATTGCGCCTTTATTTGCTGTGAAAAGAACTCATTTGCGTGATGTTTCAAAATAATTTTCATTCTGCTGCTGTTATAAATGTATATGGCTTAGCATTCTTCTATATTGTAAGGGCAAAGTAAAATTTTCGTGATGTTACAACTAGAATCTTGTTTCTTTGCTTTTCGTTAAAAAAAAAAAAAAAAAAAAAAAAAAAAAAAAAAAAAACAGGGGGAATGAAAATGTATGTGAGCATTAATACTATTAAGCATTTACGAAATTTTATGTGATAGTTATTGCATGATATTTCCAAATATTTTACTACATAATTGATTTCTTTATCTATGTATAATTGACTTCAAGCCTGTGTCACTTTCTTGTTGGAAATCGGAACTAAGATGTAAATTATTATTATTAATAATAGTAGTAGCAGTATCACTTTATTTAGCAATCATATTGTGGAGATTAAAATCTGTGCGAAACAATATATTAAATTGCTTGATTTATGTTCATGTTAGCCATTGTATATATAGTTTTTCCAAAATATGGACACTGTGTTTAGTTGAATATAAAATAATTGCACTGCAATTTTATTATTCCTCGCTTAAGGTTTATTTGTAGGCAGTGTTTATATATACGACTACATAAATATTTATATACTTGTATATACTGATGAATTTCTAAAATTTAAATTTGTATCAAAAAATAGTGGAAAATACGTTCCGAGTATAAGTTATTTTCTTCCATGTAATTTGTTTGAAATAGAAGTAAATGATAAACCTTAGATTATTTGGTCTTGTAGTGTTTGTCGTCCTAGTGTTAAATGTATGAATATGCAGAGAAAATATTTGAAGAAGTAATTTAACAAGTTTACGTATCATTGTTTTGTATTTTTACTTTTATTTAGTGACATTCTTAATGACGTCATCTGATCAGGTACGTCATCTATATTTTTAGGCAAACTTGCTTTGATCACCCAAGTGGTGCACTTTAAACTGAACTACGAGTGGTCACCCCATCAATTCCCAGTTCATTTCAATTAAATCTTGACCAGAGTCCGATGCTTTTTAAATTGAAATAGTCTCGTCTCAATTTCCTTGCAGTCCTGGGTCAACAACAAAATCTTACATCCTCGCTAAGTGCATGCACTGTATTCACCTGCGTGGGAGCATTAGTTAAACTTTTACCTAACAAATACCACGTTCCGTCCTGTAAATTTAATTAGAATTGATACTTGTAAACTAAATACATGGTCAAGTAAATAAGTCACTAAGGTAGAAACGAAAAGTTCCTTACATATACGGAAGTTGAAGATTATCATGATGGTATAATAAAACTAATATATTAATTAACAGTTTAATAATAATATATTTAATATTATAGTATAATTACGATGCGATTTAATGCTTTAAATTCGTGTCGAAGATTCCTATTCAGGTTGCTTTTATCCAGGTTTGGGTACCTGAGATAGAAATAGTGGACATCAGTTACAGTGAGTCTACTTCATAAGTCATTTTATTTTAATATTATGACTAATCTGCTGTTTCAATTATGCAGTTAGCTTGGAAGGAGGTCATGTTCTAATTGTTGAAATCGCCGTTAGATATAGGCATAATTATATCTGTTCTATTCCATCATGTACATATTCATGAAAAAGAACATAATTCATAAATTCCAGTTCCCAGTCAGTAATACTACATGTGTGAAAACCCCATCTGTGTGTATGAGGTTTCAGGTGCAATAGATAAAACAGTCTGTTAAATAAATGGAAGCTCTCTCATATATATAAACGCGCTTTTTTGCATTTACGTGGAGTAATTTTCTTCTTCGCCTTATGCCGCAGTGTAGCATGTGTCGAAATGTTTTCTATTTCAAGATTGTCTCATCCAATTTAAACCACATCCATCACTATCAGAAAATTTCATCACCTGAATGGCTTGTTTGCTTGTGGGTATATATCTGATCTTTACAAGCTTCTATATGAAGTGTCAGGAACAGTGTTCTGAACGCATTTCCTTTCAACCATGTTAGAGACTTAACTGCAAGGTTAGGCATTTATATTTGCTTACGTATGTGTAAAGGGATGCGCGTACCATTTGTAATGTTGGTGTACATATATCATATGCAAGATTACATATAATTACAGAGCTGTGCGAATGTGTGCATTTGTTGTGTCTTCTTGTTGAAAACTTCTTTTTCAACGAAGAATACCGTACTTTGTTTTTAAGAGACTTCCGACGTTGCCTGAAATGCATACTAGGAGAATTTATTAAACATAGAGTAAGAATAACTAAACTATCGAGATAAGATATTATATAATGTCCAGATACTATCAGTTATTCGGATCTAACCAGTAGTCGTCCGTTTCGTTATCCGTAATCTCTCTGTATAAAAGTAGTAGTGGTGACTGACTGATCAACGACCAGGCCAAACCGCATAAGCTAGAAACTTGAAATTTAGACAGTGTATAGAATTTGTGACGTAAGGTACCACTAAGGAAAGATTTTTAGAAATTTGACGGGGAAAAGGAGAAATGAGGTGGCAGTGATTACAGTAAAATGTCCATATCTCCGAATATCTGAAGGGGTGAGACATGGAATTTGGTATATTGACTTCTAATTTAAAATAATTAAGCACTTGTTTCAGCATTTTTTAAAAATATTTTCCCTACCAAGGAAGAGAAGTTTGGACATAAAAAAAAAATGGAGGTTGCAATTGTCAAATAAGATGGCCATATCTGGAAGTCCATTAAGATTATAGGAATATGGGAGGTGCGAGTCCATAGGCAGAGCAAATGCGGGGATCTGGGGGCAAAATTCCCAGGTAGCCGAGGGCTAGTTTTATTGCAAAACCCTTCAAAATCAAGAATTTTGGAGTGTAAAACATTTTCATCTAGTTACTAGAATTGATGACGTCATGGACTTGAATTTGTGTTTGATTTTATCCGAGTTATTTAACGCTTGTTGAGTTGTTTTTTTTTTTTTTTAACCAACTTACCTAAATAATCATTTAGGCAGAGAATTGTGTGCTTGTATTAATCAGAAGAATGGTTTTTAATATTTCGCCTAATTTATAGCCTATTTTACGCTAGCAAATCTCTACGTATATTGCCGCAGATATTATTTGCAGTCCCCTTTATCTCTGAAACCGTTACCAATTTCATGTTCCTAGAATATCTCGATGTATATATATATATATATATATATATATATATATATATATATATATATATATATTTGTTATGTCTGGATGTTTAAGAAAGAAAGAAAAGAAACTACTTTGGAATGACATTTTCAACAGTTCGTTGTGATCCAAGACCAAGTCCTACCCTGTAGATGGTACCGAAACTCATCTCAATCCATTAAGTAGTGTTACTTGTTCTTTCTCCCTCCCACTATCTTAATTCTTGAAAGTATATGAAATGTTCTGCAAATTTCAAGATGCTGCCATGAAGCAAATTCCATACCTATCCAGTTATCAGTTAAGAAAAATGCCTGCCCCTTCCTACGCGTCAGTGATGTATTCTTGCAAGTGGTAATCACAGGCCATTAAGTTGACCAAAGGTAACATTCTCGGTTCTAAATAACATGTCTTCTAGGGAGAGAAAGCATGAGATTGCGTGTGTTTCTCTTTGTTTTCTTCTAAATACATTTAGTTAACTGTCTTATCTTTCATCCTTTTTGGTTTTGAAAGTTATTTATTTCTAAAATTTAAAACAGAAATTGAGATTATCTCATAATATTATTTTTAAGTCAACGTAAAATATAACATTGTAAAATAATGTAACTCACGTCTTTGAAACCCACCTGAAACAAATGATCCTGGAAGTACCCGGCAGAAATACTTTGTTTGTCCATTCATTATGCTTTGAAAGAGAAACTTTCCATAAACAAGCGTTTCTTTACGCCCAGTGTTTCAAAAAGAAAGTAAAAATATTGAAATTTACTATCCTGTATGGAACTGTACATTCAGAAATTGATATCATAATAGCCTGCATCAATTCGTGGCGTCATCATATCAAAGTTGTACTTAGAAAATAGAAAAATGCCGCTGTGATAATACCGGAAAAAGTTACTTATTTTAGAATCTAACGTCCCATTTCAGTACCGAAGCCATATGAAACTTGAAGATATAATACTTTTAAACTTAATTAATTTATCATAACCTTAATCTCTTTAAGTCCTCGTATACCATTATAAATAATAATTTGCGGTATGAACATGGTGTGGAATCCGAACCGCATGAACTTCCAGAAATCGAACCTGTTGTAAACATGGCTATATTTTTAAGGTGATCATCACTGGTATCTGCGTAGCTTATAGATACGAAAAGATACTGCATTTTTTTAAAAATAAATATCTAATTTTGATGGCATTTAAAAAAAATAGACATAAGTGAGACAAAATAAATATTTTGTATAATATTCCTTTAGCTTTGAGCAATTATGGTGCTATTGATCTAAACTATGCAATAAATGAGGGGAAAGAAAGATCTTGCGTTCTCCAAACAGCCCTTCCAATTTCAGCAGACACTCTAGCTTTATTTTAAAATATTGTCATATATTCACAGCAAGCACTTAGCATGTCTCAGTATACGGGTAAGTGAAATGTATTGTAAGAAGAAAATAATATAATAATTTTTGAAATGATGAGTTAAGTGTAAAAAATATCTATTCGCCTATAAAGAAAACAATCAGATTTTCGGAAATGCAATTCACCTCTTTGCGCTGTACGAGTGTATTTTGGCTCTTAAATTGTAAGAACATTCGTGCTTTAGTATGGGGATATTTCCTTTATCTTCTTTCAATAATATATTTTTTTCTTTCCCAAAGAAATTAAGATTGTTGTTTATCGAATCAAAGGATTCCCAACATAGATCCTCAACATTCAGTTCGAATGTGAGGCAAACATTTGTTCCACTAGCTATGTGTTGTTAGTTTTCGGCATCCGTTAGTATTTTATTTATTTCTTAAAAATATAGTTACTAAAGCCACAAAGCGGAAAATTTACCAGAAGCAAGACAGAAAGACATAGCAGAAAGATATACTGGTCAAAGAGATACAATGCATTATATTATGTAGGAAGTACCTTCAAATTATAGACTGCAGGTTAATGTTGTGATAGGTAAAACATATTAAATAGTAGTTATACTGTTGAGAGTAGTTTTACTGTCTAACGTAAATGCCTAAATGAAAGAGATTTTAAAATCCTTCTTTTGTAGCAACACACACAATACCCACCCCAGTATTCTCGTCTCTTCTATTTCTTCCGTTATATTTTATTTAGTATTCTTGTGTGCTTCATGACTTTGTTGTACGTCTCTCTGTTGGAGTTCATTGAGGATGATCTTAATTGAAGCAGACAGGAGGAAGGGGGGTTCGGCAGGCAGTAAGCGCACAAGAGTGTCCTTCGAAGCTTTGGCGAGACGGTTGGAAAAGTGCAGAAGAAAGAGAAGGGATGGAAGAACTCAGTAGTAGAGGGAGTAAAGAATCCATTTCTCATGTTATTCCGAGCACTGTTATTTCAAACGTTAATTAAAGCTAAGTTCAGCTGGCCTCGTATCCCCGGGTCCTGCAGACCCTGTTTGTCTTTAATTTCCGAATCTGAATATGAAGCAGACCCAACTGGTGAGATTTTGAATATTCTGGTTGCTGTCTTTGTGTACTGCTGGAACAGACAGCATCTCCTCCCACCCCACTGTACTCTTTTGTTTCAGTTCAATTTATATATCCATATACCGTAAGTTTATTTCGCCCAAGTGTTCTTTTATTTGTGAGTAAAGGTATGCTCACAGGTGAACTGAAAACGAATGAATATTGCCAGTACATCATAGGTGTTTTTCCATTGCATAATTTAACTGGAGTGCAAACTGGAAATGTTCTGTGTATTATAGTTCTCAGCTACACCTTCATCTAGATGTGGTAATTATCCGTTTTAATACCGGTCACTTATTGTATTCCCTCTCTTTTTTCTATCACTGCACTTTGTATCACGTTCCTTAAGATGGAATTTCGTCTCAATCAGTAACCCAGACAGTTTCTCATCCATTAATTACACCCAAAATCCTATTGTTCTTGCCTACTATCTCTATCATTTCATCGTTTTCCCTTCCAACACAGCTAATTTTATCCTCTCTTTTCCATGCTGAGATTTCGAAAGTTTCTAATGATCTTTCGTTGAATTTCTTTATTTGCCAAGTTGCTGCCGCATACTGTATTGGAAATAAATGATCGACAATATTTAAGTTCTTTCTCTTTCATCCCTATATCGCTTTCGTCACTCCTTTACTTGCATTTGTTCCGTGTTCGCACTTCATCATATCTTCATCAATAATACTGTATGGGTACGAACAAATACTGTATAAAGTCGTCTCTTTTTTTTTTTCTTTCTTTTTCTGCTTCTGTATTTGATATAGGATCTCAACATTCCAGTCACCGTTGTTTTTGTTTGCCATTTAATTCATCTCAGGGGCCGCGGTGGCTCAGTGGTAGAGCGTTCACCTCTGGTGCATGGGGTCCCGGGTTCAAACACTGCTCCCGCCAAGTAAATTTTGTGATGGACAAACACCGTTTGCGTGGATTTTCTCGGGGTTCTCCCACTTTCTTCATTCCACCATTTCATTCATTTTTCATAATCACCGTCTCCTTTAGCCTAATCGGCATAATTGTGGGACGTAAAACTCATTTCATTTCATTTTTTAATTCATCTCATACTCTTCGCTGCGGCCAATCAAGTTTCCTGATATCTTATTATTAATTTTGGTTCAAGTTTCCATAATAAGAACTAGATCTGCAAATCGTGTACACTTACTTCTGTTTCGTAAGGAAGTGCACTCTTCCGTATGTAGATCCTTCACCATGTCTTGTAGATATACAGGGTATTTCAAAACAACACCAACAACAACATTTGGGAGCCGATTCCTGACACTAAGATTAGACAAAAAGTATAGACCAATCTGGGTGCACAAATGCTTCCTTTCGTTGTTATAGGCTGTCGAAAACACGAAAAAATGCACTTTAAAGGTTCATAGCTCCAAAACTATGGGATCTACCATGGTCGGGTCAAGACTTCACTTAGGAACTAATATGTGCACTATCCAAAAATCCATGTTCGAGAATCCTGCGGTACTTCCGCAACAGTGTTTATAGAGGCAATCTGGCTACGGGCATGTAATTTGAGGTACTCTCCAACAACTACCTATTTAAAAATTGTTGCGGAAGTACAGTAGTATTCCGAAACACGGATATTTGGATAGGACACATACTAGTTCCCAAGTAACGTCTTGGTTCGACTATGGTAGATCCCATAGTATTGGAACTATGGACCTTTAGTTATCCCCCCCCCCATTTTCTGCAACTTATAACTCCAAAACGAAGCATTTGTGCACCCAGGTTGGTCTATACTTTTCGTCTTATCTTGGCGTCAGGAATCACCTCCCGAACGTTGTCGGTGTTGTTTTGAAACACCCTGAATATGCATTAAATATCGTTGGTAAGATGCTACACCGTTATCAAACTTTCCTCGTCGAAATCTGTCGAAATCTCTAATTCAAATTATTTTAGGATCACATTTGTTTTAATTCCTTACAGTATTCAGTAAAAGTACGTTCTACTGAAAGTTTGACAAAGCTAATGCGCTCCTTTATGTTTAAAGTTTCTAATGGATCGTACGGTATGCTACAACGAATTTTTCTTTACACCTAACCGTACACCGAATTTTCCGTGCACCGAATTTCCTTACACCAAATTTTTCTACACCGAGTCTTTCTGCTCCTCATTCTGCTGACTAGTTTCCCATTTTTTTAAATTCTCTACTGCCATCGTAATACCTTCTTGTTTAATCTGAATTTCATAGATAGAACTCTGTATACATTTTCTCGTATTCTGTACTGTTTCTATTTTTTCTGCGTTCGTACATTTTATTTTATATTATTATTCCGTTTATTATTATGTTTGTTTTCCTTTCGTAATTCGTTATTGTACTTCCCGTTTGGGTTGCCTGCGAAACGAGACGAGATAGCTTCAACTCTTGTTTCATAGGCAACGCTAGTACTTCGTACACATCGTTTTTGTTTCCTCCGTATTATATTGTTTTCAAGACATTTTTTTTCCCCGTAATATTCTGCAAAATTTCTTTCTTGACCCATTTATTCTAAGCCGTTCCTAGGTCGCGGTATCCTTATAATTATTTTGGAGTATCATGTATGTGAAATTTAATATGTTTACACCTCCTATTATACTCACATCTATCCTTTCTGCGTTTGACTGCTTTTCTTAAATGTATTGTTTGAAGCGATTTCTTACTTGTTTTTCAACTCTTGAGTTTCTGTCTCGTTAGGGGTCACAGTTTATCAGTGATAGAGCGTTCACCTCTGGTGCATGGAGTCTTTGATTCGATCCCAGCTCGCGCCAAGTGAGCTTTGTGGTGGAAAACACCGTGTGCGTAGATTTTCTCGAGGTTCTCCCGTTTCCTCCCACTTTCTTCATTCCAATATTTCGTTCATTTTTCTCGTCATTACCGTTTCCTTTAGCTTAGCCAGCATAATCGTGGGACGTTGTAAAACTTAGATTTCATTTCATTTTTTTCTAATTTCTTACTTTATGCATTTCTTCTGGCTATATTTTATTAGTTGAATTGTATAGATAGATAGATTTATCCAAAACATGGCTTTTAGCAGAGAAAATGTATGTTTCGATGTCAGCATTCTTTAAATTACTCGAAATGAACAATCTATTTGATATCTCCAACTATCTGTTCCGGATGTTCATGTATTTCATCTTTTTGCTAGTTGAACGAATTGTTCCTAATTACGAGATAAGTGTGACTACAAAAATTGACCAGACAGTCACTTCATTCATTTCTTGCTAGACACTACTTTCCCCCTGTCTTTCGCACAATTGCATTAAAATCTCTTCGTGCAGTTGCATTCACTATGCACTAATCTTCCTGTCTGATTCCTTCTGCTCTTTGTTTTATAAAATTATTTTTCGTACTTATGTTATTTACTTCATAGTCCGTACATATTTCTGGATCGCTACTTCCCTTAAGTGTTTAACGCCAAATGTCCGTTTTCAATAAAATCATTGTTTACTACCTTGCCAAAATCACTGTCGCGCCACTACGATCGTCCTGTAGTAACGTGAGTAAAATATCCTATATCCTTTCGTTCTCAGTTCATCATTACTTTTATTTATCTCTAACTTTACAAACTGCTATCAAGTGTAGATTATTTTATTTAATCTTTTCATGTAAGACTTCTATTTTCCGTTTGTGTAACATCTTATGTACGTTCCATTGTCTTGTCTTGATTTTTTTCTTGTTTTTTCTCTCTAGCTAACTTCCTGTATTGTTATTCTCTCGTGTGGTAATCTTTCCCAAGATAGTTCTTTCCGGGAGACTCGAATGAGGGCATATTTCACCTCTGGGTCTATGTTTTTCCTTGCGAAAGAATATTATACATATATTATCTTCGTTTTCTTTGCTAACTAGGCAAAATATAAGGATAGTTTTCCGTTGCTTTCCTCACCGCCATATCCTAGTCATGAGAGTCATTCTACTCACGCCTGATGTCCTATGTTACCGTACCAGTGACTATGATTACCGCCAACTTTGACTAGTTACTGGAAGAATCGCTTCATTCTCCCAAGACACTTTTTGTCTCGTTACTCTTTTGTAGACAGTTTGTTTGGAGTGGCTCTTCTGATAGTGAACTACCACCGACATGCTGTAGTTCTAAATTTAGGGACACAATATTAAGTAACGCGAAAACATTTTCTTAGTGGTACCGGTATGGTCCATTGCAGAAGACTAACATTGAGTTTGACTTTCCTTTTACGCCTCGAATAAAAAATTCTGTGCAGATGTGCTGCGGATACTTTCCCTTTCCATTTCAAAATATTGCCTCTCAGAATTAAGAAAAAGCAACAGTGAAATCTTAATGTCTACGGTGTAACTTCATGACTATCCACATTTGCCTGGAGCAACATGTAAAACGTTTTTTTTTTCTTGTTGTTTTAAAGGTATACAAGCAAGGTTACTGGAATCATCATGATTTTTGTGCCATAGTGAAAAGAGAGAGGTCAGTTTTAGCTCCTTGTGCCTTCCGTTTCAGCATTCCAACACCATCCAATTACAGCAGGAATCTTCGCATCCGTGGGACCATCCTCTAGAATACCACACGCTTGTAATTTGTGAGTGCCGAGTAATGGCGCTATATGGGACAGTCATAGCTGTATTCCACTCTGTGCAAACAACCATCACATTTTCCGCTGCTCGAGCATTATTGCGTCACAGAGCTTGTGGGGGAAGAGTCTAGAGGGATGACCGTGCGTTGTAATCGTGTGACTGGAGAGAAAGCTTTTTAGTTGCTGAAAAAAAAAATACGTATTCTTCTCTCTCTCTCTCTGTCATTGTACAGGTCCCTCTAGCTTGAACGAAATTATATGACTGTTGAAATGTAGTTGTAGAGTTGTAACATTTCGTCTGAAATGAGTGGTAATTCGTTCGTTTATAGAAGCCTGGCAAGCAACAATTTTTACTTCTTGAACGTTAAGAAACTTAAAATAAATCGTGTTGTAATTTGTAGCGAAATATCACGTTGATGATTGGCCGTAGGGAAGATAAATGTGTTGGAGTTTGTTTAAAATTGAGAATAGTTGCAAAGTGCATATATATATATATATATATATATATATATATATATATATATATATATATATATATATATATATATATATATATATACGCGTGCGTGTGTGTAATTTCGGTTTTACACTTCTGCAGAAGCTCGTTATTTACCAAATACAAAGAATTCCTGATATTTGCTGATGAGACAATTAAAGAAGAAAGAAAAACAGAATGGGCATTAATCTTTCTTGAAAATAGACAGCTAAAGAATGGTTCAAAACATTTTTCTACAGGATCGTACGAATGTAAATGTGGCTTATCTAAATATAAATCTAGTTTCAAGTGCAGTCGTTAAGTGAGAGTGTTGCTGTGAATGCTAGTGGTGAGTGAGTTGGTGTGTGTGTGTGTGTGTGTGTGAGTGTGTGTGTCTGTATGTCTGTCAGTCAGTCAGTCAAGGAGATAGTTCCTTGCTTACCTTCTACACCATAATACTGTACAATAGTCATAACAGAAATGAACCCATTTTCATTGTGTTCTAAGAAAGAAAAGTGTGTTCTTTTGATTCAGTGACTAAGGATAAAAGCAAGTGATAAATTCGACGTAATATACAAGGTAAATCATTTATCTTGATACGCCCTTGTAACTCTTAAATCAATAAATGAGAACGTTGAAATTTTATGCCATGCAAATGTTAACAGAGAGATATTGTTTGACATACTTTGCGTTATAACCAGGTTAACAGTATTTCCAGCCCAATATAAAGTTACATTTTTTTTTTCGAATGACATTATGTCAGATTATTAAATCTGACATAATTTCAAATCTACATGTTAAGCGAAAACTTGTAATACCACATTTATTGTTAGTGTTGCAAATTACCCACTTGCCTACCAGTGACATCTATGGAGATATCATGAAAATGTGTCCTTTATTAAGGGTCGTATTAATCTTTGAGATGATGATTTTTTTTTTTTTTAGTAGATGCAAGGCATGAGTTAGTTCTACTATTTCTCCTTAGGTGACAGCACCTTACTGACAGAAACGCAAAAAAAAAAAAAAATCTCCGTAGATAGGCCTAGGGGAGCATTCAATTATGACACACACTTTTATTTTACGATAAACAAGTAGCAAATTCGAGATCGGAGGAAAGAAAAAAAAACTGTCTTTGATATCCTGTCAGTGTTGCTAACCAGAAGCAGCATAAAATCTCTTCAGAACATCAAAATTATCCGTTTTCAGTTCAAATGTTCAACAATGCTTTTTAAAAAATAAAGTCAGTAATATGAATACTCTCCTCTTGCGTGCACAATAACTATGCCCTATATAACGATCTAGACAATCTTTTAACAGTAAGAGTTCCTTCGTGGCTAAACTATTAACGTTAACGTGCCTTTGGCGTGGGAGACCTGGGTTCGATTCCCGGCGGGAGCTCATGTAGTTCGGATTCCACGTTAATCAGTAGGTCCACGTCTCATATAGCCTCGTTGTTAAACGGGACTTTAAACTTCAAATCAACTCTCAACTCTTTTAACAGCAAATGAAAACCTGGTATTACACCACCAAATATTTAAATGATACCTGGAGCGTAAGAGGTTAAGGATGCTACAGTATCACAAACACCAGCAAGACGGTATGTATAATATGGTTAATGAGATATAAAGTACAATTATCGTTAACTTTTAAATTTTTAATTTCTGTTTAACTGAAATATCGTACAATGATAAAACATGTATCAGTCGATAAATCACGACGAGCTAATATATATATATACTTGTGTAAATTCTAATTGTAGTTTTCGAGAAAATTATATTTTTTTTCATTGCGATAATAATTGATAGTTTTTACTCTGCTGGATCATATTTATCTATTGTTATGTCTTTTAACAGTGCCATGCATACTACTTGTAACATTAGCAGGAGCTAATGAGGAGGAAAGATAATAAAGACAAGAACAAACATTAAAAGTATTCATGTACTACCCATCTTGTAATTTTCATATGTATATTACAATGTAGCATTGTTCAATGTTGCGCCTTCCCCTTTTGTGGAATTTATTATTCAAAGTTTGTGGGAATTCCTTCTTGTTCAAGTACTATCTCGGTGTTTCGTACATTAAATACGTGTAGAATATTCTGTGTTTGTGTATATAGGTATATCTTGAAGGCAAAAAGCCATGGAAGCTCTCTGTGAAACTGACAGTAGCTTGATAGAAAACCCTTTTGCTGCGTGGAGAACCTGAACGACGACGAACGACAAAAGAAACTGCGGCCAATTGAGTAGCTCTAGGTGCCGGCTCTCTTTGTTCGAAGAAGAATATCAGAAACTGTGGAGAGGGAAATAATAATAAAAAAAAGAAATGGAGAAAAAACAATCAAGAACCAGAGATGAAACATAGAAATGGACAACGGGCGCAGCTGAGCCCTTGGGCTATCGAATTGAAATGCTTTAAACCGTTTTCATTGGGAGGTGCTGAGTGTGCTGTGCAAACGGCGAGCGTAACATTGAGCAAACGTCTGGTGTTAGAGTACTAATATCTATTCGCATAAGAGGGTGGAATAGAGAAGAAGAGGAAATATAATTTACATATTCTGAAACACTATTCATTCAACTTGTAAAATTTAATGTAATACCACTGTAGTTTCGATGCTAAGTCTTTGTTAATCTTACCTGCGAATACTGATTCTTGTAGAGAGGACGTTTATTTTTTATCTATAGGATTTGTTCCTTTTGTTGAATCCTTCATTTTTCTTATAATTGAAATTTTTCGCAGAGGAAACTCTTACAAAAGAAGGGGATGAGAGGGAGAGGACACTAGCGGAATTCTAGTTCAGTTATGGAAAAGATGATACAGGCGACACTAGAATTCGTTCAAACAATCAATGGGAGAAAGAATACCCGATAAAACGTACCAGCGACAAAACGTACCCTCGACGAAACGTACCACTTCATAGGACGGTATATAAGTGTGTATATATATATATACCGGCCAAAATAAGGTTAATGTTACATCTCCAAGTAAGTGCACTACTTAGTGACTGGAAACGAAGTAGTGCAACTGTTAACAATTGACATGTATACAGCTTTTGTTTGCTCTTCTTTTGAGAGAAGTGAGCGCAAACGTGTCATTTCAATGGTAGATAAAAAATTATACTTTATCTGCATTTTCCGCGCGGAGCTCTTTGTACTTCTTAATACTAAGTTGAATTGCTGTGCCTGAAAATGCATACAATTAGAATTCTTCCACGTAGAAGACCCCAGTTCGGTTCTTGGTGGGAGTCCATGTGTTCCATACCCCATGCTGAACTGCTAGTCCATGTCTTACAGGCTTGATGGTGAAAGGATGATAAGTTGATCAACCAACTATTCTGTTTGATTTGTAATTATAACTGCGTACATTATAGCTGTTTGAGACCTAAAATGTAAGTTAAGACAGAAGTTTTGTAAACATTTATACTTACAAGCAATAATAATCTTTCTTATTCATTGACGAGAAGTTGCCAATTTACGTGTATGGTTAGTTTAACTTAATACTAAGGATTTTACATCTACTCATTATTAACTGAACTCGGAGAGGTCATTTGGAATAACAATTTGCATCAATAGACACAATGTCACTTAGTACTTTGATGTTAACGTAATTAGTGAGTACTAAAATCACTGGAGTACTAAAATTTTTACATATACTCACGAAAAATAACTTCGTCTTGAATCACGGGAAACTATTAGCGAAATTAAGTAAACTTTTAAGTATTAGTGAATTGTTTATGATTGAGTTCTATAATTTTATTATAACGAGTTCAATCTCCGTAGAAAACTTCGATTTTTGCCATGCTCTCTCTGTCTGCCGGACATTCCTAAGAATTCTTTCCTTGTACAGATTTGTTACTAGTCTGCTTTCTTTCCTTGTGATACCTACATTTTCGTATGCTTCTTTCTCCCCCTTTCAAAAAATCTTGTTTTTGAAGTCTTGTCGCGACCCATGCAAATGACAACCAGAACTCTTTCAAATCATGCGTTGTTGGGTGAGAATACGTACTATATATACACACATGCACTCACACACACACACACGACACAACATATAATATTCTGACATGCAAATTCGAAATGAAAGGGAAAAATCCTTTCTTTGTGAAAAGTTCAGGATCATGTCACGTAGTTTGAAAATTCTCCTGGACAAAATTCTTCCCGTTTTCTGTTTACAACTCTCACCCGTGCTCACATATCCATGGATCGAAAGATGAATATAGTAGAATTGGAAGGAGAAGAAAAATGATCCTGAAGTTCGGTAAGCATAATAACAGAAACAGAGAAAGAAAAAAAAAAGAGAGAGAGAGATTCAAGGAATACAACAACAGAATCCAAGTAAGAATCATAAGTTTCGTTTTCTCCTCTCTATTCCAAATCTCGTGTATTTAACTTCTTTGTTACCATGAACGGAATATGTTGACTTGGAAACTATTTCAACATTCATTCAGGATAGTTTTCACTCTTTCTATCAACATAAGAGTCAAGCATTATATGTAATCGGGAAACAAAATCAAGATTTCAGTGTATTTAGACCTTTCATGAATCCTACATTCCAAAAAAGTGGATTTTCTTTTTGTATATTTATCCATCTGTATATAGGGAATGTTATTGAAGCCATTCAACATCCCGGAGTCAAAAATCAAACTTAACCTTACGAGATTCTCCAAGTAGGTTCTTCTTATTCCCTTCCTACGCTGAGGTTAAGAATAGTAATTAGAGGATGAAAATCGAAAATTGAGATCCTCGGAAACAGATATAGTGATAAAAGATGAAATCTTTCACTTATCACGTTGTGGCCTGTAGCGTAAAGGAGACGGATGAAAAATAATGTGATGGGTCGGGTTAGCTCCCAAGACTATCATTAGAACCTGATAAAAATTTACAAGGGACCATTGGGAAAACATACACATTCAAACATTAAAAGAGTTGTCAAAATCGGTGCATCTGTGTTAAGGCTACGTGTGAACATACCCACCATGTATATACACATACGAATCGCATTGAGAACCTCCCTTTTTTTGAAGCAGAAGTAGGATAAAAAGAGAATAATAGCTCCCCGTATAAGTGAATAGAGTAAAAAGCAAAAACGGCGCAGAAACTCAACATCCTTGAAAACAAAAAGTACTACGGAGAAGAGTGTAGAAGAAAAGGGTCAATTTTTAAATGAATTATTTTTTTATTGTTGTTAACAATAAAACAAAGATTAAGTTATGTAAAATGTTTTCAATAGAAACATGTGGGCTGCAATGTCTCAGTAGTAGAGCGTTCACTTCTGGTGCATGGGGTCCTTAGTTCAATCCCAGCTTGCACCAAGTGAGCTTTGTGGTGGACAAACACAGTGTGCGTGGGTTTTCTTAGGGTTCTCTCGTTTCCTTCCACTTTCTTCATTTCACCATTTCATTCATCATCATCGTCGTCTCTTTTAGCCTAGCCGGCATAACTGGTACGTAAAACTTATATTTCATTTTGTTTAATAGAGACATGCATATATAACTTGTCTTTTATGCGACGATATAATTAATCTATAGAAGTACATCGTTTATTTCAAATGTTGTAATCCTTTTAAGTAATTTCTTATTAGTTGTAACATAATTTCTTCCAGATTTCGAAGAATGTCATTTATGAAGAAGTTCATGTAAAATAATAGATTGATTGTTTTAAAACAACCAACAAGACACTCATATAAAGTAATAGATTAGTTACGCCAAGAAACCGTCCACAAATAAGTTTATGTAAAATAATAATGCTTCCATCAATGAATTAGTTTAAATATGTATTCAGTGTAAGGTTTTGTAATTGTTTTTGTTATCGTTATCAAGGGGAAAGAAAACTACCGTTTTTTTTTTTTTTTTTTTCTGAAATTGTCTCTGAAATAAGTAAAGGTACCATACTGTATTTTGAAACTGTATTTATAGAGTCTGTCAGCTTTGTTGGCTAATGTTGTTTTCCTATTGTCAAACCTCTGAGTATTAAGTTTTGTGTATTAAATTATTTGGTTCTTGTTTTAGTCAAAATGTTGTAAACTTTAGTAGGATACTAGATCACTCACCCCCTTGCCCTCTTATTTTTTTATTTCGTGATTGACACTGTTTATTTTAATCCTCAGAATGTTGAGAATGTTGTTTTTGGTTTTCGTTGTTTCAGCAACCTATATATATTGCCTATTGTTAACCTGGAAATTGTGTTACTTCCTGAAGAATACTGAAAACTGCGTCATTCATGGTTGCGTATGTTTTTGAAACCTCTTCGATAGATAAATCGATCTTTTTTTCCTTTTTTTTTTCCCTCGTCACACTGCAAAATTTTCCGCTGTGTGCATTTAGATCAAGTGTTCTCTTAGTTCGTAGTTTGAACTCACTTTTTTCCTCTTTCTCCCTTTGTTATCCGTATGGGTGCCGCTCTCGTGTGTAGATACGATATAACTGAAACAATGTTAAAATTTGTTCTGTATGTTTTCATTATTTTAGCTTGGATAAACCACGGTTTTTCTTTTTTCGTGGTTGTAGAATTAAGCTAATTTTTAAGTGTAAAATTTTCATACGTTTCTTTTTTTTTTCCGTTTGGTGACTTTGATACTTAGACCGGAATCAGTTCGTCATTGAGTAATACGCGGATTACCGTAGTTAGCAGAACGCTGTGACAAGTGGTTCTAAATCCAAGATTGTTGATCCTAAAACCTCCCAGCGTTCTACGACAACGAGCTTTTATTTTCCAAACCTGTAACCCAATCCGATCTCTATTCTGATCTGACATCTCTCTGCCCATAAACTATAGCATTAAAATTACCGCTATTCTCTTCTACCCTAAAGCCTTTCTGCATTTTGGGGTGCTGCAGAAAGCATACATATACACAAGCCTCCCATTCGTGATATACGACCACTTTTTAAGCCATCCTCATCGTTAGTGCACCAGCATTTCATCAACGATAACTGCGACCCGATGCCCAAACATAGCAGTTCTCTTGTATATTATGAGATCCCGTATTACGCTTAGATTAATCTTTATCTGCAATATATATAATATGAGCTCCGTCGTAGCTATATAGTTTGTGTTCGCGTCTTCGGTGCGGGAGATCCGGGTTCGATTTCCGACGGGATCTCGTGATTAGAATTTCATGTTGAGCTTTATGTCCACATTTCATAAATAGCCTCGCTGCTGAAAAGGACGCTAAACATCAAATCAACTAACTAATATACAGGGCGTTAATGAAATATACCACAAACTAAGAGCTGATTCCTCACATCAAAATAAGATAAAAAGTTCATATGGACCTATGGCGGAAAGTTCATAGTTTCAGAGCTAGGGCTGTCCAAAATCGCAAAAAAGCCAAATTTCAGCAGGTCCTATTTCGAATTCCAGAACCTGTGGATGGTGGTCCTTATCAGCATAAAGGAAGCCACGCATACACATTCCAAAAGTGCATATGTCGTCAATTTTCAATAGGTGTACAGGAGGGTGTCCCTTATGCATACCCCCCCAAAAAAAACGAAATTTGAGATAATCACTGGGCCACCTCTTGTATTTTTTCCTTTCCATATAAAATGAATTTGAGCAAAATTTCAGTTTGATACGATAATAATTAGAGGTCGTTCAAGTTCAACAAAGTTTATTAGCTGTTTTCTATTATAAACCATTCATACAATTACAAGAGCCTTACCTGTGCAGGTCTACGTAACCGAATGGAAGAAAACATTTTGTTCGTAACACCACTTTTTACACATACACACATTATATACAATACATAATTACATACACACTAATACATCCCTAGTGATTTTCTTTACTAAGAGTTTCTTTCTTGCAGTTGGGGAAATTTCGTCTGTGCTCTTGGACAACTTGCAGCAAAAACTGTCTTTGAGATTCATGACGAACAATCGCTCTGTTAAATTCTCGTGTTAGAGCAACTGCTCTTTCAGCACTATCATTCACAACGTTCAAACGCCGAACAATTGCCAGTCCCATTTTAAAGTCTTCTCTTTCATCCCATGTACTTGGATCACTCTGTAGAAAGTTTGTAGGTATGCCAAGCCACTGAAAGAACAGAATCGATTTTTTGGTCACAAATGAAATATTTCCGCATGCAAGTATTTGCTTGGGTTATCCATAATCTTGCGTTGAGACAGAGTATTTTCCCCTTCACGTTCTTTTAGAGCCTTTACCATTCTTCGTTTACACTCTAGCGACAACGTTTGGTCAAAAAAAGCCAAAGTGACCAGCAACTCACTCAAATACCACAAATGTCTCATCAGCTTCTGAAGCGCAGCCTCTGCAACACGTGATCTTGCTCTTGAATTGAATAAGTCCTTGAAGTAGTTCCAAATCACAAGCGGGAGCAAGTTCAGCATGCGTTGCTGTAAACCATACTCTAACAAAAAACACAGTCAAAAAAATGCAGACTTCTTGGATTCCCTTTTCTTCCTGTTTGGTTATTCGAAGCTGAGAATTAAGAATGTAAATTTTGAAGCTGTATAGTGCCTTCGATAACCACCTGGCATGATGAATCACACCTGGTCTTCTAAAGTGAACTCCTCTCTGTGGTTGCTGTCCAAGGAAAATTCAGAAGTAAACACACTCGTTTACTTCTGCTCTCGTACCGTCTTGCTCGTTTCTTTGGTGTTACCTTCTGTAGAGTTGGTTGAAAGTTGTGAGTAAAAGTGTCATTAGAAATTGCATTTGAGTCGTCACCTTCGATTTCATCAGAACAAATACTTGCATCCAAAGTCACCACTGTTTCCTTGCTTTGACGTTCCAGTTCTTTCTATTTTATTTTGTTAAATCTTTCCTGTCTCTAGATCTTGACTCTCTCACGGCAAGTGTTTTATCCACACCACCCATTGTTCCTGGACGGCCAGGTTGTCGTTGCGCTATGAGGAAGTCTTTGTCTTCTTTATTCATCATCACATCCAAAGCATTAGCACAAGCGATATCAAACATTTTTTTTTTCTAATTCACCCACAAACTGTTTTTCATTATTCACTCGTGTATTAGTTTTCCTACTGGCATTTTTCTTTAATTTGCACCACTTCTCAAATAACTGTTCAACTTTGGTGACCGTGTGCTTCCTCGCATGAATTGGAATGCGTGCTCTTTCCCAAAATTCCTCAACTTCTTGCATTACACAGTGTGAACTTTCTCGTACAATCTTTTTCAACAATAGGTGATGATGGAGAAACAATTTCCTGTTTATTGGAAGGGAGTTTGCTACCTAGTATCACATGGTCTGTGCTGCCCAGCAAGTAAATTTTACTATTATTCCTAGTCGAGTAGGAAGTTTTCTTTTTCTGTTCCATTTCTCACTCAAAATTAATGCACCGAGATCCTCTCAAACGTCTTACTGATTGATGGTACACCAAACACCACGATCTACTAGCGTTCGAGATACAATAAAGAGAGCGAAAGCTTTCTTAACCAAGTTTAAATTCCCAGTTTGCACGTAAACGACAACGGTAGTTTGGTTATTTAATAAGAGAAAGACATTAAAGTTGATCTTTAAATATAAATTGGAACAAAATCCTGCACACAGATTAACAAGACGTTAAACAGCAAGGCAATTCTGTGCACATTACACAAAAAGTTATTGTCAATGTCTCTTTTCTTTTGTCACAATAGTGCTGCTATCTGTTGGTCATCTCTTGAAGTATATACGAATAGCAACATTGTGTATACCTGATTTCAAAAGGCTTGAGCGACCAGTAAATATTTGAATATTAAAGAAATTTTTGATGTGTAACCTATTCTAACGAAAAAGAAAAGAAATAACGTTTGGCCCGCTAATTTTTTCAATTTTCGAAAATAAGGGACACCCTAGTGTACAGGGTATTCCCTACAGGGTGTAATTTTCAAATATGCTTCAATAGAGTTTTCAGATATATCCTGATTTCAAGGAGGGTCCAAATTAGGCAGGAGGTAAGCTTTGATAACAATGGGCATTGAATGCTTCGGAGGGAAGTCGGAAGTGTTAGGAACGGGAAACTCCATGTTTTTATTGTATTCGGAACAACGTGTAATGTGATGTATTTCGTCACTGTATATTTCAGGTTTTCTTCATTTATAAGCGTGAAAGAAAACACTGTGGCATGCGTTTTCCCGAGTAGCAGAGACCGTGCTGCTGACGATCCTTAATACTTCTGACATCGAGCCAAAGGATTCCGTGTTCACTGCTTTCAAGGCTTATCGTTTGCCTGCTTTGGACCAGTCATAAAGTCAGAGGATATCTCAAAATTCGGTTGATGGCCAGGTCCGTAGCCAGCCCGAAAATGTAGGGGGGCCCGGTGAAAGTTAGGGGAGGCCCGATCAAAAAATATTATAGTTCATCACCATATTATAGTTCATTTGCAAGCCTACTGTGAAAATTTTAGAGGGAGCAGTAAAAATTTAGGGCTCCCCCTAGACCCCCCCTGGATACGGGCCTGTTGATGGCATGTCTGGGAATTTCACCCTGCATGGAATACTCTGTACACCCATTGAACATTAATGAAATATGCATTTTTGGATTGCATATACGTGACTTCCTTTACGCTGATAACGACCACCATCCACAGTTTCTCGAATTCGAAGCAGGGCTTCTTAAAATTTGGCTTTTTCACGATTTTCGACAGCCCTAGCTCTAAAACTATACACTTCTCCCCACAGGTCCATATGGACTTTTTTCTCTTATTTTGATGTATGGAATCACATCTTACAGTTTGTCGGTATAGTTCATTAATCTCTGTATATAAAATTGATAAAGGGAAATTGCTAGTTTCTGGAATGCTAGAAATGTCAAAATAATATGAATTCAATCCGCAGTTGTACTTCTATAGTAGAACAACTTGACTATTTTAGAAATTGTACGAAATACGAGACCCACAAAAAAACGATGTAAGTTATTCATTATGCGCAACTAAAGCAATTTCTGTTTATTTCATTCAAAGTATTTGGTCTAGGAATTAATTCGTGCGGTTGGTACGCACACATTGAAGCTGTAGTACAAACACAAAATACATAAATACCTTAAGAAAAATATTGTCCATCGCTAGCCACCACTTTCGCCCATCTGTCAGGCAATGTACGGATTCCGTGGCGAAAGAAGTCCTCATCCTTGGAAGCGATCCAGTCAGACACCCATGTTTCGATATCTTCTGAAGAAGTAAACCGCTGTCCAATCAAATCGTTGTTCACGCAATCGAACAAGTAGTAGTCCGAAGGAGCAACGTCTGGTGAATACGGCGGGTGGGGTAAAACTTCCCATCCGACATTTTCTAAATAGGTTTTGACCGGTTTTGCGACATGTGGGCGAGCGTTATCATGTTGAACAATAAGTTTATCATGTCTGTTCTCCCATTCTGGTCGTGTTCTGGCCAGAGCTTGCTTCAAACGCATTAATTGTCGTCGATAACGTTCTCCATTCATAGTTTCACCCGGTTGCAGCAGCTCATAGTACACCACAACTTTCATATCCCACCATATGCACAGCATAACCTTTGCACAGTGAATATCTCGTTTTGGTTGTGATGGACCTGGTTCACCTGGTTTCACCCAGGCCTTTTTTCGTTTAGGGTTCTCGTAACGGATCCACTTCTCATCACCCGTAATAATTCGATGCAGAAACCCCTTTCTGCTCTGTCGTTGAAGCAGCAATTCGCAAATGGTTTTTCGTCTTTCAACGTCTGTCTTTCAATTCATGTGGAACCCAATGTGACATCTTTTGAATCATTCCCATGGCTTTCAAGCGTTTGGAGACTGTTGTTTGATCAACGCCTAATGCTGCTGCAAGTTGTTCCTGCGTTTGACACGAATCCTGCTCGAGCAATGCTGTCAATTCTTCGTCTTGAATTTTTTTTGGCTGTCCAGCTCGCTCTTGGTCTGTCAAGCCGAAATCACCACTTCTAAACCGTGCAAACCACTTCTGACACGTTCGCTCAGCTAGAGCATGGTCACCATACACTTCCACCAAAATACGATGACTTTCAGTCGCACTTTTCTGCATGTTAAAGTAATGCAGCAGGACACCCCGCAAAAACACTTTATCAGGCACAAATTGCGCCATGTTCACTTAACTACAAACTGGTGTTGTTGACGCTTTAATCCACTGCCCTATACTACGAACGATACGCGATGACTGGGGTTCGCAACACATGTGTGGATACACGGAACTGTGGGACGCTCCGTTCGTTGCGCCATCTCTTGTCCACCCGCACGAATTAATTCCTAGACCATATAATTTGATAAGGGACTTAAACATACTACATTCCAGAAAGCGAAATCGTACTTCATGTACTGGCTCTTTAGTTTTTGAAACTGAAACATGGACAGAGCACAACGAGAAAAGGAAGAACATCATTTAAATGTTTACAGAGAAGTTTAAGTATAGTCTATGCTCAGTTAAAGTGTCAAAATGCATTTTGCATGTAGTATGCGCATGTTTAACATTTTATGTTCATTTGAAAAATATGACAATAATTTTTAATATTTGCGAAAGTTGGCATTAAAGATACACAAATCCTAATGCTTCATCACTATTTCGTTATATGCATATTCGAAATTATAATGAGGTTGCCGTTTTGGGAATCTCTTGTCTTATTTAACAAATATTTATATTTTAAATTCGTCGCGTGTCATTGCAGCAAATGTTTTCCTGAAAGTAAGAATTATCAACACAGTTTTTGTAAATAAATACCCTGTATTTGTCAGCGTTATGTAGTTATATTCTTTAATATTTATAATTGATATATATATATATATATATATATATATATATATATATATATATATATATATATATATATATATATATATATATATAATATGACTTATCATTATTAGCTGAAAATGTCTTTTCTTGTCACGAACAGAAAATAGATTTATGATGGAAGGTGTGTGAACCTCTTCCCCTTAGGATATACATTTCAATGAAAGTGTCATGATTTGCACTTAAAACGGCATCGGCAGTGTTACAATTCATCTCGGGGAGCCCGAAATCAATGAATTAGACCACCTTCTTGACAATATAACATCATGAGATCCTTAGTAGGCCTAACATTGAAAATCATGTCAAGTATTGTTTTAATTGGTTATTGCGTGATGAGATAACACAAAAAGTTACATTCGCTTTTTGATATCGAATATTATTAGTAGCAGTATTGTTATATTGTAGGGTGTAGAACATTTGTTGTATTACTTAAAGTAATATATCATTTGATGTAATGTCATATGTTTTGCTTGAGGGTGGGGAGACTCTCCTCCGACGTATATAGTTTCACATTTTTCATTAATATATTACTATACTATTGATTAAAATGCCTATTTTTGGAATTCGGGAATTGCTTCCCTGACCACTGATCGTAAATATCGCTTTAGAATATTTTCTACCGTTATCTCTGCATGATGTGACCATACGTCCGGATTAATCGGGAAGGTCCTGTTTTCAGATCATTGTTCTCTTCCGATTTAAAAATATAATAATATATTTGTCCAATTATTGTCCCAGTTTTTTAATGCGACATTTTTTTAATCTACAATTTATTTGAGCACAAATATGAAGTGTTCTCAATTGATGAACAATTTACAGTAGTTGTGACCCCAACCTACCCGTATATGTTTCATTCAACCCACGAATAAAAATTAGAAATGTATGGTTTGTTCCCTTTTCTTAATTACATGAGTAATAAAAAGTGTAGCTAGCCATCATAATCAGGGATGTAGTGGGAGTGTTCCTTCAGTTTTATAGTCAACGTATTCTCACCTTAAATTTATGAGAGTGTATATGGAATGAGTATAGCTATAAGCGCTTTAGCTTATACCTACCAAATATTCTAGCATTAGATAATTTGTCATAATATGTCTGAATCGAGATTTTACTTTTAACAATGAAAGATATGTATATATTTCCTTTAACATTTTGGTGACCAGACCCCTTCTGCAGATTCATACCGTTTGTAATGAGGCATTTTATTTATTTATGCGGACTTCATAGAGTTGATTCTCAAATGTTCGTATCTCAAGCTCTAATTGGCCTAGGACAAAGACTGAGGAAATGTATGATTTAATGGGATATTCAGCGAACTGTTACCTCAGAGATGACAAAGAAAAAGGAAAATGTACCTCAAGTATGGTTCTCACTTTGTTATTTTTGGCCATCCCGATTTAGAGAATTCCGTGATATGCACAATACTTCTTTTGTTACTGGTAGCATACAATGCCAATATAGAAATATTTTTCAGTGTTACATATTCATATTGGACAGATAAGAGGACCAGGTTCATTAGTAGGAAGGTGCCTTTAGGTGTTTTGTTCACTTGTTTCAATTTTTGGGAAGTACACGTGTATAGTTGTACTTTCATAGTTACTTAGTAAATCTCGCGTATTGAATCCAACAGGGACTTCAAACAGGTATGAGTGGAATAATCAATTTAAGTAAATCACTTTCAGTAATAATTATTGAGCTAATGATAATATTTTGGCATAATTTTTTGTCACTACAAAACACTAAGTTTTATTGTAATTATATATGTACAAAGTAACACTGTTTTATTGGTGGTTTCCAACTACACAATAAACACTGTTTATATATTTTCATTTTGTAGTTCTGTTTTACCGCGAAATTATTAATGTATTCCAAAATAAGCTTTCTGCAGAACTTTTTTTTAAGCGTCATACTTTTAGCTGATGAAATTATGCTCACCCTAATGGAAGCACAATTTCCTGTAAGCACCCGTCGTTGCCGGGTCTTAATTCAGAACCTGAATAAAAATAGAGAAAAGAAAAATATCCTTATTCCATTGCCCAGATATATCCTGTATTGTTATGTAAGCCAGCATATCCAAAGTGTAGTGTGGGCCAAAGCGTTCTTAGAAACTGCGACAAACGTGTATAACATTGAACTCCCTCGATACCTTTAACCCGAGCCTAAAATAGAAAAGAACTGCTTTATACATTATTATATTGAGTAAAAATTATATCTGTGTACAAAATTTGGTGGTTGTATCTTGCTCTCGTCTTCGTGAAAAGCTAGTGACACACATTGTTATTATTATTATTATTATTATTAGAGATAAATAAATAGTTGTCTGTTATACAATAGGAGGAGTTTTCATCTTTTTTCTCTGTTTTATATAACAAAAGGTGCAAGTAGAATGAAGGAGACAATTTTAATATATACAGTATATAATATTCTTTCTTGAGTTGCATCAGTGAGTACAAGTAATTCACAACTGCTACGTGCAGACGTTAGCGCTGTTCTCTGCATGGTCGTGTTCTGTTTATCTTTCACGACAGGTGGGCTTTTGTTGTAGTGAGAACCTCGCCCATCCGTGACGACACTTTCCTCACAGCACACACTACATCACACTTATCAGGCGTGTTAATTACCATCCCTGCTCGCAGTTAATGCCATGCTTCATAATAAGCAACACATCTAGGACCCTATTGTTGACCTGCGTGTGTGTGGAGAGCTCCCAAGTCGCCGTTTTCAGCACTTTCTCGAGTTGAGAGGTAAAATACGCTTGTGGGTCCCACGGTTTCATAATAATGATACGAAAGTAAAGCTTAGTCTGAGTCGCCCATTTACTCATTGCGCTACAGTCTCTGGCACACGAACACACTCAGGAGCGAGAGAGAGAGAGAGAGAGAGAGAGAGAGAGAGAAGCTTTAAATGAAAACGTGAGGCATGTTCTGTTGATAAGCTGAATGTTTCAGCGATACGAACCATATTTGTGGCCACTTAGTGTTTTCGTGATAAGGTTGAATTCGACGATAAGGAGCCGCAGCATATAAACTTCAGCATTGTTAACATTTGCCTTTGTTCCTTCCCTATGCTGCACATACTTTATTATTCCACATGTGAAGGAAGAAAGACTATGAGACGTAATTTTAATGTATGTATGTATGTATGTGTGTTTGTGTGTTTGTGTGCACGTTTATATATTTGTTGTGGCAATCAAGTAATGTCAACCATAAGTACTGCCACTTCTCTCCCTTTTCGTCTTTCAGCATCTTACGTATACATACCGGTACCATCTAATATATACGTATATATTTAAAAACTTACTAGAATTTAATTCCATTGTTTTGAAGTATTTTAATTCGATTTGGATTTTAGTGTCTGTTTCAGCAGAAAGGCAATATATGGATCTACAGTTTAACTTGATCCGAACCACATTAGTGTTCATTGGGAATCGAACCTGTGTTTCTAGCGCGGAAAGCATGTAGCTAAGCGTATAGCCACGAAGGAGTTTCATGTTTTAAAGTATTCATAGATGACAGGAATTTATGATCTGAAAAGTTGTTGATATGTCTAGATCAGAACGGAAAACTTATTTCCTCCGTTGATGAGAGTGTACATGCCTTCGGATGCAAACATCAGTAGTAATTACTATTTTATTTTCAAAACTTTGCTGTTGCACCTCAAAATAAAACAGTCATAGTAATAATTTTCATTTGTGGTCTTTATCCATGGAACTGTGGTACACCGTGGAACCATAGAACAGTGCATAATCATGGAATGCTGAAGAAAAAATCGTTCCATTTTTTCCATATATTTGAAAAATACGGATTGTGTATATAAAAATGTTGATAAGTTTCCTCATTATCGAGTAATTCATTTGAATTCTGTTTGTTGAGAGAGAGAAAAAATACATATGCGTGCGTAGAATATAATATATATAATTTATCACTGTAATTATTAAATTAAAACTATAGGCAACTACTGATTCTATTGAAACCTGTCTTTCGTGCCACATTTATTTGTCTATATTTTTAATAATGTAAGATACTATTTTCACTTACTTAGTCAAGGAATTTGTTGTAAACTGCGATTAATTTGGTGACATTTATTTGTCACGTTTGCTGTAAATATTAGGCATAGTCAAATATGCGAATAATAGATTGTCATATTTCGATAGATATAAAATGACTGAAACCCTTAGTTTAACACCTCATGTTATGCTCTGTAAGATAAAGGATACGATAAATAATGAAAGTATTATAAATGAGTCCGGAATAATTGATGGAACGAGAATATGAAAAGAAAGGTTGTGTTGTTTGCCATGGTATTGTTCTCTGTGGCTTATCTTATATCATAATCATGAAGATTTATACAAAGTCGACTCATAAGCTAAGGGTTGCCAGATGACCATATTATATTAAACAAATCTATTACCGGTATATGTATAAACAGAATGCATACAATACAAACTGTCCCAAGCACGTTATTGGGTTACTGCACTATCGACTGTTAACGCCATAGTTAAATTTATTCACGGTAAGTTCAATCACTCGATATAATGATTTGTTTCCTTAGAAATTCTCCACATGCATTTTCAAAATTGATATATAGTACAATTTGTTTGTCTTCTGCTGTGTACTAACATTAAACCTAGGCATATCATCAGGACTACCCGTAAGGGGGTAGCAATCCCGACAAATGAGGACCTGAACCTTCCGGAGGGGGCGCGATATTTCTTTTTAATATTACATAACCTTTCTAGAGATAAATTGAACAAAACTAGATTTCAAGATATGGATTTAGCGATCTTTTAAATACATTTGGTGAGAGAGGGGAAATTTAGTCTATTGGTAATACAAAAATCTAGTGACTTTTCTATTGTTACTTGGCTAGTTTGATATCCACACAAAGAGCTCCCTAGTGGATAAGCAGTTAGCATACGCGCCTTTGGCGTGGGAGACCCGGGTTCGATTTTCAGCGGGAACTCATGTGGTTCGGATTTCACGATGCCGAACGGGATTCTAAAACTGAAAATCAAATCAATCCCACGGAGATTATTAAAATACAAGGGTCGGCAATCCCTCCATAGCCTTTCTGAAACAAGGTAGAATGTGCACGAATTGAAGTGGATTTGAGTTAAGCATCCCATTCAGCAGCATACTATGAAGCCTGGGACTACAGCTTAACATGGTTTCCGATCCACATGAGTTTCCACTGGTAATCGAACCCGGGTCTCCCACACCAAAGGCGTGTACGCTATCCACATAGCCACAAGGGAGCCCTATGTACGATTTGAGACAATAAAACCTATGGCAGAAGTAAACGGGCAGATTACATTTCTCTAAGTTAGAACCATTCATTCTCTCGGATGTTTGAAGGTAAAATTTAGGCCATATAAATGTAAAAAGTTGAATCCCGCAATCGAAAGATAACTCATTTGATACTGAACCAATCCCAGAAGAAACCAAAGAACGATTTAAAATAGTGGCTTTTTGATGTAACCGTACACAAGATCGTATCTCAGGTGGATTCTCGGTGTGCAGAAATGAGAAATATTTGCTCAAGCAATTCTGAGAGTAAACACTGTGGATGACACTGACGCAATCAAGAAATTAATTTCAATCTATTCTGAAGACTTTAGTTATACAGTACGACTTAGATTTTCAATGTTCAACGTTCTCTGTCTTACAGGCTTCTAAACTACTGTATACAATGAAATGTCACATACACCCATAGATTTATTTAATTCTGAAGCTGCATATAAATCTGCACTACGACGTCATTTTAATGGATAAATTCTAGTCAGCTATTGTCAGCTTTTCTTGTTATTACTTAAATGTTGTCATTATTATTATTATTATTATTATTATTATTATTATTATTGCATTATGTTTCATCTGTAGATTTGTTAGATATTCCAGTGTAAACTGGCGTTCAGCTGTATTTGAAATCATGTTCATAAATAAATATATAAATAATTTCGTCAAAGAGATACAAGTGCAGCTATTTTCGCAGATCTTCACAATGAAATTTATAAATTGAAGTTATATTTGTGTTTCCTGAACTTTACAAGTCACTCAGAATTTCTTCGCGCGAAGTGGGTTTGTAGTGAGCAAATACTGTGTGCGTGAGTTTTCTCGGGGTTCTATTTCCTCCCACTTTTTTCATTGCACTATTTTTCATTCGTTCGCATCATTATCATATCCTTTAGCTTACATGGCATAACCGTGGGACGTAAAATTGAAGTATTTTATTTCATTTTTCTTAAGTATATAAAACCCAGTTCTTTAGTCGCGTAGCCTAGCGAAAAACAGAACATTATGTAACAGGAAGTATTACGATCTCCATTAAAAGAGAAAATACAATGATAGTAGTTTATTAAGCTATTGTGATGTTAATGGTGTTTTGTATTTATTTGTTTGGAGCATTATATTCTCCTTCAGCAGTGAGTCTAATGAGACCTCCCTCCAGGCCAGTAGACACCCAAAAATGTAGGGGGGACCCGGTAGAAGTTAGGGGGCCCGATCCAACCATATAATAGTTCATTTGCAATTCTACTGTGATAATTTTATGGGAGCAGCAAAAATTTAGGGGGGCCGGCCCCCCTAGACCCCCCATGGATACGGGCCTTCCTCCCTCGTTCCAAAGGCGAGAACATTTACCACTTGTTCCAGAGGATTAAAAACAGAGGTGTCTGGCAACCCTTCCTTTTACTCCAGGTGTGTCTGAATTTTCACGATAATGAAATGTGATAAGATCAGAATGCAAATACTGTGGCAAAATCGTGGCATACAACAAAAATCGAGTCGTGGCAAACAACACGCCACCAAAAGAAAGAGAACAACCTTGGGAAAACTCACAGAAACCTACCACAATCACACATGGCTTCGGATCAAACTACGAGCCTGTGACAGTATTCTACCATTGTCACTTTGCTTTTTTTATATTACGAACGATATTAAAATTATGGAATCCGTTATTTGGATATATATAATATAATATACAGCGTGATTCAAAATGATGTGAACGATAAGGAAACGTTCTATAAGTGATAATACTCTATCAACAATGAAATCTCTATGGAAATACTTTCAATATTATCCTCAAGTTTTGTTTGGAATGGGCGTAGTAGTTTAACATTTATCCGCTAGGTGGCAGAGTGATTAGTTCCAAGATGGCGGCCTGTGGTGCAGAAAGAGCATTTTGTGTTTTACAGTTTCACGTTTATCGGTCTGTTGTTAGTGTTTAACGCGAGTTCCGCACAAAATTTCATAAAGATCCACCATCAAAGAACTCTATACGTAAGTAGTATGACAAATTCAACAGAACGGGATGCATTTGTAAAGAAAAATCGTCCGGTAGGCCGTCCACTTCTGAGGCAGATGTCGAAAGGGTTCGAACCAGTTTTCAACGCAGCCCACAAAAGTCAGCAAGGAGAGTTAGCAGAGAACTTCAAATGCCTCAAACAACTGTTTGGCGTGTAGTGCGTAAACATTTAAAGATGTATCGAATGCAGTTGTTACAACACTTAACACCTAATGATCACACGTATCGCAAGTCTTTTTGTGAGTCATTTCAAGAGTTGGGCAGTGTTGATGATGGTTTTTTGGGCAAAGTTCGTTTCAGTGATGAGGCTACGTTCCATGTGACAGGAAGAGTGAATAAACAAAATGTTCGCATTTGGGGAACTAAGAAGCCTCACCAACTCTGTTAAATTGTGCGTGATTCACCGAAGACGAATATGTTTTGTGCTATTTCATCTTCAAAAGTTTATGGTCCGTACTTCTTTGACGAAGAAACTGTGACTGGACAAACATTTCTACAAATGCTTACTACGTGGCTTATGCCGCAGCTCGAACATGACAGTGCAGACTTCATCTACCAATTAGATGGAGCTCCATGCCACTTTCATCACGCCAGAAATTTCCCCAACAACAGACTGCCACACCGCTGGATTGGGCGGTCAGGTAAAAATGATCATAAGCTTCTACGTTGGCCACCAAGATTACCGGACTTAACTCTCTACGATTTTTTCTGTGGGGACATCTAAAAGACATTGTCTACAAACCCACTCTACCCCAAGATGTGAATGAACTGAAAGAGCGCATCACTGCTGCAATGCAAACTGTTGATGCAAACATGTTGAAACGGGTCTGGGCGGAATTGGAATACCGAATAGATGTATGCAGGGTAACAAAGGGGGCCCACATAAAACATGTGTGATGCACTATTTTCATTTTTTTTATGACAAAAACTTGGAAAGTTTGAGCATTTAACTGTAAGATTTGAAGCTATTTGGATGATGAATAAAAACGTTATAAGGAGTTGTAATGGTTCATATAATTTTGAATGACGCTATATATATATATATATATATATATATATATATATATATATATATATATATATATATATATAATGAAGATTCTACATGTGATAAATTATATTTTATGTTCGCCAATCTTTGATGCATTTTATATTTTTGTGCATATTTTTAACCCTGTTTGCAGTAGTCATTTCCAAATGAATACTCTGTGTCACCGTTTGCTGCTCCCATTTCAGAAACTTGCACGGATTGAACAAGGAGCAAACGGGAAACTTGATGTGAAAGTATAATGCTGACAGGCAAACGAGAATATTGGTGGGTTGGTGGTGATCTTGGAGATAACACTACCCGTGAATCCACGGTAATTGTAAACTATAATCACTTGTTTTATTCTATTTCCTCTTGTTTGCTCCATCGGCTTATTCCTGTTCCATCCTCCGACTAAAAACTTGCTCCTACGTTATACATCGGCTAGTTGGAAACTACTATTTTTTTTCACATTATGAATAATGTTTGTGATATGTCAATCAATATTGCATTAGAAAAAGAGCTTACGACCCTTCTTAAGTTACGCAGAAAAATGATGGAAAATATGCATTGTGTTTAAGCTTTCTGGTACTTGTAAAGCTGCAGAACGTTTTATTTAAGTAAACCCAAATGTATTTAATTTTAAATGTGAATATATATTTTTTTTCTCGTGTGATGTGATCTTTTAATATTGTCATAAAGAAAGATTCAGGTTGAGTAGAGAGAATTTTCCTATTCTTTCGCTATAATATATTTTCATATATTATATAAGGAAACTGGTGAGGTGTGAAACGCTGAGTAGAAACAATTCAAAATCTACTTGTGCCACCTGTACATCTTATTTCATCGTGCGGCGACTTTCTTCCATTTTGTGTGGGATTATGTTCTTGACGGGAGGAGGCAAGTTATTACATTTCGAATGGCGTTCTATATTCCTTGAAACTTTCCATAAGGTGTACATGATAAAGGTGGTTAAAGGTAGCTATAAAGCACTCATCACACGTTAGAAACCTATGATATTACAGTTTTCAGACGTGCTCCTCTTACCATTTTCTTCCTTCAGGGCTACGGGGATGTAGAGGTCACCTTGTACCCTAAGTTTTTATCTCTGGTCCAAAACATATAGCAAAGATAGTGATCATGGTTCTCCTTGTCTCTCTCTTTCTCCCTGAAAGTTTTAAAAAGTGGGCAAAGTACTCGTGTAGTAGAAAATATGTGTGGCACTTAAAAAGTAGTTTCCAACGCTTCAATACCCTCTCGTTGAGATAGGAGGAATACGATCGTATTATTCCCCCTTCTTCTGATCCTTTCTGTTATCCCGAAGCACCGACTTTTGAAAGTTTTTACGGTCCTTCCAACTCCTTCCATTTCAATGAGTGGCTCTTGAAACTAAAAATCTAATGTCGTAGCATGTGAGTGAGGAGAGTTTCTGACACTCATTTCTCCAAGAGGATTCGTGTTTCATAGTTATGGATATTCCAACGTTGAGGTTATCTAATCGTCAATTTCGTATCAACAGGAACCACAACAAAAGTGAATACGTAGATGTTGGATCAACGTAGTATAGGGATCAAAGCCTATATTCTCCAATTTTGAGTTTCCATTCGGTATATTTCATTTTTGGAGTTACTACGAAGGTTTTTGTTACTACGGTCAATTTCGAAGGTTTTTGTACTCGCGAAACGTGTTTTCCTCTAATTAAATTAACAAATTGACCAGTTAAATCTGTTTTCCGCTTCAAACATTAACACTGAAGACGGAAAGCTATTTTGGGAAAGAAGTCAAAGAGAACCTTCTTCAATGAATGGTACCAACATCCACCTGTTTACCTAAGGGAAAGTATGTTGTAGTGACCGACTTGGGATTTGTACTTTTGACGACCTGATTTAAAAAGCACGAACACTGTTTACCTATAAATGTATTTAGTTAAGTCACCATAATAGGAAAAATAGGAGCCGGAGGTTTCTTTAGCTAAATGATTGTATTAAGCATAGTAGTATATGAGTAAAAGCGAAAAAGAGAGTGTTAAAAAAAAAAACAGGTACGTTAACTACAAATGCAATGTCAGATCGAAGTTTCGTTGTTTAATTATGTTCAAGTTGTAAGCTTTCGTGAAAATTATTTTATTCTTTCAACCGTGTTGTTATGTGGATTCGCTCCTTAGTATTTTTCAACAGGCAGTAATATATTATAGCCTGTATAATGTAAACAGATTATGTAATTAGCCAACCAACGATATTAAAATATACTCGTAAAGAGAAAATAAACAGTTATATCGGTATTGTTGACGAAATAGAACTGGTGGTTTGGTTAGTTTGGAGTTTAACGTATACTTATCGTTGAGTGTGTAATTTGCAACGTTGTGGAGTCTTAAAAAGACTTCTTATGCAAGAACATTGCTTTAAGTGTAGATTATTCTGGTGAATGTTGTAAGTTAAATCAGGATAACATGGTTTACTTTCCTAGTTCGAAAGTTTCCAGAAACTCTTTCTTTGTAATAAACTTTGGTTCTTGTGTAATGCGTTTGCCTTGAGGCTTCATTTTCGTCATAGAGGAGCATCGTCTTGTATGGAAAATTGCTGAGGTTGTTAAGGGCTGAAAATGTGTACGTCATTTTCAATGTTTATTTTGGTCAAATATTGTCCACTGGCAATGTACGATATGACCATTCCTGGTTAACAGCCACGTAAGCTTGTACTTCGTAAAGAAACTCATCGCACAAATTGTGTATAAAACTTCACAATGATAGTCTTAGAGAGAGAGTGCAGTTTAAGAGTTGCCTTGCCATGTATTTAGCTGGCTTGTCTTCTTATCTTCGAGGCAACGAAAACATAGCATCATTCTCAAAATCCTCATTTACAGCCCGTAGCAGCTCGCCTGTTTTCTGGATCGTCGTCTTTCCCTCGAAGCCTAAGATGTGTTCTTGTAGTGGTGAACAAAGGAGATGATGGTAGAATTTCATCGTTGCTATTATCTTCCTGTGGCCTCGTGTGAGCTGTAAGATACTGCAGTTCAACCTTGTCAAGTCAAACACCATAGGGTTGGCTGGCTAGCTACCAGTGCTAGAACGAGTGACTTTGTTCTGTAGTGTTGGAAACTAATTATGCATGCATTGCTAGTGGCAAAATATTTTCATAAAATTTCGCCATGTATAAACAAGGAAGAAGAGTATATACTGATCTTAGGAACATAGTCCTAAAGGAATTTTCAAGGAAGCACATGTTCCTTATTTTTGTGGGATTTTTTTTTTTTTTTTTTTTTTTTTTTCGAAATTGATTTCTGGCCCTTTTGCTGTGTACCAGTTCTTGTAATGCCACCTTCATCTGGTGAGAGAAAGAAGTCAGTTTCTTGGAAATAACGTATGATTACTTTTTTCTCTCGTCAGTCGATTTAGTATATTAGACATTAAGCATGGATAATTAGATTAGATAGTATTATAGGCTTATACTTCTGTACATAGAGATCGGGGGCATGATGGTTCAGTGTTAGAGCGCTTACTTCTGGTTCCCTTGCCTTAATTCATTTCCTCCCTTAATCTAAAGGTCATTAAAGTTCTACGAAGCTTTTCAAAAAGAAAGGTTAACCATGACAATATGGCAAGATACACGTGAAATAGAAACATTGGGTCTTATGCAGAGTCGTTCTGATGCGTAATTAGTGCCAGTAAAGAGTTCGACTAACATATGTTTCCTATAGTAGTCAGGCCTTTAATATGACGCTAATCATACGTCGAAACTACTCTGCATAAGGCGGAATAAGACTACGTAGTTTACTGATAATAATTGAAAAATTCGTCTTTACTTTGATACTCAATGTAGTTTTGTTTTGTTACCATGGACAAATAATCACAGTTGTGTGCAGTTGAACACCACCACATACTAAGATAAGTAATCGAAACGATGTTTGCCAAATAGTCTTAAATAACATTTTTATACGTCATATTAAACGCAACCCCACTTGAATCAAAATCATGTGTTTGTTTTGAGAGATAATTTTCAGAAGTTTCATGCCGCTCATGTTACATCTGTAGAAATACATAACATTTTTTGAGGTCTACTCCCTTATACATACGACCTCAGGACACACATTTTTATGGTCATATAAATACACCTTACTTGACTTCACATCAAGTATAATTTCATAACACTTAAGATTTAGAAGCGTAACATCAGTACAAAGTAATTATGAAAACTTTCTTATACAGTATGTCAATTTCACGCAAAACATCTATCACCTCCATCATACTAACACCAACAGAGAATTATGGTTATTTTGTTCTCTGAATGTCCTTAGAATATCTTTAATACTCAAACGTTTTAAACTGGTGAATAATTTTGGTCCATGAAATTAAATGATATCTTTCAGTTTAACGTCCGATGGTTATGTCCTTAAGGGAGACGGATGATTAAATCAAGTCTAATCAAGTGAATGATGATGAAATAATTGGTGGAATGAGAATGCGGGAGAAAACGAGAGTATCCCAAGAAAACCCATGGACACGATGTTGTCCACCGCAAACGTACTTGGCCGGGATCCTACGCACCAATGGTAAGCGCTCTACCACTGAGCCACCATGCCTCTGGTTTTGGTCTGTCTTAAAGGATAACGCCTGTTGTCCTTTCGCATAATTTATACTGAACCTTCCCTGATTTTCAACTTTTGATATAGTATTCGTTACTTGATTACTAGCACTTCTTCCATTTTATCCATTTTCATCTTTTTTTTTTTGTTTTTGTTTTTGTTAATTTTCCTTGGTAACTCTTCATTTATATTTTTATCAAGATTTCTCAAGTCTACTTTCTGATTTCACTCTTTAGACTTCCAACTATGTTATGCATAAATGTCGTAAGTCTATATAGAACGGCTGTGTCCGTCTGTCTATCTGCCGACAGATATCAAAAGGAAAACTGTAAGATATATATCGAGAAACTTTTTTTTTTTTCTCAGTAGATTCAGCACCTCAAGAAAGCATGCCATCACCGCATAGAACACTACCGAAATGGGAAGTGGTTGAAATTCTCTAGTACTTTTGGATTCAGTATTAGTTTCCATAGAGCGAAAAAGATTTTTTAAAAAATAAAAAAAATAAAAAATCGAAACACTGTTTCTCACAATCGATTCAGCATCCCAAAAATAAGTTCGATCTACGTTAACATTCTATTCAAATCAGAAGTGCTAGAAGTCAGCAACTCCCTGTTTCAACGTTGATCACCGTAGAGTAAAAACGGTATTTTGCAATCGATTCGTCGCCTCAACAACAACCCGTAACACTGAGCTAAAGCCGGAAGTTGTTGAAATTTACAAGTACTTCCGGTTTCAGTACTAATCTCAATAAAGTAACAACAGTGAGAATTAGTGAATAATGGCGCTTTTCGATATGGATTCAGTGTCCGAGGAATAGGTTATATCTTTGATCTTATTCATTTATTGCAACCAAGAGTTATAGGGGTACTGCTTCAAGTTTTGAGTATTGAATGTGCATAGTTTGGAAATACCGTAGTTCGATCTGTGAAGCGAAACTCACTTTTTGGTACTTCATTTTAACTTGTTTGTCTATTGTTGTTTAAATAGCCTCGTGATTTATGCCTAACTTTAACTTCCAATCACTTAATTAATGTTGAAAGTTTTACTGATTGGTAAACGTAATATAGATCGAACTTTTTTATACAAAGAAATATTAGTTTGAGAGTATTGAATCAAAATTTAAAAATAAATAAATAAATATAAATAAAGTAATACACGACCGATCGTTTCTATTGAGGTGTATGTAGGAAATACTTGAAATACAAAATTATTCCACTTGTTAAGTAAAGGATAAGAACCATTAACAGTTCAGCTTCCTTTCAGCTTATATGGGGGAGCATAATTTTTCTTTTCCGAATAAATAAAATGGATACCTAGATTACCAGAAATGAACATTATACATTTACAGGTGTTATAATATATACAACAACTGTTTGTAGTAAATTGTTTCCCTTCCCACTCCTCCTGGTTAAAGCATGTGGTTGGAGGCTGTACGAGTAATCGATTTTCACCTTTATTCTTGGAAGGATGAATTTTACTGTACCATTCAATACTAGCACCTGCTTTGTGCTGGATGCAGCGAGCCCCAAATATTAATAAAACAAGAGTATGCGTTTGCTGTATCAAAGAGAAAGCTGGAGCTCCGAGAGCTTGAAGTTCGGGGATCCCAATGGAGTCCCCTGATCCCCTAGCTATCCACTGTTCCTCTGTGAATCATACATTAGTGCTAAGATTAACGTTGTTCGTGTCTGCTTGTTTGTGTGTGTGTGTGTGTTCCAAAGGCTTGTGAAAACTGTTTTCTTCATGCGGATTTCATTGGTATTTTGTCATTAATAACACTGCTTACGAGATGAGAACCATTTCAAAAGGTGAAAGGTGATGTTTCCACAGTCGAAATTCTTTTTGATGCTCCTTTGGCACAAAGCACCACTACAGAGTACTTACTGCAGATTTACGGTTTAAAACAAGCGTTGTACAGAATTAACTCTATGTACGTTTTTATATTTTAGGGTTATTTGATGTGAATAGAAACCTTATTGTAATAATAAAATTACTGTTTACCAATACCGAAACAGACATTTAAGTCAAAGAAAGTTACCGCAGCATAACAGTTAACGAAGTGTGCACCTTTATTAATAATACGCACTTATACTCTTTTCTTGGTTCCTTGCCTGTATGGAACAGTGATCGCCAAACTGACGATCGCGAGCTACTAATAGCTCGCGGGAACATTTTCGGTAGGTCGCGTTAACGCTCCAGTTGGCTAACTTTGATTTCTCTATTAAGTTGATACTAACGACAAGGAGCGATGACAACAACTGCTTGTTTCTCCCGCGCAACTGCCATTGGCAGCCTTATCTTACAGTTGATTGTACGAGGGGTTGTGTGCACGTTACGTTTTTCGTTTGTGTATTAGACATTTGCTAACTTGGATAGTTTGATTTCGTGTTTATTAGAAATGTAAGTTTATAGGCAATAAACAAATGTAAGATTTTTCTTTTCTTGGTAGTTCTTTTGATTAGTAGCTCACAGTAGAATTTAAAAACGGTACAGTAACTCACAAGCTTCATAAGTCGGCGACCAGTGATGTAGAAAGTCAGATTAGATTGCCTTGTGTCAGAGAAATATTAATTCCAGTGAGTAAACGTAAATTATTGTGGATTTATTTTTATATCCAGAATTTTGGAGATTCTAACTTCTATATTCCTATCTTGGTACGACTTTCAGTCTGAATTTAGTATGTGAAACAAATTATGATTATGAATGCAACGAATTGGTATATGTAATTAGAAAATTGAAGTATAATTACGTTGCGATGTTGTAGAAAATCAATCGTGTGGTAAGATCATTAGGACACTGGAATTTGAAACATGTTCAATGTGGATTCGATAGTAAAATAGAAGTTGTAAGATTTATGTGAGGATCAGTGTTATGTATTTTACTCATTTGAAGAACATTGAAATCAAAATGCAAGACAACCGGGCAGCTAAACAACGTAATACACGAACGGAAAGTATTTACCAAGTTATTGGTGTTCTATTTATTGAATTTTTAATTTTGAAACTACAAGTCGCACAATGTTGCTATAAACCAAGATTCTCGCTTATAAGACAACAATCAGGCCGTACGATAATAGAGTGAGTAATTAATTGGAAGTTGAATATCCCTCTCAAGCTCAGCACTATAATATGAGATGGGATCTTGTGTTTAAAGTTCGGTCTGCACCATCATTTTTTTTTTTTTTTTTTTTTACGAGGCAAGCACCAGGAATCAAACTTCTGATCATAGAAAATACTTCATTGACAACGTGACCTAAGAGAGAGAGAGAGAGAGAGATTACTACTACAACAATGAACATAATTTTGAAGTAACATGAATATTAAAATTAATATTAATTAATAAATAAATGAGAAGTATACTTCGTTTAAAATTGAAATATTTATGTGACAATTCTTCGGTGCTAAAGGTAGAGACCACACAAAATGTTTACTAGTCATCTCGCGTTCAAGCACTCGACTACTTGTAATGTGTAATTTGGATGCTTGTCTATAGGCTATTAATGACTTTAATTCAAAGTTTCGGTTATCAATGTGGTAAATTGAGTCAGTCGTTTTGTAACGTATGATTTCTAGCCCACTTTCTCGGCTGTATATAATTGGATTACGTAGAGGAGTTTTCTTGAATATACTAATGTGCACCGGGCTTTAATCACTGTATGTTGACTTGTCAGCAGTCATGTTGAAAGGCTACATTGAAGTATTTCCACATTTCGAATTTATAGAAAACATATTTTATATCTGCTAGTGTGTGCGTACTACAAGTAGTTGTATGCTATTTAAATATAGATCAGTCAAAACAAATACATCGTGGACATGAAAGAGAGTGAGAAATCAAAGAGGACTTAAAAGACGGCAAAGAAACGCCTTAGTGAGCACTCGAGTATGTGTGTTTAAAGGTAGGAAAGAGTTGTTTATTGGAGATCTATAGAGGCAAGCTTAGACAACTGAGGTGTCTCTCGAAGTTATTTGGTATTCTGTTTGAACTGGGGTTGGGAGGCAGGGCATCAGAATCTGTCTATTTGCTGGGGAGGAGGAGAAGCTTCCGTTGAGGCTCAGTCTGGCTGAGAAAATCCCTCGGGATTCCCTGCCCAGAGCATTTCGTTTCAGTAAATCTTTTATCTGCATCCAGAAACCTTCTCTTCTGATTTATCCCTGAAGCGAAAGGCCAGGAACTAGTGGTCCAGGTTTCTTTCTTTCGCTTGCTCTTTCAGAGAAAAGCAAAAACGTTTCAAGTTCACGTTCAGAGAAGGAAATCCTGAGTTAGACCTGAACAGGGTAACGCGGTTACTGTGGATTTTTTCCTTCTTCTTTTCTCAATCATCTTCCTTCTCATCTCTCAATCAATACACAGATCATATTCCATTCTCAGATGCTACAATGAAATCGAAATCAGTAGATGTAGCTTTTCTTTCCTGTTTTTCAAAATAGATCCTAGATGGTCGAGAACTCAACTCCTAAGCCTTAAGTCTGTAGTTAGATTATAAATTGCGTAATGTAGAATGATTGTTTTTAAAATAATTTGAACCCTGTAAGTACATATTGGGGTTTGTAGGACCACCAACCACTTTTTATATGTATACTGGAAATTCATTTTACGAGACCGATGGACGAGGCTTAATGTAAATTTCAGTTCTCAGTCTCTGCTTCCGAAAACATTATTCATAATTTGTGTGCTAATTTTTTAAACATACATGTAATCTTACAAGTGTTTCTCTGCTTGCGTATGTCTTGGAATTGAGTACAGTTGGGCTTATTTGGAATTGAGTACGATTGATAGATTTACTTTTCGATCAACTACGTTAGAAATTTACACTACTGTTCTCAATAAAACTGCCTACTTGTTAAGTTCCTACTTTAAGTCATATTTCAAACAGTTGTATTAATTACTTTCAAAATCTTATGTGAAAGCATCTTAAGGATTTCAAGATTTACCATACCTCACTGTATGCTTTGTGTGTATGTATATACAGGATCAGTTGGAACCAGTAACCAAGACACGATCAGTTTTCCTAATTCCCTTGTTCTGGCCCCGCGTAGTGCAGTCACTCACGCTCTCGCCTTTGGTGCGAGCGGTCCCCTGTTCGATTCCTGATGGAAACACTTGATCGAAAAGGTGTAACAAGTTTTTCATTCGGGCCATTCTCAGTGAGGCTCCTTCCTGTTTTTATTTCCATCAGGAAATGCCGAGATGCTACCTAACATAAAGGTACTAGGCCGCTTCTTTCTTTCCCCCTTCCCCGAACTTTGTGCTCACCAAGAGACATCATCCCTTATACGTTAAGGGCTTAGGCCATAGATCCGGCAATGCCCAGAAATATATATAAATAAATAAATTCCCTAATCAATCTGTACTTGTTTTTCAAGTACAATGATTGTTCTACAGGGTGTTCAAAATAACATCTACGTTTGGTAAGTGATTCCTGACACCAAGATAACATTTTTTAAAAAGTTCATATGAACCTATGAGGAAAGTGCTTAGTTCCACAGCTTGGGCTGTCCCGAAAGTGTGGAAAATCTACACTGTAAGACACATTATGTCGAACACCAGACATTGTGGAGTGGCGGTCCATATCAATGTAAAGGAAGTCATGCATGTGTCATCCTAAAATACATGTTTCAGCAATGTGTACAATATAAGCACAAGGTATCCCCGAAAGGGCATAATTTCCATATTCTCCCAACAGAATTCTGGGTTCAAAGTAGACAAAAGGTAAGTTTGGAAAGCGGCGAAAATGGAATGTGTCGGCGGAAAGTAAAGTGTTAGGGAACGCCAGCTCCACGGTTCCTCGTATTCGGAATAACTTGTGCTGGGATGTATTATTCCATGGTATGTTTCACATTCTTTTTTATACGTATAAGCGTCAAATAGTACACCGCATCACAGATTATTCCGAACACTGTGGAGCTGACGTTCTTTAACAATTCAGACTTCCCGCAGACACATTCCGAGGTGTACATTTTCCCTAATTTGGACGCACCTTTAAGTCAGAGCATATCTGAGAATTCTGTTGGGTGTATTCTGGAAATTTTCACTGTAGAAAATCCTTTGCGCACATATTGCACATTGCTGAAATATGTATTTTTTGATTGAAATGTTTGACTTCCTTTATGCTGATACGGACTGCCACTCCACGGTTTCTTCTGTTTGAAATAACACGTGTTGTAATGAGGCTTTTCCGCGTTTTTGGTCAGCCTAGCTATGAATGAAACTAAGCACTTTTCCCCATAAGTCCATATGAACTTGTTGTTATCGTCAGGAATTACCTCCGAAACGTTGATGTTATTTTGAAACATCCTGTATATTTACCTATGTCGTGTAAGCTAAAGAAGGTGAGTGTTAAATGCAAATGAACGTTAGTGAGGAAATATAATAGGGGGAAAGAATGCACTCTGATAAAACTAAGACAATATTGTCCACTGTAAGAAGACAGTGAATCCTTCGAATCCTTCGCAGCGTATAGAAGCGTTCTGCTATTGATTGATTGTGTTAACTTTTAATGTATCTTAACTTGTAAAATTATTATTTATTTTGTTCTAAGTTAATGTTCCTCATATTTGGATGCAGTTAAAACTTCATTAGATTTGGGCTTAGAACGGTTGAAGGCATTATATTACGTCCTATTAGCACACACAATTTTACACGATTCCTATTCAATGTTTTTTCTCCATACACAAAACATTCCAGTGTATGATATCCTTTATTGTTATCACGTGAAACCTACTTTCAGAAAATTCTCATTACAGTCTCACTTTCGTGTTCTTACAACATTAAGACCAAAGATATCTAGTGATATAATGGAATTTTTACTCCCATAAAATTATAGAAATCAGCATATCGATCACGCAGTTGATATGTTGAATTTGTAACAAAACACCTCGCGACACTCAAGTTGGAAAGCTCTAGTTTTGATAATAATAGATACTACACTTAACACTAAGAAATAATGTATTCGTTTTCCTGTTACTCATTATAATTTGTGAAGGACTGTAACATTAGGTCTCACTGTACGTACAGTATGTTAATATCAGTTACGTACGATTTATTTCAACATTTCTTCTAATTCCTTTGATACATATAGTTTTCCATGGCGAATAGGATTTTGCCTAAAGTAATACGAATGATCTCTGCATTACTAATACGTAATATTAGTAAAGCAAAAAGATGATTTTCAAGGTCAATTATTGCAATTTCTGGAAGGAGGTTCCCTTTTTCATTTTTCTACACATCAATAAGGAAAAAAGGTCTACGGAAAGAAGTGATAATAAAATATTTAACGTCTCAAGTTTATGTCGTCTTGGCTGAAAGAGACGAAAGATTAACGAAGGTGACGGAATGAAAATGTGTGAGAAACGGAAGAACCCCAAGAAATAGATACAACGTCCTCCACCACAAACTGGTCTGGACTGGAGTCAAAATAGATAGTAGACCTTCGAGTAGAGATGTGTGGAAAGAGAATGGGGTAGGAAATTTATTATCGTTAAATATCAAGTTATGATTATATTACAGTGTGTCCGGATGAAAATATACCAGTAAGAAATTTGAAAACTCGAGAACCAATAATGATAGAATCGTCCGGTTTTGTTTTTCGAAAAGGGGAAAGAATAAAGTTTTGTACCCAGCAGACAATTGAACGCAACAGAACTTCATGCATGCGCATTGCTTTGAGCAAAATGACATTCTTTTACTGTTCACCAGATAGTGAAGTGCTATTTTTGGTTCGCAAAATTCAAGTCCCCTGTAACCGTACAGAGAAGATTTAGACAATAATAAAGACAGGAGCCACCAGACGGTTATTGCATTCTTTGATGGCAGAAACAATTACTGGAAACTGGCTCTTGTTGAGGAAGAAAGGCAGTGGAGAAAGAAACAGTGAATGAAAAAGTGGAGTCTATCAGCGAAGTCCACGCAAATCGATAAGGCGCGTGAGTACCCAACTGCGAATCCCGCATATGACTGTGCATGTTATCGTACATAAAAGGTTACGTATCATAGCCTCTAAGCTACAGCTTGTTCAAAAACTTTAGTTTAATGAGAAGTCTTGTAGGTATGAATTCGCTGTTGAAATGCTATCGCACATTGATGAGTACAATGATTTCCTTAAAAGTGTAGCTTTTTCTATCGAAGCTACCTTTCGTACGTCACGTAAGGTGCATAGACGTAACTGCAGGATATAGGGTGAGGAAAATCCACATCAGTTTGTGGAACATAAACGCCATGATAAAAGCAGCATCCCAAAATTAAACGTGTAGTGTACATTGACTTAAAATTCTGTCATAGGCTCATTCTTTTTTGAAGAGGCTACAATTACAGGAGCAGCGTACCTAGCAATGGTGGAAAATTATTTTGTACCTCGCTTACCACAGGGATACATGTTCCAACAAGACGGGACTACTACTCATGATGCCCGTTGCGTGAGAGAATTTCTAGATAACCATTTCCAGAACATATGGATTGGAAGGGGAGGTCCAATTCTGTTGGCCCTGAATTCCCCCAACTTGATCCTTTTGAACTTTTTGCTTTTGAGGTACGTGAAGACTTTCGTGTACCAGATCCAAGTTCAAGATTTGAATGATCTAACTGAAAGATAAAGAATTATCGATGCTTGTGAATCCGTGACGCTTCAAATGTTACGCAACACCCGGAGGGTGGTTTAGTACGACCTTGATATTCGCCGAGCAACAAAACTGACACACATGGAGGTGTACTGAAATGAATTGAGTGATTATTATTATTATTATTGTACTGGGTATGAAATTCTATTCATTCCTCTTTCCGAAAAGCAAAACCGGACGATTCTATCACTGTTGGTTCTCGAGTTATTCAAATTTCTTTTTGATATATTTTCATCCGGACGCACTATATATATATATATATATATATATATATATATATATATATATATATATATATATATTTGTCATTCACTTAATTTAAAATTAGAAGAAAATATAGTTTGAGAACAGTTATGTATGATCCTTTTGTGCACTTTAAAAATCCTATTGTATCAATACTTACGCTACATAACAGTGTTCTGTTGCCCACTTAATAAGTTTGGGTTCGCACTGCTTTAAGCCAAACACGCAAAAGAGACACCAGAGATGGATGCTTTTGTCGTGGCGTAATAAGACAGTGGCCTGCTTCATGCTGGGAAGTCGGCAGGTGTGGTAATTAAGGGACAGAGCGCTCGTGACAACATGTCTTGGCACAGCCCGTTACTGTATGTCAGCTCACTGCCTTGGTAGTGATGGACACGGCTTAAGAGATAACGATGTTCGTCTTAAACCATCGGATTATCTTAACAATAGTTAATGGGTGAGTTTCGTTATATGATGCTTCTGTTACGCTAGGGTTAGCGAATAGTTTCCAAAGTTTCCGTGCTTTTTAATTTCTCAGTCAATGGTCGCGGTTCTTCCGGATGATATAAATACTGATCATATGAGCGAAGAGACTAGACGCCTACCTCCTTATAGTATTATAGGAGCAGTGTTTAATTCCTCTGCTTAGACCTGCATTGCTTTACAAACGGAAATCGGGTAAGCCATCACGCTGTCACACTTTATGTAAGACTAAGGTGCCTCTCAAACTTAGAATGCAGTTGCGTAGCTCGTAAAATAGGTAAGAACTGATAATCTTTGCTTACAATATAATTCCTAAAATTATATTCACTTCGTTAGTAAAACTTAATACATAAAATAATTATCCGAGTACCTGTATCCCAATTTCTAGTTTTTAACATTAGCAATAGCGTAATACGTATGCAAATGACAAGATTGATTTTTTCAGTTCTGTGTCCCATACCAGGAGCGTCATTTCAGATTTTGCTTTGGGGGGGGGGGGGCAAAACCCCTCGATATAAGTAAAATTTCACGTTTTTCGCTCATTTACTATTAGTCTATTGATAAAATCTATATAAATCTCAAACTCAGGGGGGGCAAATGCCCCTCCCTGCCCCTCTAAATGACACCCCTGGGTTATACCCTGTAGATCAATGGTTCCCAACCTCGAGACGCGCCCCCTGGGGACATGAAAAACCAGTAAAGGAGGCGCAAGCTATGACATATAAAATGTGAAATAATGAATGGAACAGAACATGTAATAAGCGTTTATATCTTAGCTTTTTCAAGCTTCAAAACGCTACATGTTTATCATTTTGTCTTTCCTATTCCTGTACAAGATTTCTACTTTATTGAAATCTTAATAATTAACCATATTATTATTATTATTATTATTATTATTATTATTATTATTATTATTATTATTACAAAATTATCAAAAAGTAGTACAAAATCGTATTTCAGTGTATGAGATGAAGTTCAAAAACTTATCAAGTAAGTGCAAAGGAGAAACTGTGTGATGGTTGATATCCCTCTCTCTCTCTCTCTCTCTTTTTTTTTTTTTTTTTTTTTTTCACTTCAGACGGTTGCCATACTTTGATTTTATTGTGGTCAACGTCGAAGATCCTGATTCACAGTGGTAAGTTGTCGCAAACTGGACAAGAGCTTTTAAATCTTCTTTTGCTACTCTTGGATAAACAGACCCAAAATTCTTCCAAAGACGTTAACTAAAACAGTTCTTTGGTACTTGAATCGGAATTCAATTCACTTACTTCCTCCTAAATTTTATGTCTGTAAATCTCTTAGTGAAAGATGCTTTTGCTAATTTGCGCTGCCAGTCTTCTTCACACAAATCAGGAAAATATCGCGTGAATTATTCATAGACTGAATCTAGGTGTGAGTTGATATTGCCTCTCTACATGATTAAATCATACTGTTTATTGATAAGAATTTCATTTAATGTAGGAAAAGATAAAAAGTTGGGCGTAGAAGCATTCAGATGGCGTATCCATCTTTCCCGTGAAAAGTCTTACAGCGTCGTAAGAAGTTAGTATGTTCCTTTTTCTGCCTTGGACTTTGAGACTGAGATTATTTAATATTTCAAAGAAGCCACCAAGCTACGAAAGGTATTGTCAATATAAGCATTGCGCATTTACATTATAATGCTAGCAATTGTAACTACAAGTTGACAATCTACTGAAGCTTAATTTCATAGTATATTGAAAACTTAAGTGTTTGAACTGTTATGTCCTTGTTGTTAAAAGTGACATATGATAAATACCATTAAATCACGATAAAGTAATTGGTGAAATGAAAGTAGGAAGAATAAACGAAATAATTTCTAGTATACCTACAGTCACAAAGTTTTCGAATACGTGATCAAATGCACTGAAATTGAATTAGCAATTCTTCAGACGAGGAGAAAGTTTTCTACATTGTAAGTTTTTCCTTCCCTCCTCTCCCCGCCACACATACACTCACACTCTCACTCACTCTACCAATCTGAAGGATGAGTTCTTTGGGATACTCTTCACTTTTTGCATGCAGTAACTAAGTAACTCCCAATACAAAACGTTTTAAACAATAATTTATGATTTTTTTTTTAAGTATGCTAGACGTAGATAAAGACATCGTATCATGGATTAATACTTCATGATTTATAGTTTTCTTTAAAAAAAAATGTAGAAAGTTCTCTCCTACTTGCTACGAAGAAGAGTTATGGAAATGAACCTGATTAGTGTAATATGTTCTTGAGCGTGAAGGAAGAGGCAGGCAAAAGAGAAGAAAAATGGACAGCACCTTATGTATTGAAGAAAACTCAATTAATTATTTATGCAATTACCCTTGTTTTCAGGTGGTACGTAGATTAATTGGATTCGTTCTTGCTTTCTTAGCGTTAAAGAACTACCTTCCAAGAGTTTTTGGTTGGAGGTAGGGAGAAAAAAAGTAAGTTTGTGTGCATCGCCATGTTAGTCATTATTGAGGACCGGAAAAATTAAGTCTTTTGACGAAGATGGGGTCTTCGCTATCCTCTCCGTCAACAGAAGCCTTCTACTCCCTTCCCATAATACAGGAGGCAGTACTAGGTGTGGGAGCTCTAGCCATCAAATCAAGGCCCGACCTGAATAATTAACGGTGCTCTTTTGATCTTGGGACGCTCATCTCTTCGCCTTCATCACACGGAACGAGAGTGAGGAATCATCCAACGCTTGCCACTGTACGTAATCTCTTGACGTTCTGGCTGAAAATCATAGCTAGTAGCAGGGCAAGCTTAGCTTTCCAATGAACGTGCTTTTATATAGTATATATGTATAACTTTGTGTTCTCCAGTATTTTGTCAAGCCCTATCAGTGTGGATTATGTACTGAGTTGCAGGCTTGTTTTATGCGTTATGACTCGATGTTTTAATGACAATTGTGTTCCTTTGGCGAAACTTGCTATAACCACCTGTGTGACAAAGTTTCATTATGTTGACTACATTGACAACATTTATGCGTATTAAAATATATAAAATTGTGGTTGTAAATTGAGATTATAGAAGAAAATAATAAATGATATTGATATTTCTCTATTTTCAAATTCCTTTTAATTTATTTCAAATAATATGTATATATATTTCAAAGTATGTTCAATCAGCGCCTCATATCTTGAGCCGAACACGAAAAGTCATTATTATTAGTACTTATTACCTTGTAATATTCTGATACACAACATATCTATATTTATTACAATGCAATGAAAGCATGTTAGTATTTAAAGGATAACTCCTTGTGTTGGACTGTCAGCAGGCGCCTTCCTGTCAGTTCCTCGATTCCACGTTAATACTAAGTCTTGTCCTTAGAGGCAAACTCAGTCAGTCATTGTTGTTTCCACTTCCCGCTGATTCGTGAAGAATCATGATTTCAAAAAGTGTCCTATGGAGCGAAACGTAGTATTACGAGGGGCAAGGTCAGGACTGTATGTCAGGTGTGTCATCAGTTCGATGATATCAAGTTTCTAAACGCTTTGTTGTGTTTTTCAAACTAATGATGGTTTTGCTATATTTTGTTGTAGCAGTGCGCGCTTTCTGTTCACCAATGCAGGATATTGTTGGTGTAGTGCAGTATACACCCGATCCAACTGTTTTTAGTAAAGATCGCATTGATAGTACGACCGCTTCTTTACAAAGTTGAATATGCGGATATCCCAAAATATAATATTGAAAGAAGAATGATATTGCGAGAATTATGTTGTGATATACTTTGCGATTACACAAGATAGTCATTGAATATATATTGTTACTGCTAAGGTACTGAAATATAGAATTTTGTTTATATTCAAAATTTACTAGCACAGGAATTTTGATATTACGTATGAATCAGATTATATATAGCCTACATTTTAAGCTATTGTTCGGTGGCTGACAACAGAAAGAAGGGCCTAAGCCCCTAGAATAAACTTTCTAGCTTGACATATTAAATAGTGTCATTTCAACGTCAAAATTCAATCTTAATCCGTAAAATAGTTGTTATTATTAATAATTACGTGGTACTTCTCAGATTTACTTAATTTTTTAAAATATCTTTTCAGGTATTTAGATATTTTGTTAAATATTTTCCTTTTTTAAAAATTAACTTCAAGTATTACAATTATTTTGTTTACAATATATAAAGTAAAACTTTTTTTTATTCGAATTTGTTCTTTTTCTTCTAATAGCGTAATTACTTTTCTTTTTAAATTGGAAGTTTAAATAATTAATAAAACAATTAGGTGCAGATCAATAATAACCTAACCAGTCAACATAATAAAGTTAGGAATTAATAAACATTAAACATAACGAATAACTAAATATATATCATAAAGAAGTAACTAAATACAATTACAGTTTACAAATTCAAGAGACACTGTTAGACCCAATGCTGGGGCATAACAACCGTTGGGAGTGAACTCGAAGCGAATTACCCCCTCGTAGTTCCACCACACATACACACACAGCATAATTTTATGCTCGAAACGGCACTAGGCTTTGGTGGCAGAGCGTCCATCTCTGGTTTGTTTGGTCCCTGGTTCATTCTCACCTATTGGCAAATGAGCTTTGTGGTAGACGAACACCGTGTGTGTAGGTTCCTCAAGGTTCTCCCATTTTCTTCATTCCATCATTGTCATTCATTCTCATCATCATCGTTTCCATTTTTCCACACAGGATAAATGTGGGACGTCAAACTGAAAGTTTAATTTCGAAACAGCCCTTGTTATCGACGGCTTCTGGAAGTTGGCCCTTGCCAACCACTGTTTTAACACATTTGGATTTCAGAAAAACATTGGCTTTTATTCGCATGTAACAGTCTGTTTCAGGGAACACACTTCACGCGGATTCTGTATCAGTTGTCGGCATACATCCACTCTCCCCTGGGCCTGAGCTGGGATCAACTCATATGGCTCAATGTGGCAGCTCCTGATAGTTTCCCGAGTTCGTGAGGGTAACGCACTACGTGGACTGGGACACGATAAATTGGTTTGATAATCTTCGTGTGCTGGTTGATGAATTTTCCTTAGTGGTGTGTCGTATGACCTCAGAATCTGTTACGCTGAGGCGGCCTGACCTTGAATGATTGACATTTTTAGAACCCTCACGAAATTTCCAGAGCCAACAAGTTGCTGTACTGTGTAACAGCATCTATATAGTTTCTTAAAGGAATCCTTTGTGTTTATCTAGACTTGTTTTGTTTTATTACTTCCATCTATTTATCAATAACTGAAAAAATATTTCTAGGCGAACTTGTATTTTTTCTTAGTTGTTAATCAGGACGATGCTGCGCCCAACTAGGTCGGCTCGAGCCCTGAGCCACCGTCTCGGCTCGGCTCGGTTCACCTGAGCCGGCTCGGTTGCGATGAGCCATCGGTTCGGTTTGGCTCAGCTCAGGTGAGCCATCGGCTCGAGCCGGCTCGGTTGCGGTGAGCCATCTGCTCGGTACAGCTCGGCTCGGGTGAACCATCGACTCGGTTCGGCACAGCTGGGGTGAGCCATCGGCTCGGTTCGGTCCAAATGAGCCGAGAGCTCGAGCCGGCTCGGTTTGGTAAGCTGTTAGCTCGGCTCACTTCTCGGCTCGGTGGTGACTGAGCCGTGAGCCAAGCCGTTGACAACACTAGTTCACTGCACCTTCTTCTTTCGCAAGACAAATGTTTTAGGTTGCTGCCGCAGTAGTGTGCCCGAATTCGAACTCATACATTAACAGTGAACGTATCAGACATTGTTGAGCACTTATCGTCACTGCCACTAAAAACTGACCGAAGATAACTGATAAAGTGGTGGCCTCCATGTTAAGTATTTCTGTTGGCACACCAACTCTTGGGCCAGTTCCACCCTGTATTTACGGTCGCACACGTGCTGTCTGGGTTGTGGAAATATAAGGCTTAGTACTTGCAAATATTAGTTTGTTTATTCTTGCTTGCTTAATGTATTACTAGTGATATTAGAATGGATATATATATATATATATAATATGTATCACTGTATTAATTTTTAAATGAAAACGATGAAGTAGAAAATTTTCTTGATGCAAGAAAATTTTTGCTTTGTATTTCTTCGCTACGATACACTACCTGGCCCAAAGGTAGGAAAATAACAAGCGAAGCCAACGGCCATTAATAATAATTAAAGATGGCAATGAAACTGAGAGTTTTTTTCATATCTCATTAACATTTCTGTTTCTCCTTTTTTCTCATTCTTTCTCTGTATGTGTGTGTGAGAGAGAGTTGCTTTTATCTTGTATCCTCTATGAAAGAAAGCGTCGTTATGAGTTTGAGAAAAGTTTTGAAATTAGATTAGGGTAAAGAGGCGTCCCCGTAGGTGGTTCCAAGTACGTAGATTAGGCATTTCTTATGTAAGTAAATGGAACTTACTGAGCATACCTGAGGCTGCTTCTGCTGTAAGATTCAAATGGAGAACTATTCTCAAGTGTGTCTTCGTTGGTGTAGAAAGCGAAGATGAAATTCGTTCTCGCGCTTCGTCTCTTCAGGGAAAGGGAAAAATCGAGTCATTCTAGTAAATAGGAAATACAAGGGAACACAGTGTTCCTGGCATATAAAAATGTTGATTATAGTAGTATCGTAATATCTATATAGAAAAGGAATAGGCAAAAAAGTCTGAACTATTCCACAAAGAACTCTTGTATTTAATACTCGACATCCTTTATAATATATGTCATGTTTCCCTTGAATGAATCTACGTTAATTATTATTGAAGGCATAAGATTTGACAATACTAGATTCTAGCGTTTGTGAGATTCTGTCTACTGAAATCTGAAACAAAGGCAAGGAAACAATTTTTCATAAGAAATGGCGAAAAGTTTGAAAGGAGAAGAGAGTTAGCAGATAGGCTTATAGTATACCTTGTATATAGCCATGACACTTAAAAAATCATGAATTCTGAAGACTAAATAACAAATCTCAGAAACCCAGTAGTTCAGTTGTAGTGTCTGTCGGAACTAGTGAATTATTAGGTCTATAAAGAATTCATACATGATTAGTGCTTCTTTGACCGAGTGTTCCCTAAGAATCTTATTCGTCTTTTATTGTTAAGACGCCTCTTAATAAGTAGTCTAAAATATTGGTAAAAAGGAAATCGACTTCATACAGGCAGTGTTTCTTTCAGAAAAAAAATGTTTCGGGGCCACACTGAGTAGTCGGAGGGGCATTTCTGGTATTATTCTATTTGTTATTATACTATAGAGTATTATTCTGGTCTCTTCCGGGAAGCACTCTCAGAGCTCCGAGTGGCACTGCTCCCCCCAAAATCATGTCTGGAAGGAACACTGCGGGCAAGTATGTCATTTTCTTTTTAGCATACGTTGATATGTATCTATTATAGTCAGACAACTTATGGTACCAGTCGTATTCGCTCAATCTATTCTGGTGTTCCTCATTGTCCCTTAATATTAATATTTTCAATTCGGTATATTGAGAGGACACTAGTAATATGTCGCATGTTAAATAATAATAACAAAAAAGCAATGTTTCAAATTCAGTAGATCTGTTCGAATGGAATGTAAGGACACTCAAAAATGACACCAAGAGTGTACACATTGTTGTATGAGTGAATCTGAAACACTGAATCAGTTTCCTAACAATGATGTATTGTTGATATGGCGTGGGTTCAAAAGAACAGCCTGTTGAAGTGGCAACGTTATTTTTTCATTTAACATAGGGCGTCTTACTACTGTGGAGTGTGGAGTCTAAACAGATACTGCAGTTGCAAAAATTCTACCATTTTGATTGAAAACTACCTATGGTCCCGAACTTTTCGTACATCCGATATATATAAACTTAGGACGTTATAAGTTGCTCGGGCGCCTTCACAAATGCAGGTGGAGGAAGGGAAAATGCAGTTTACTCCAAAATCAAGAGGTATAAATGCAGTTCAATAAGAGTATGAATTATTTCTTATCATTGCATTCCTTGTACCTGTTTTGTTCCTTACATAACCAGGGTCCCGACAAAAGGGATCCCACGTAAAATAATTATCCAAAATCATTTTCCCCAAAGAAACATAAGGTAACCAAAAAAGTTATTGCCGTTCTAGAGCAGTGATAAGCAGAGAACAATACAGTGGACGGTACGTACTTATAAGTTTCGAAGTAATCTCCATTAGCATCCAACTCCTTTTGCGAACGTTCCTGGATCTGCACAATATCGTGGTGGAGCTCCCTCGTGGCTAAGCGGTTAGTGTACGCGCCTTTGGCGTGGAAGACCCGGGTTCGATTCCCGGCGGGAGCTCATGTGGTTCGGATTCCACGTTAATCAGTAGGTCCACGTCTCATATAGCCTCGCTGCTGAAAGGGACGCTAAACTAAAATCAACTCAACAATATCGTGGTGATAAAACTCGGCGGTCGTGGATGTAAAGAAGTCCGTGAGTGCGTTCCGCAGCTCTCCCTCATTTGCGAAAGGACCTCCCACGGAAGTAATTGAAGAGGGAACGAAACAGGTGGTAATTGTTGGTCCAAGGTCCGGTGAATATGGTGCATGACAATCTCCCAGCCAAGTTACTGACAGGTCCCTGGGTCCTCTTTGTCACATGTGCTTTGCGATTCACCAATGCCGTCCTCTTCTGCCGCAATGCACGTTGCACCTTTGCAACTGCTGAAAGTAGAGATGAGAGGTGGAAGGAGCTCTAATGCACCACTTGCCGACAGTTCTACCATACAGAGAGCATAACCTTTCGTGGGTGTAGAAGTGGTCTTGAGGTATGAGGAACAGGGCCACATGCCTACAACCAATGTCTGGTACACTTAGAAGTGTCATAAAGACTCACTTTTCGTCACCAATGATCAAATGATCAAAAATGAATGTGTTAAGGTGACGACAGAGCAAGGACAAACAAGCTGTAACTTGTTTCTTATTGGATGCCGATAATGTGTGGGGTACCTACATACTTGACTTGTTTAACTTCCTCATTCCATGCAGAGCCAGTCTGACTGTCGCAGCGGAAACATGGAACTTTTCTGCAAGTTCATCATACGTTAGACCATTGTCCTTCTCGATGGTTGCTTTCAGGACCTCATCATCCAACATATGTGATCATCCACTGCGAGGTTCATCCCAAAGGCTACATCTCCCGAACGGAATAATACGAGTCATATGTGGCGATTTGATGCGGCAGCTGACAGGCCCACTTTAAAGTCACACAACAAACACACACGAACAAGCTCCTTCGATACCCCTATTTATCTTCGACACTTGACGAGCTATGACAGCTGTGTGTGCGAAACGTGTCTATATTGCTGAAGGTCTATGGTTGGACTACCTTTCGATCGCTTGTCAGACACGTGCGTCATTTCGTTTCCTCTCTGTGAGCGCATGATTAGTGGGACGTCAAAACGAACAAGAAAATTTTTTGTTATCTCGTACTTGTACATCAAATCAAAAAGTTCCAAGATTCTAGTTTTCAATGAAGAACATATTGATCATTATCTGATACACCTACGTATTTCTTTTCCTGAGCAGCAGTTAGCGGCAAACTTACTTCCTACTCAGAACATTCATATTTAGAGGCGAACCCATAAAATCAAACCTTTCGTTCTAAACAGAGGAGAGTATCTGTTCTCTGTTAAGATGTAAGATGTGGCCAAAGTGGTTCCCAAACTGTTTTTACGCTGTAATTTATGTTCGCAAACACCAGCTACGTAGTGAGCCGTTTACTAATGAAGGTAGACATTCCCAACCTAACTGTACACACAAGGTTGTAAAGAACTAACTGGAAGTTTCGAGGTTTCTGGGGTATCGTACTTCTTCAAATTTTATGGTACAGACAGACAGGACCAAGGTGATGATTCTGCATTAATCAACATGCATCTACTAGGAAGAACACAAAGTTAGAAAGAAGCATTCCATTGCTTTTGGGATGAATAAATCGACGACAAATAAGGACGACGCCTACTTCCGTTCCTCTTTAAACATCTTTTTTAAATATCCAATTTTAATATGATCATTCTTCAATAACAGCATATAGTTGTGTGATAGAATTTCATTGTAATAATACTTCAGAAGTTACTTGCGAGCAGTTTAAACCTTATCTGGAAATCTCTGCCGAAGAGAAAGTCAGCTAGGGAATAATGGACAAGAAAATGCTGTCTTAGATAATTGAATGTTAATACATTTGCACATTTTAGTTGAGCCATGTGTATGTAATGTGAAAATTTTATACAATTTGTCCTATTTCCCAAAATAAAGTTAACAGCATACTCTCCAGTATGACAATTCTGAGGCTTTCATCATAACGCTTGCTATGCACGATGTTCTTATTTATGCGTAGACGTTAGAGTAGTGGATATATATAGTGTGTGTGTATGTGTGTAATGTCTTATTAATGTAAAAGGAATAAAATTAGCAGAAGGTTTTTGCATCATATAAGCAGATGCAGGTCAAGAGGGTGAAGGCAGTGTTCGTAAAAGGCAGCCGCATTAAATAATTCTCTTTAATCTAGTCTTCGACTCAAAGTGTTACTAATGTCACACCTCTTACATTTCTTCCCGTTGATGACTTCCCGTGTATAATCTTGGTCTTTAGCTAACTTCAGAGTTGTTTATCAAGTGGTCTCAGGTGATTGGTACGAGTTTAACACTTAGCTAATAACATCAACAAAACATTACATATACAGATGTAAAGGTATCTGCAGTCCAACTTTCTAGTTTCTTTTGCCCAAACTTTTCGCGTTGATACAATAATAATAATAATAATAATAATAATAATAATAATAATAATAATAATAATAATAATATGAGAAAATAAAGGGAACACGAATTAGATTACACCTGCTATATTGAGACAAATGTTCCAATGTGTATGGATGTTGCAACGATGTACACGAGCCAAAAATTTTCGTGTCAAAGGGATGATAAAACTGTATGTATGCAAATGCATATTAGATATTTCTACTGCTCTAGTGCTTACTCATTTTTATTTTTGCTCTCTTAGTCTCTCTCACGGCTTATATTTCTGTAATATTCATCTCTCTCTCTCTCTCTCTCTCTCCCTCTCTCGTCCTCTTTGTTTTTTATTTTTATTTCTTTCTCGCTGACTGCATCCGATATTATACCGAAAATGATACATAATTACTATCTTAGTAGTAACGAAGGAGAATACTGTAATATTTTGCATTGTTTGTTCTTTTTCATACATGAGATCGGATTGGTCTCTCTCTTCAATCTTCTCTCAAAGTATTTTTTTATGTTTAATTTTTTTCATCACTCAACCCCGGATAAGTGTTGTATTTAAGCCTAATTGATATTAACTGTAAATGTTAAAATTAATGCTCCGCAGCTATGCCGTTTAGGTTATAGGAGACAGATGATGAGACTGTGAAACCAAGTGATTAAAAGTAAACAAAATTATCAAAAAAACAAAAAAAAAAAAAAAAGAATTTCCACAAGTTCATATTGTTTGGAATCGAACACGGGACTCTCTGTGCTAGAGATAAAAGGTTTTTATTGCTTTGCTACTGAACTGTCATATTTTCCATTATTAGTAGAAGTAAAATTAACGAAAAGACCATTTTGTTTACACTGCATCGAAAATTCCCACTCTATTTTTGTTTTACTGCCTCCTTGTAATTTGATTACACTCTTGATTTTAATTTTATTTGATGTTCAGTTTACTTCCCTTTCAGAGGCTATATGACATGTGAACCTATAGTTTAATGTGTTATTCGAACCACATGAGCTCCCGCCAGAATTGAACCCGAGTCTCGCACGCTAAAGACTCGTACGCTAGTTGCTTAGCCACGAAGGAGCTCGATTACACTCTTAAAATTGAAGTTAAATATACGCAGAATGTCCATATCATGCATCATCCAAGCAGAAAGCTGTCGTGTCGGCTAGAACACTTTGTGTACTATTATTGTTGAGTAGTAATATTATTTGAATACTACACGCCCGTGTTTCTCACACTCACTATGTTGTACTAGTATAACGTTGGTTTTGTCGTATAAATATATTAAACAACCAAATGGTTATCGCGTATACTTGTTGTTGGTGCTCCTGACTTCAGTCTTTCTTATAAACTTATGCGGTTGGAATTCCATATTGGGGGGGGGGGGCGCACGGTGACTCAGTGGTAGAGCACTCACCTCTGATGTAAAGGGTTTCTAGTTTGATCTCAGAGCATGTGAGTTTGTAGTGGACAACATGCTCATGGTTGTCCTCAGGTTTTTCCCTTTCCTTTCACATTTTCATTCCACCAGTTCTTCCATAGTCGTTCACTTTCAGTATTCATCCATGTTCTTTCGCCTAATACGCATAAACATGGGGCGTTAATTTAGAAATTTTATTTTATTTTGAATCCCATATTGAACTGTAGATGTGCAGTCAGATTAGCCTCGACACCAAAAGAAAATGTTACATTATGGGCAACCCGAGAAAGAGTTATTCGCTTCAGTAATTGTGCGTTTCTGTGTGTGTGTTTCTGTTTGTTGTAAACTATACCAAAGTACAGTATTACACAATATAAAAGGTCAACAATATAACGTATGTTGTAGCTTCTTTTTGCATGAATAAGTTAATTAAATCTAAAAGTAGATTATCGTATTCATACTGTGCTTCGTTTTTCCTATTCAGTGATGTTTTATTTTAGCGTACTTCTTTCAGAACTAAAATTCTGAAATAATTGAATTATAAATATATCGCATTAAAAAAAGAACTATGTGTATTGTCTCTCACGTCACGTAGATTTTAATAATAATAAAGCAGCTAAGACTGGGTACGGGTAGCGAAAATTATCTTCTTTTCGACTGTAGTTTATTTTTCTCGGCTAAAAGAGAAGGGTAAAGCGGCTTTATATTTAGAAGGAAGAGATACTGTGTCTTTCCAATAATTCGTGAAACAAAACTATCATAACGTTAAAGTATATCGTTAATAGTACCTAACCTGTCGCCAAAGATCTCTTTTCTTGTGTTGTGAAACTGGTCTCAGAGGACCCATTTCCCTTCAGAATAGAGCATCATCTTGTCCTCTATGATGGGATTCTCGCTTCAAAGTTTTCTTCTTTCTCATTTCATATGGTTTACGGTTTCTTCCTTCATCTTAGCTGTGAGAATTAAACAAGAACAAAAATAAAATTTCTTTCTACCTTTCTTTACTTCTCGCTCTTCAATATCTTATATAGACGATAGTCGCCAGTTTTCATGCGTTGTATGTTGCATAAATATGTTTACTTTCATCCCCTTCCGTAATAATAGGCAGAAATATTACTTTTTTCGTTTTGTTTCATTGCATTTGAAAGATATTCATGCCTCCAGTTTTGGTTTAAAATTGTCCTAAATGCACAAGGCGTAAAGAATGTTGTGTTGAAAATATTACAATAGCATTTTTTTTTTTTTTTCGTACTGCCTTGAAATTGTCTTGCCACCCTTTACGCCTGATCCTTCTAATCTTCCCCTCTCCTTTAAAGTAGTGGCTTATTTCTACAATTTCCGATACTATTCTCCGGTTATAGTTTTGTTGTATGTTTTCTTTGAATGTAAAACAAGAAGATATATCGTTATATCCTACATAACTATCATTGTAGAACTCTGTAAGGAAAACCATTGTTCCAACTCAATTATGGTGTCCTCTTTGTTATCAAAGTGACGATCCCGAAGTGGATTCTTCATCTGTAGGAACAGGGAAAAGTAGTTTGTTGCCAGATCAGTAAAACAGGAAGGGTAAGGCAATATTTCAAAGCTATATCTAGGAGCTACCACTGACGGTGTGTGCTAGGTATTTATGAACGGGTGAAATGACCGCAAGGTGACGGGTCTATTTGGTGAGCATATCGCGAAATTTTTCCGTAGCAGCATCTCGTAACTTCCTCAGAAGTGAGCAGTAGTATGTTCCAATGCATTCTAAGAGTAGTGTGTAAGGATGATCCCACAATAACCCCCCCCCCCCCAAACAAACAAACAAAAAAAAACGACAGCATGGCCTTACCGGAATACCTTTTCCGTTTTGGGAGGAAGTGAGGAGGCGCGCTTCAATTCCTTACCTATTCCTTTTGTCTCAGACTCATAGACAAATCCAACATTCGTCCATAGTTATCAGATGGACAAAAACAATCTTCATCTTGTTCCGAAAGATTCCACAAGTGAATACCTGGAGAGAAGTCAGCAAACATAGAGCTCAACATGCTGACACCTTAGACATGTGCAGTTCTTCATGAATGTGCAGTTGGTTTCCTCACGCTATCATAACTGTAAATCTACTTTATTGCATGATACTGTGGATAGTTATCCGTTGTTCTTCCAGAATCAGTCAGTTGTTTGATTTTCTTCATTGTGGGGTGGGTGGTTGTGATTGATGAAGGTAGGTCTGACGTGTTTAAAAATATTCTTCCATCTCACGACATAATCATAGGATGGGCAATCAGCACCATACAGAAGCTTCATTTCATCATAAATTTGCCGAGTGCTGTGACACTTCAAATGCAGAAACTTAGTCACACTACGAAGTTCCATTTTCTCCATCTTGCACCTCACTGATAACTAGCGCCACCTGTAAAGAAAGTAAATGACATTCTTATATAATTTTCACTAAATCATACATCTGAAGTCTAATGTCTACACAGGCTATGTTACATCAAAATCATTGAATATCTTCTGGGAAATAATTAATATTTTCCGATAATCCCATCCCTGTAGGTGTTTGTTACGTTACTATCCCAGTAATATTATATTTGTATCATCGAGGCTATAGAGCATAATAATAACCAACAAATCAATAAATAGGTAACTTGGATACTATATTTAAAAGAATAACTTTATAGAAATCAAAAGTTGGAGCTGTTATTGTTGTCCCTTTTGTGTTCTGTTAATTTTGGTCATACTAAGAACCCTTATTCATTGATCTAAAAATTAGATAAAAACAACCGGTAGAATTATATTGAAATTGCCTTAAGTCTCTCTATATAATTTTTTTAATGGTTCATCATAAGGTATATTTTCTTAAGAATTTTGATGTTAGAAATTGCATTCGAAGTCATAGTTATAATAACATTTCCTTGTAGTTGCTATGATATGAAATTACATCATTTTTAAAAAGTTACTTCATAATTTGTATGCTTCATAAATGAAACAAGCTGTGATACGATAACTCGTATAAAGATAGATTCAGTTCGATAGTATTTTCTTAGTGTACACTCATGTCCAAAATTATTGTCGCATGTCTATAAATATGTTGTTATAAGAATATAATTTGCTAAGGAATTCGCCTGGTATTTTTTATAATGTTAGTATGTGTATAATCGGCAAAGACATGTGTGTGGCAAATTTCATGTCAAAAGAGAAGCAAATGAGAACTATAGAACGAAAATAAAACTTTCTTGTCCATTTAGCAACATTTTGTTTTACTCCTTATAATTTTTGTATTTATAATTCTTTTGCTATGAAATTTACCACAAATATACATTTCCTGATTATACACATAGTAGCAGTATTAAAAGTACCCTGCAAAATCATTTACATATTATGTTGTTACAAGAAGACAGTTATAGATATGTGACAATCATTTTGGACATGAGTGTACCTAGGTATATGCGTATGGTTTAATTGCACTTCAGCATTTAAAATATTCTTAAGTTATATTGATGATTACCATATTAGCCCATAATAAGTAATCGAGTCCGAGTCCTAGCTACTCTTGTAGCGTCATTTTCTGTGATTTTGGATACAATGCAGTTGAATATTACAGTTACCTATATCGTTGAATGTTACAGTTATCTATACTATTACATAAAAGAGTAAAAATGAATTGATTAGCCAAAGACGTCCAGGCCATATTACGATAGGTAGAAACGTGAAATTTAGACAGGAAACTCGTTTACTCATAAAAGCAAGGGATACGAAAGGATTTTCCTTTGAAGTACATGTCCTAAGGGGGATTCATTTTTTTTTTTCTGCCTAGAATAGTATGTTTCACGAATCCCAGAACTTAGACTATGGCTATTCAAGGATGCGTTTCCGATGGGTTACCTTCCGCAGCGAACAAACCTAGATGGCTACTCGGTAATTTTACTTTCACTAGTTATAATTCCTACTGTGAACCAGTCAGGTTTCCAGGCCTTACTGCCACACTCTTATTCTCATTCTTGCGAATCACGAGAAAAAAACCTATTTTGTTACATAGATTTTTCTGTATTAGCTAAGTTTTCGGAATTTCCTTGTATTTTTGTGAATTTTCTTTTGTTATACACGCACGTACTTTATAATAACAGTGTTCCAATACTCTGCACAAATCATCTTCCAATTGATGTTTCTTGCTAAAGATCCCCTTGCTTGGCAACACGTCTTTCCCTTTTTCCTCCCTTCCTTTAGATATATTTTACTGATTTTGATATTGATTTAGATTTAATTCCGAGACAGAATCAGACTGTAGGTTACTATACCGAAATTTTGCTTCCATATTTAAATTTACTCTTCTCTGTTGCAATTAGAGATGCAAGGGCTCGAAAAAAAAACTCGGTTTTTTCTGCTTCGCTTTTTTGCTTGGGAAATTTTGGGCTTTTTTGAAAATTCTGCTTTAAATTGATAAACCAGATTTTGTTTTGCTTCTCTATAACACAAAAAAGTCATTTAACTAGTGGTTGATGCCGGTAATAATATAAAACCTCGAAAATAGACCATGAATTTCAAAAAGATATTTCAAACGTTTTACTTCTCAACATATTTACATTATGAATTCCAAAGGATTAACCAATGTATATAATAAGATTTTTTTAACCTCCTACATACAAAAGTAAGCAGGGTTGGCAGGAACCATGGTTGTTTTTGAAAATGCCAAAAACCCGTTTGGGGGGGGGGGGGGTTAAACTAGGCTTTTTTGGTTTAAACCAGGTTTTTTTGGGGTGGTTAGATATTTTACTTTATGTATTTATATTACATATTGACAGAAATAAGTTTGTTTTGCCTTGGTGTTATTATGCAACAACGGGGTTATGCTGGAAGAGGTTACATAAGCTTAAAGAAGTCCGGTCAGTAAATTTCTTAAATTGAGAAACTACCGTCCTAGCCATCGGGAAAATCCCGTCATTACTTGAAATGTAAAACAATAACGGGAAAATCCTGTTATTGCTTTGCATATGAAATTTATGGTGAAAGTATCATAATCAGTACGCTAAAACTGAGGTATTAAATTACAAATTTAGTACGTACATATCATTGAAAGTACAATCCAAGCTAATGTTGGAAGCTACGTAGGCAATCGATAAATTTTGCCAATTTGTATCAATATATTTAAAGAACCTTGGCTTCTTTATAAAACAACAGGCGTTCAGGCATGCAGAAATATACAATTTAGTTTCGTTTCGTACGTTCAGGCTTGGGTCTAGGACAAAACCCCCACAGCCAAAACCCCCACACTCAAGAAATGTCAAAACGCCCACACGATCGGTCATAACCCCCACACAAATGGACAAATCCCCCAAACGCACGAACGGTCAAAACCCCCACAGCCAAAACCCCCACACTCAAGAAATGTCAAAACGCCCACATGATCGGTCATAACCCCCACACAAATGGACAAATCCCCCAAACGCACGAACGGTCAAAACCCCCACAGCCAAAACCCCCACACTCAAGAAATGTCAAAACGCCCACACGATCGGTCAAAACCCCCACACAAATGGACAAAACTCCCACACATAGCAACGGTCACAATCTCCACATAAATGGACAAAACACCCACACAAATGGACAAAACCCCCACACAATCGGACAAATCCCCCACACTCTGAAAATACCGTGATTGCACGTCTTTGTTGCGGCTCTTTACGACGCCCACCTTAGTGTTTCTGTCATTACAAAACAGTGCAAGAAGAATAGTTGCAACATCGGTTTAAGTGGAATAAAAAATGTTATTAAAAAGTACAAGGGCAAGATATACAACCAGGATCATTTCAGAGTGTCGGAGATTTGACCGATTGTGTGGGAGTTTTGTCCATTTGTGTGGGGGTTTTGTCCATTTATGTGGGGATTGTGACCGTTGCTATGTGTGGCTGTTTTGTCCATTTGTGTGGGGGTTTTGACCGATCGTGTGGGCGTTTTGACATTTCTTGAGTGTGGGGGTTTTGGCTGTGGGGGTTTTGACCGTTCGTGCGTTTGGGGGATTTGTCCATTTGTGTGGGGGTTATGACCGATCGTGTGGGCGTTTTGACATTTCTTGAGTGTGGGGGTTTTGGCTGTGGGGGGTTTTGACCGTTCGTGCGTTTGGGGGATTTGTCCATTTGTGTGGGGGTTATGACCGATCGTGTGGGCGTTTTGACATTTCTTGAGTGTGGGGGTTTTGGCTGTGGGGGTTTTGACCGGTTCCCTCAGGCTTAACATCCTTACGTAATACCGAGGTTATCAAGGAGAATACTTTCGTTTAAAGTTACATCCGAACCGCTACTTTGTTTACGCATGAAAGAAGGGTTGTGGTTCGACCGAGAATTGAACATGGAACATCTTGATTAAAAGGTGAAAAGGAAATAAAACTAATGCAGATGGTTTGATGTGTGGAAACGTGACCATGAAGTTCACACGATTCGCATGTTTCGTTCTTTTTAATTTTTTTGGTTTAAACCAGCCAACCCTAAAAGTAAATACTTCTTTAAAAAAATACTCAAATAAGTAGCAAAATTCTATGTAGTATTTTTACTTCAAAATATTCCATACCCTCTTTTTGGAACAAAATAAAATTAAAATAAAACATAAGAAAAATACTTAGATTTATATGATACACTTAAAGGCGGCACATCTAGAGCTTTTGGTTTTGTATATTCTTGAAATTCTACAGTTTTATATAAGCACCATCACGGTTTACTCAGTCCTCAAGTTTTCTGTATTTTTAACAAGAGGGATTCAACATATGAAGGGTGTGAGGTAAGAACATGGTAACCCACAATTTTACTATTTTAAGAAATTAGAAATTTGCTGCTGCACAATCTATTTTGAAAGTCGTAAAGCTGATTTTTCACATAAGACTATACATGAAGGATTAAACGAAGCGGTATGCGTTGCTGTCTATCTGGTGCTGCATAACTCAGCAATTGAAAATTTGTTAGTTACCATGTTCTTCGCTCACACCCTTCATATCATTATGGAACTCTCCCCACCCCACCACCACAAAAAAAAAAGAACTACGGAATATATTTAAGTTAAGATAAATACAACTGCACAACAAACATGACTGACTGGAGCTTTTGCGCTTCTATCGGGAAGTCCGGGATTCAACTCAGCATCCGACCATTCTGACAAAACCTTTATTCATTCCATCTATGAAGTAGAAATAGTGCGTGTACTGTAAGTTGGCCGACTTCATTTTTTATTGTTTTTAAATCGTTATTATTGCTAATTACCAGCAGTGAAGGTTTTGCGAAGGCTAAGGGGACGGTCTTTCGGACTGAAGCCTGTTCCCCAAAATTACGGAATGTCTAAAACAAACTAAATATCTATTAGTTATGCCTTTACTTATAAACTTTAAGCTCCCGTCAAATAAAAATTACGAATGTTTAGAAAAACTAAACATTAGTAAGAAAAAAAACTCCCAAAATACTTTTCTAAATCCGCTACTGATTCTCAGTATAAAATGATCTTCAAGGTTGTATCCGGAAGATTATCTCTAAATATATAAACGAAACGAAATACAGTATTAGTTATGCCTGTACTCATAAACTTCAAGCTCCTCCCAAATAAAACTAGGACATTTTAGAAAACGAAACAATCAGAGAAACCCTTCCCAAAGTACGTTTCTAAATCCGCTACTGGTTATTTGTATAAATTAGTATTCAAGGTTGTATCCGGAAAATTATTGCTAAATCGTTGCACAGCTACAGTATAACAGACGTGTGGAAGTACGGTTAGACGGATATATTGAAAACCGTACGCTTTGACGGATATATAGAAAAACGTAAGTTTAACTTTTGCGCTAGAAGCTTGAGTACTAAGCTCTTAGAAATGAAACACAGATGACAAACTGAAATGATCCTGAGAAGAGACAAAATGTCGATAACTCAAAAGTTAAAATAATGTTAAATAGCCTCTAAAATTGCCCTCAAATAATAAATTCTTCATGTTAGTTTTAATTCGTAAAACATGTGCTCCATCCACCTTGATGGTGAATTTCAGAGCGAAATATGACATTTAGGTCATGGAATTCTTATCTAACTATAGAATATACTATAAGAAAGATATTTAGATAGAAAAATCATGAAAATGAAAAAAGCCAAAATTTCCAAAATTCTAGTTTTTTTTCCCAAAAAAGCCGGCTTTTTATGTGAAAAAAACCATCGATTCAAAAAAGCCGGCTTTTTTTGCATCTCTAGTTGCAATTTCCTTGATGACGTCGGTGATCTTCCGTTATGTCGAACATATAATACCACAGTGACAATTAAGTTTTCCGTTTGATGATAAGAATATTTTATTAAATTAAATATTGTATAGTGTGCATTTTGAGTTGAAAGTAAAAGGGTTAATATAAATCTCTTACGAGAACTGGAAAACAATTTGACGAAATGCGTACATAAATGTTTTCGTACCTCAAACACCATTGCGAGGACATTCATTGGTTCAAGTTGTAAATAGAAGTTATATTTTGGTATGATTTTGACTGCGCTAAAGACGCAGATTTGCTTACAAAGAATGCACTTTCTCTCCCTTTTGTTCTTTCATCTTTGCTTCTACACTCGCAATGTTCGTCCATTAAAACATTAAGACGATAAATACACTGTGTTCCTTTCTGTTTGTCGATTCATAAACTACTTTATTTGCTGATTTAGTATGCTTGTTACTAAACCTCCACTGGATGGGTCGAGAGAGTCTATGAGTACCATGCTTGAGGACACAGCTATCATCCTGGTGCGAGTTGCTACGCGTAATCGTGTAAGTCCGTATAACAGGAACATATTTTCTGGGGATTTTAAGCATGCTTATTTGTTCATGGCCTTGCAGATTTACTTAGTCCAGCTTTGCAAATGACTCGAGAGTTCTCTACCAGCAGAGAAATTGGATCACGTTAATTTCGTTTGCAGTCATTTACGTTGGGAAACTTTTATGTATATGTGTGCATAATCAGAATTATGCCCAAGAGGCCCATAAAATTAACAAATCTTTTAGTTTGCACGCTGTCATTAAGGAGGGTTAATATGTCGAGAAGCCGCCTAAAAGCTTAGCTGTAAATGCGCCTTATCATCACAATTACGGTAGTATACTTTTCCTTTCTGTTTTTAATGTCTCCTCTTGCCAAGCGTTAATTAGAGAGTTTGCTATTAGTTTCAAAATTTTAGTATGTTAGCTGGTCATTTGTCAGTAACAAAAATATTCTTAGGAAGCTATTATTTGCTTTCCAAACATCAAGGAAGTTTGTCTCATACTTTGCTTACGTTGATAATATTACTTTTCTGTACATTTCGTATTTGCTGTTGTTAGGTACAAAACTACTGTAGATTGAAGCTTCTGTTAACGAGAATAACGTTTTGCAAAGTTCGTGCGTGTGTATTGTGATAAAGAGCAAATTGAAGCCAGTATGAAGCATCAACTGAGATTTAGAGATTGTAGTCATCTTTTATAGATTCCTTTATAATTAGTTGTTTAGTGTTAAAGCATATTTACCGCATTCGTAGTATTGGAATGTGAAGAGAGTAATGTTGAAACATATTATATGTCTAAACTATATAATTCTCGGGGTACTGTTTTCTTTTTATTTTCTTTCTTTCTTTCTTTTCTTTTTCTTTCTCTTTTTTTCTTTTTACAGTATTGTCCTGTTTGGCCGTTATGCATGGTGGGTTATAAGTCGCTGTACACTAATAGTTATTCTGTAAAGCAAGACGGTATGATTCAAATCCTAATGTTTTTAGAATCCTTCCGAGGCTTGTTCTGGAATTACCGCATCCACAAGATGCTTTCCGAGTTGATGTATTCTAAGATTGCACAAAACATTGCGCCACAGTCATTTGTTTCTGTATTTTTACATTTCGGCTTATTGTCTAAGAAGATCCGGCGCAGACTCAATCTGTTTAAACCTTTTATTCAAGTTTCGGCTTGATTTTCGAGATGGAATTGTAAAAACACTGCACAAATAACTCCGTCACATCTTAATAATTGTGGTCCTGTATTCATCACTTTTGGAGTACGAGCACAAGCGAGCTTTGTGATAGACAAACACCGTGTGCGTGGGATTCTCCGGTTTCCTCCCACTTTCTTCATTTCACCATTTCATTCATTTCTCATCACCATCTCCTTTAGCTTAGCCGGCATAAACGTGGGACGTAAAACTTAAATATTTCATTTACAGTACTCCTTCTTGGCTATATGGTTAGCGCTGGTAACTGGGATTGATTCGTGCTGGATTCTCACTTACTCGAATTTTACATTAAGCTGTTAATCTTCTTAAATAGAGCCTTGGTACTGAAAGGAATGTAAACTTTAAACTAACAACCAGACTATTTACCCTGTAAAAGTGAGATGTTAAGTATAATAAGAATTAACTTATCGAAATGACAATATTTCCGAGAATAGACTAATTTCAATTGTAAAAGATCAATTGAAAAGTATAGACCGACTCCAAGCATCTCATTATATTCCGGAATGAACCAATGTCAATCCATTGGTGCATAGATGTCTCTCTAACCCTTCCCCACAATTATCTTTCTTTGGCAATTCTTTCCAAAGGTACTCCAATTCCTTTCCTATTTCATCCTACTAACTTGTATAAGGACGTTTCTTAGGTTTGTCCTTGCCCCTTGGTATATGATCAAGGATTTCTTTTGTCTGCCTATCATCATTGGCGCCGTTTTCTGGAATAAAGCTGTTTTCCAACATGTCCTTATATCGATCTTTGTTTACCGTCTTATCAAAGAAAAATGGTCCGATGATTCCATGGAATCCATACACTGATCTCCCTTTCGTGCAGAATGTGAGGGTGTTCACTTGTCCAGAAACGAACACTTTGCTCATTTACGGCTATTTCCACGCGTGACGCACTCTACAAGGGAACATGCTCGTATATTTTAAACCTTAACTATGGTAATGAATGTAAAGATTTTTAAATACAAACCACTAAATATGATTATAGAAAGGACATCCTATAGTTTCCACATATTGGTATTTTTGTATTTAATTATTAAAATACCAGGTTAATTTATACACTAAAACGTGACTCACACTACAGAAAGGGAAGTAAAATTTTACTCATATTTTAAATTTAGGGAATCTTCCTCCGTATGACTTTACAAAATGTATTTTGTACAAAAACATTTTCCAGAAGGAATGCAGTGTTCTCACAACCACCGTTCCATTCGCACTTCACTGTAGTAAGCATATGACAATGGAATTTCTCTGTAACGCACACTACACTTCCTTCAATGACAACACTTAAATTTTCCTATTGTTTGGAATCTTATTGATTGTTTGAATTTGTTGTTCATCGCACCTCGTACAACTGTGGAATGTATTTCCAAAACATGCTACTGAGGTAGCTCTGTTGGTACAGCGTTGGTTCGCAGTCGGGAGATTGTGGGTTCGATACCGCTGCTGACCATTCTGACGGGTTTTTCTGCTTTTCCCTCAGTCTTACCAGGCAAGTGCCGGGATGGTACCTAGCAAATCCACTTTGGCCGACACTTTCCCAAATCCTTTCCTTAGTGTAAAATTGCCTCTGAGCCGTATCTGGTGTTCGTTAAATAAATAAACGCATTTTGGTGATTTAATAAGCATAATGTTTCTTTTATTTTTTCAAATGCCTATTGATACCTGCAGTAGTTTCGTTTCAATAATGTTTCTTAGAAACCAAAACGCACTTTAAAAAAATAGGAAACTGAGGTATATGTGGAAAAGTATTCGAGAAATGAAAGGGCAAACTCAACTATATTTATTGAGCGACCAAAAAAGGATTTAGCATGTTTCGGAAATGTGTAGTTTTCGCTAAAATTTATTTTCATGATTATTGTGTTTTCCGGTACATTTTCTTTCAGGGAACCCCTTCTTGGCCTAGTGGCTAGCACGCTTGATTTCGGATAGCGTGGTCCCGGGTTCGATTCCCGGTGGGGGTACAGTTGAAGGACCAAATTGGTTAGAATTCCACTATAATCAGTAGGTCCACGTAGTCTTTAGTCTAGCAGGCATAACCGTGGGACGTTAAACTAAATCAACCCAATTTTTTTCAGGATTTTAAAATAATTTGCCTCGTGACGCAGTATAAATGCATGCTATAAAAAACGGGTAATTTATTCTATAGTTTTTTTCATCATTTCCTTTAATGTTCCAGACATTTTCTCTTTCGGCACTTTGCCAGTCTCATCAATAGTCTATTGTTGATAGGTGATTTCCATATTCGTGTCCATTGTAGAGTTTAGAAGCGAAACGAACTTTGGTAATTCACCACATTCTTGTCAAGTATGAAACATACAGGTCAGATTCATCGTCGCACACTACGAGACGAAATCAGATCATTTGTGCTGTTTGAAAGAAATGAACATGAATTTAACAGCAATCTAACATTCTCGTGATTGATACACAGAAAGATTTGGTGATGTTCGCGTTCAGCAGACGTGTTTCGGCCGAAGTTCACAGAATTTACATCTTCCAATCTCTGTATCAGGATTGTTTTTTGAACTGTTTCACGAAGTGTTAGAAACGAGTACCGTTTTTGAACTTTTTGTTTGCCGAATGAATCTCTGATGATTAAACAATCTCGAAGTCCTAGTGCCTGGTAAGATATTGCATCGCTTAAATAAAACTGAATAACTGCTTCTTCAGTTGCCGTTTTTGATGAACTTTAATCTAGTGTCTTGGCTGTTTTTTTTATTGTCAGTTGCAAACTGTTGAAACAATTGTTTAACAACAACCTTACGCTTATTGGAACTATGAGGTAGGCTTCTTTTAACTTTAGCCATAGCTTTCCATATGAACACTGAGATGAAAACACTTTGTTAGGTGAAGATGCACTGGTACTTGTTTATTTAACATAGCATCAATAGCTGTGCTTAATTTCTTTTTCTGACGATATCGTCTCATTTCTTCCCTCTTCTTCTTTCGCATATGCTCCTTCTCTTCAATTGTAATATTTTTCTTTTTCCTTTCACGTCTAATTCTCTGTTTTCGAGTCTCTTCTTCGAAATTCGGCATTATTTCCGGACGTACACCGTGCTGTGCTTTACGTTGTGCAGCAGTTTTCGCCATGCTTGAACGTGACGCACACTACATACACTTCAGTAATTGTAAGTCTGTCTTTATTTGAGTTTCCAAATCAATATCACGGCAAATAGTTGCTCTATCTATCAAGAAGGAAAATTGAAAGTATTAAACCGTTACATGCAACTTTCAGCAGGAAAAAATGTTTTTTTCTCGTGACGCACACTACAGCACAAGACCAGTTTTCTATTATGAAATACCATTTAAACAGCTGAAAGTAGACAACATTCTCATATGTAGTGATACAGAATACGGCACTCTGCACTCAAAATTGTTAACACCTTTTTCTTCTCTTCTCAATAAAATGAATGATCGACAATTAAATGCCAGTCGATATGCCTTTCAGCTTGTCTCACAGAGCGGCCATATTGGATCAGCACTGTTGTCAGTTCAGTACTTTACAAACTGCAGCAAATTATATAGCATTCATAATTTTAGACCTCAATCGAAGATATGGGTAACAAAAACAAGCGAAACACATAAGTTTAGAAAATACACTTTTGGTGTACATTCCCGTGGAATTACCCTTACATAATTTAAATGAAAACACCTCGTCAGTAAACCATATGTTGTGCAGAACGTGATCCTCTTGCACTAACCATGAAATGATGTCTTTGTTGCTTGTCCTCTGCTATCAATTTATGGACAACTGTTGTAAGGGAACATTTAAAGATCAGAATGCAGAATCCTTTGTATGAACGGACGTTATATTCCTAATTCAGCAGTCGTCCTTGTTGATTTGCTACGATTTCGTCTCAAAGCAACGCGAATTGCTTCAATGTTTTCACGGGTTCGGACACTTGGTTCGCGCCGTCGATTCTTCTTTGCCACAGAGCCAGTTGTTTCAAATCGACGATACAATCTCTGAATAGTCTGTTTACTTGAAGTCCATTTTGTACGAAAGTGTACACCAAAAGGTCTTTGTGTCGCTTCAAAACTCCTGGTTTCTTACAAAACAGTTCACCTTGCACTCTTTGTTCAACGCTCAATCTGTTCTTATGCGCCATTTTGAAAATTGCTGTTTGACGCCAAGTAAGTATTCGATACTAACTTCTCGTGACATCTACCGGATCTTCCATAAGCCAAAGTATGCAAATACGAGTTATCAACATTCTAATCTGTAATATTACATGTGTAATGAACAAAACAAATGGTATGAGGTTTCGTGCGCCACCCTGTATATATTCGTCAAAATCATGAAAACCACTGATCAAGTGCAAATATTAAGTCTTATCCTATCCTTATATTAATATTATTGGTGATATGATATCCGCAGTCGGCGTTTTGCGCTACACTATAATAAAATCATATCTATCCAAGTGGCAAATTGGGAATACCATATAATTCCTTGAATTGTTTCCTTTGATCCAATAAGCTCTTTCATTACTATTATTATTATTTACTGACGCATACCTACGAGCTACGACTCTCTCTGAGTTGTCTTCATTCTTGTCTAGGCGTTTATATTTATTTTTTTTTTATTATTGTACGCAATCACTATCTTAGTCAAGACATGCAATTATTCATAGAATTATATTAAAGATATTAAAACCGCATACGTACTTGTATTCAGTATTTTATATTCTCATATAATCATGCAGTAGTATATTATTGCATTGGTTTTATATATATTATTAGTATTTGTTAATATAGATCTAGTAAATTATAGTAAAATCCGATGATTATTCTTGTCTAATCTTGTAATTATTTTTCTCTTTTAGGTAAGTACTTTTCCATCTGGGATTCATTGTCGAAATATGCATATATATATATCTGCAGTATGTGAGTACCTGTTTAAAGTTCATAATTACTATTCCATTATGGAACCATTATGGAATAGTATAATTCGTATAATAATGAAATAACTTAATATTTTATTCTAATGTTTTGAGAAATAGTTCTTAAATATAAATAATTTGTTTACCGATAATGAATTTTGTATTTTCGTAGATACTGGCTAATTCGTTACAAATCATAGCATTAAATGGACAATAACAAAATTCGCATGCTTTACAAACGATCAAAATGAGGCTTCCTTTATCCCTTTTGGGACACTGTTAATCCATCAGCGTCCTCCCACTAAGTTTGTCGCCGAAGACTGATTGACTGGTTAAATAAATAAATATGTCCTTGCAAAGTAATCGGAAGTAGCATAACGGACTCCTAATTTCCTGTTTGATATATATGCTATGTATACAACATGCATATATATATATATATATATATATATATATATATATATATATATATATATATATATATATATATATATATATATATATAATTAATATAATATAATATAATATAAAGCTTGTTTCTTTCCTACTTATTATTCTCTATGAAACTATTTGGCAAACTTGTCCAAGTTTGTTAGTTTCTCTAAAATAATGAGTATTCGACTAGTGAATGTTATCATTGTTAAATCGTCATCCTTCCGGTATCTTTACGCTTTAATTTTCAAAAATGGAGAGATTAGGATTTAGTCTAACCTCGATGGAGCCACCAATCAAGGGTAGGCGGATTTGGGTTTTTAAAACCTCTACCTGCATGTTGAATTGCATGTTGAACTGGGATCGAAATATGCTTAAATGGTATTGTTTCTCTATAAATGTGGAATCAAGAACCCAAGCTCTGTACCATGTTATACTATGAGATTATTTCTAATTCTAAGGTTCTAATTTGGGGTGTATTGCGAGAGAGCGATCATTAAATCTCACAAATCAAACTTAAGAGAGTTTTAATGGAGTTTAATTCTAAATGTGAGTTTGTATTTGTTGTTTTATGCACTTTGAAAGCGTAGTACAAACAGATTTCTCTGACACATACCCGGTAAGTTCTGATGAGGATGAATCTTCCAATTCCATGTTTTTGATTACTGCTCAGCTTCGACCCTGATATAGTTCGTGTTGGCAAAGAATTATTACCTCAGAGACAGAGTACTGATGAATAGTAGTCCTTTATTAGTCATGTAGTGAGTATGCCGAACACCCACTGTTTCGGCAGTATTATATTTAAAAAGAGTTCAGAACTTCCGTTATTTCCATGATGGCGATGGACAGAGATCTTATGTCTGACTACCGCTGTGTTGAACTAACTCCATGGACTTCCTAAACCACATGACCTCCCAGATGAACTGCACTGCTGGTTTCTTAAAATTACCTAATATTTTATATCAGGATCTTTGCTGAGATCCTGATATATATCTATATCTATATCCTGATATATATCTATATCCTGATATATATCCATAAGCTCGTGAACGTGACGTAAAGCCTAGTGCAAGTAATAAAAATATTCCGAGTCCGGGTTCCAGAATAAATTTCGGAATTAAGAAAGAAAAAAGTATGTCTGTGCCTGCTTTCCGTAAAGAGTTCAATTATGTAAGTAAAGCTGTCATAAGCGCATAAGACAAATTCCCAGACATTATTGTATAACAGAGTTTACATCGTGATATAATTCTTCAGATGCAATTGTTTACAAGTGAACTTATTTTCGTATTTCCATATTTCATAAATTAAAAATGAGAATTAGATTTAACTTGAAAATGAAAGCTAAGATTGGTACTGCCATAATATTAATGTGACCTGGAGGCAAAAATCTCTAAATTCAATAAAGAAAGTAAAACTTTTCACTCGCTTGTACAATCCACACATTACTGTTTAAATATGTTTCGTTGTAATAATTGCAGTAATAGCTTCATGTAGTAAACCGTAAATAAATGAGTCGGCAGGCGGAAAGATGATGAAGAGACCGGAGAAAAAAAATGGAAATCCATGATTCAGCTCATTAAACCGTTGTACAGAAAAGTGTTTATAAATTAATGGCTGATTATTTTGTATATTTTATGAATTTATAGCAACGAATTGTTAGTTGTATGTTTTTTTTCTTTTTTGTATGAACAAAATTAAATTTCTAGTTTAACGTCCCACGATTATGCACCGAGGCTAACGAGAGACAGTGGTGATAATGAATGAAATGGTGGGATAAAAAGTGGAAGGAAACGGGAGATCTACGTGATAACTCACAAAAACGTGTTTGTTCACCATAAAGGCCCACTGAGCACGAATTGGGATCGAAACAGGGACTCCATGCACCAGAGATGATCGTTCAACAACTGTCACCGCAGCCTTTTCTTTATGTGTTTATCAAGGGTATATGTTTTCGTTTCATTCCTTTGTAGATACGTGTGTGAATGATGTTTTCATTCCTTGTCGAAAATCAACATTCTCCTACTATTATATAATCATAATCGGTAATAGGAACGACAATGGATTTACAAGGGGAGCCACAGATATGAATAAAGGAGGGAGAGAAAGGGAGGCTTTGGAGAACCGTACCTTAACCTGCGGGGTATTCTTCTTCGAGCTCTTTTGTTTCGCCCACGAAAACACTAATCACTTTATTTCAGCCGACTGCGTGCCCATTTAGTAAGGTGAGGGTCGACAGAGCCCCGGGAGTATGGGAAGGTAGAACAACTAGGGCTCAAAGACCTTCGCTTTGACAGACTTTTATCAAAGTGGGATACACGCCACGCTATGCGAGTCTAATCGATAATTTCATTTTAAAACAGAAAGGAGAAGCAAAATGAGAACTTCCCCTCATCCCTGTGTCCTGTACTTTGAACTGTAACAGTTAAGACAAGATCAGATGTATTAGCACGGGTGTTAAACTCTGTAACAGGGATGCTTTTGTTTCTACAATAGAATCGTGTTTGTGAAATTTGAAGGCATTCCCTTGTTTAAGCTTGCTGTTATATCATCGCATATTTCACTTCTCATGGAAATTTGAAACCCTGCATTTTGTTTTAGCGGAAGCATCACTTAATTCGTTGATTGTTATCTTTTCTTTATTATGAATTATTGAAAATTATATTGTGTATTTACTTAATTAATGCTAAGTGCAGAGCCAATTTTAAAATGCTGGCAGTCAGACGATGTGTTTATTGTGATATGAATGTCAGTGTATCGACATTTTCAATTTTAGATTGCACTGGTAATAGTGTTTCCAATATACAGTTTGTTCGTAAAATCTATTTCTGATTATAGTTGCCTGTGGTGCTATAGTCATATGGCGATTCAATTGGAACAATTGTTATGGCTTAGGCTAATATTCACTCTATAATGTTTGCTGAATTCCATGCAGCAATAGTATATTTGCTTTCAAGCTGTCCAAATTAACAGTTTTATCCGGATATACATTTTGCGCCTAATCCTAATTTAGCAGCTCTTTTACGTACTAAACAAGAAACCTAGCGGTGACAAGTAATACCTCAAATCTTTGTTTCATAGAAGAGATGGTGTCTCAGTGCTAGAACTGTGACCTCTCTTGCAGAGTGGTCTCTGATTCAATCCCAGGCCAGTTTTTTTTAGTTTAACGTCCTACCATCATCCCCCAAGCCTAAGGGAGGTGGTGATACTAAGATGACTAATAATGGTGAAATGAAGTGAGAGGAAACCAGAGAACCCCAAGAAAATCACGCACATATGAGAGTGTGTGGTGGACAATATCTTGTCAGTTGGTTTTCCCTGGAGTTTCCCGTTTTCTTTTCACATTCCGATACTATCAATTATTTTATAAGCATCATTTTGGAGTTACAGCCCGCCGAAAACTGGTCGGATCAATATTAAAAGAGCCATAAGTCGAGAACGAAATCTCGGATCAAGGTCTGCTAGAAGAACAAAGTAATTATTAGAGTTTCAAACTATGCTGTGCGTAAGTGTCAGAAGTCTCATGAAACAGCTATGTCCGTCCGTTTGTTGACAATTATCAGAGCAAAAACGCTGATATATATTTAGAAGTGGTTTTCTGTAATCAATTCACCATCGCAAGAATAGAGTCCATCTCCTTCGTTAATCTTCTATTCAAACGGGAAGTTGAAGCACGGTGGCTCAGTGGTAGAGCGCTTGGTGCGTGGATCCCTGGTTTTATTCCCGGCGAAGTAAGTTTGTGGTAAACAACATAGTGCTCGTGGGTTTTCTGAGAGTACTCCTGTTTCCTCCCGCTTTCTCATTCCACCAATTCTTCCATAATCATTCACTTGCTTTAATCATCGTCTCCTTTAGCCTAAAAGGCATAATTGTGAGACGTTCAACTCGAAGATTTCATTTCATTTTTTCTTTTTTTTTTCTTTTTTTTTTTTCATTTCAAAGGGGAAGTAGTTTAAATTAGCCGTTTCCAGTTTTAACGTTTATCAACATAGAACAAAAACTGTAAAAGATACCGTGAAGCAGGATCTTTCTTTTTTCTTTTTCTTTTTTTCTTTTTCTTTCTTTCTTTCTTTCTTTCTTTTTTTTTTTTTTTGAGCGATTCAATGTCTTAAGACTACATGTTAGTGTCTCATGACTGTCCCGAGCTCCCTCGTGGCTAAGCGGTTAGCGTACGCGCCTTTGGCGTGGGAGACTCGGGTTCGATTCCCGGCGGGAGCTCTTGTGGTTCGGATTCCACGTTAATCAGTAGGTCCACAGTCATATAGCCTCGCTGCTGAAAGGGACACTAAACTAAACTCAACTCAACTTTCATGACTGGCCGCAACACAACCAAAACTGAAAGTTGTTAAAATACACTACTATTTGCGGTTTCAATACTGATTTTCATAGTGCAAAAAGACATAAGAAGCTGTTTTTTGCAATCGATTCAGCGTCCCAAGAGTATTCTCCATCTACTTTGATAATCCTCTATTCAAACCGGAAGTGGTATAAATTAAGCATTCTCAGTTCTAGCGTTAATTGTCAGAGAACGTAGATGGTAACATATCTAAAAGCTATTTTGTCTAATCTATTCGATGAAGCGTCTCAAGAGAATATAGTTGCCCAAAATAATTCATGCGAGGTATAACTCCAAAATTACGCATTTCAGCACCCAATTTGGTCTGAAATTTTCGTCTGAAGATTCATTTCCGAGAATTGTTTGGGGGTTTTCAAACGCCCCGTATATTTTGGAATAGACTTTTCGATTTTGTGCAGACCGCTTAAGACAAAATGACAAAGAAGGATGACCATATTTTACATGGAAGATGTGTCACGTGACGCATATCGGCGCTTCAAATATTTACTTAATTCTGGATTGAGCATAGATAATTTTCTTTCACAATCACGAGATCTCGATTTCAAATTCCGCAATGGCGTTCTTAGTCAATATTTTCTAGACTTTTTCTTTCTGCTTTATCAAACAAATGTAGACTGAATATAAAATCCGTTCTAAGTGCCAAAACGAAACTATCGAGTAAACAGCCGAGATGTTACTTCAGAACTGATTGGACATATAGGCACGTGCGTTCTTTGGGGATTATTTGAACTATTTCCACAGTGAATATTACATAGCCAGTTTTTCACTGAGTAGTGTTAGGCACATAGGCCACATTTTTACATTAAACTGAACTTTTCCATTTGTGGCACTTAGCACGGGTTTTATATTCAGTCTACAAATGCTGTGATAGTAGTTTTTACTTATAATTCCGTCAGTTGGAAGACATCGGAAAAAGAGGTAAATATTGCAGTAGAAAATTAAAACAGAAGGTAGTGAAGTAAGAGGAATATATTTAGAAATGAGGAGAACAAAAAATAAGGAGGGGAGGTAGTAATAACATGTACAGTACTTGGGAATAAGTTCGAACAAAATGGTAATGTAACTGGGGCAGATAGTGTGCCTATTGAGTTTCTTAAGAATTCCACTAAGGTAGGGATGAAATACTGTTATTTGTTATGACATGTGAAATGGATGATTTCAGATTAATTTTTCATAACTGTAACAATTCTATTGAAAAATAAGAGAAACGCAGTGGGATGTAAAGAGTATGGGGCAATTAGTCTAATATCAGTGACTGCAAAAATTGTTTGTTGATTGGTTCGAAGTTCAGCGTTCCTTTCAGCATTGAAACTATATGAGATGTAGGCCTATAGCTAAACGTTATATCCGAAGCACATGAGCTTCTGCTGGGAATCGAACTCGGAACTCCCGCGTCTAAGACACATATGCCAACCATATAAACACAAAGACCCTTTGCGAAAGTCGTAGTGCAGGTATGTCACAACAAGCGAGCAAACTTGAAGAAGGGAAGAAAATCTACGTAGTTCTTTTGACGTTTTAAAAAATTATGAAAGTGCTAAGAAATGAAATAAGAAAATTCTCGTTGAGCGTTTCATGATTGTGTACTGTAGATTAATGGAGAGAGATTATTAATGAAAGTAAATGATTTGAAAGAACTAGTAGAATGACAATGCGGGAAGAAATGGAAGAATCTAGAGCGAATCTACGAACGTGATATTGTCAACCAAAAACTTACATGATTTGACTTCGAACCTGGTACCCTTCATACCCGGTCTACCACTGAACGACTCTGCCCCCTAGTGCTAAATAAACCTAAGAATGTTGGGCTATACAATGGAGAGATTGAAAACTCATTAACAAATATATGAACGAGCGAATAAGTTATAATAGGAGAATGAGTGACAGGGAGGTGTAATTGGGAGGGAATTTGACATAATATTGCTTTTCTTCAATGTTAGTATCTATTGGGATTAAATGGGAGAGGGGGCACTGTGAATAAGTGGTAGAGCGCTTACCTGTGGTGCGTGAGGTCCCTAGTTCGATCCCCCGGTCTAGCAAGTGTGGTGGACAACATCGTGCCCATGATTTTCCTCCGGGTACTCCCGTTTCCTCCCACTTTCTCATTCCACCAATTCCATGATTTTCCACTTGTTTTAATCATCGTTTCCCTTAGCTTTAAGGGCATAATCGTGGGACGTTAAATTCAAATATTTAATTTCTATTGAGAAGAAATAGTTATGAAAGATAAGAAAAGTTAAGGGCAAATGCCTTAACTTTCATTAGACATGGGCCTTTTAGCAGAATCTGAAATAACAGGCACTTTTTTTAAAAATAGGAAAACGTGTGAAGAGTATCGAATGAAAATAATGTTAGAAAGATGAAAGCATTAGTGATCGTGTTAAATATAGAACTTGGATGGAAGAAAATACAATAAAAATAACTAGGTACCTGCCGTGTTTAAATCTACGAAATGCATGCTCTTTTAAGCTATATATAAAATGTACTAAAATCAGCCAAGATTCATTCTGAAGTGGATTTAAAAGGAATCGCAATAGACTAAGTGACTTCTGGTTCAGTTATACAAGTTTTCAAATCAGAGAGTATAGTTGGTTAGGAGTTGATTATTCCTAATTTGAGGAGTCAAATACAGTGTTGAATCTCAGATTCGATACCAGATCATGTGTATGTGTAAAAATGAAGTGAAATCTTTCAATTTAAGGCCCCACGTTTATGCCCGTGAGGCTAAGGAAGACGATGATTAATTCATGAATGCTGATGGAATAATTGGTGAAATAAGAGTGCGGGAGGAAACGGGAAAGAACGCGATGTTGTCCACCACGAACTTACTTAGCCGGGGATCGAGCCAGAGATTCTACGCACCAGGGTAAGTGCTCTAACACTGAGCCACCGTGTCCCCATCCATATATATCTGGATAGGAGCACCGGATATATATATATAATATGTGTGTGGGGGGGGGGTAGACATTTTGTTCTTAGGTTTTCTCGAGCTTCTCCCATTTTTGCCTCCTTTAGACATAATCGTGGGACGAAAATCTAGAAATTTTGTTTCATTTTACGATGTGTTGGGGGTTTGTTAAAAAAAAGTTGAGAAATCATAAAAAGATCGAAGAATATAATTATGGCAATCGTGTAAGTAACGTTGGTTTTATTTTCTCTACTTTTCTATCAAATAGTGACATACGAATTGTTATTTGTGTCCATTAAAAAATAGTAATCTAATTTTTATGTTATTTAACATGCAAATGTTTTAGATTCAAGCTAATACTATAAACAAGCGAAATTTCCTTTTTGTCTGTACGCTGAAATGACCAGTGTGATTTAACTTAGTTTACTATTTGCATTTCCGTTTAGTTAAATATAATTGAGGAGATTCGATGTGATGATTGAAGTTTTGGTGGAAATGAAAGCTCGCAAAGTCTTCACCTCCCTTTGCTTTCCTATCTCATACTGAAGACGTCGAAGTTCACTACCACGGGTTAAGCCCCCTAATTTCACCCTGTTCGGATGTTTCCGCCATCTCTCGGTGAGCGTTCGACCCGCCCTCTGTCGACTACCCTACCACCCGACGACGTTCCCCGATGTACCCTGTAAAGCGTCGGTAGCATTGCGACCGTCAGAGTCGTGGCAGCCGCGGTGGTGGGAGGTTGAGTGCAGTTAGACAAGCTGCCACCATCTGCCCGTGCAACGCGCCATGCGCTTGGCGTCCTGACCCGACGACGACGTCTTTTCTACATGAGTGACCCTTGACCTGGACTGGGGTCGTGACCTGGGAAAGAAGCAAGCTTTTCCTTTCGATTTCCATCAGAACTTTTCGATCTCGGGGAGAAAATCTTCACAGACCCTATTTTTCCCCTCCGTAATTGCGGCAGTTACGAAGTAAACATAACTGAAAGCGTGTTGTTTATGTGTGTGTGAGTGGACGTTTCAGTGTTCAGAACTGTATGAGACTGTTAATTGAAACCAAGAGGAACCAAATAAAGAAATTCGTGGACTTTTTTCCACATGCCAACTTGGGTCGCGTGGTGGCTATGCTAGTTTGTTTATATAACGCCGAAATTTTTCGTAAACTGGAACTAACAAATTAAGAAAAGAAGTTTATTTTCCTCATACAAATTAAATATATAGACAAAATTATATATACATATAAAGATATATATATATTTGTTAAGAAGAGAGGAACATATAAAAATAACATTTATTATCTGTTATTTTATTAAATAGTTTATATATATTTTCATAACATATATTTTGTTTGCTTATAACGGCTGCTGCAGTGGAAACGTATACGGTTCGTGAGGGCCAAGGCCGGTTATCTGTCGTTCCCCGAGCCCTATTACATGACGCCAAAGTGTTTTTGACGGGCAGCGTGCAACCATACCCCCGACGACCCATGTTGGCAACAATGTCGACATTAATGCTGCCTGCTGCAACAATGACAACAATGACGAATCCTGCGCCTATACCAGTGGCGCAGGCGAAGTTAGAAGCCAATGGCAAGCCCACGCTCAACAATCACAATTCCAGCAACAAGTCAGGTAAAATAATAATAATAATAATAATAATAATAATAATAATAATAATAATAATAATACGTATTATTTAAAATATCTAGAGCATGGAAACTTAAATTGCCGTCTACATTGTGTATAGTAATGTCATCAGTCCTGATCATGTTTACTCTCTGTACAATTTATAAATTAATTAAAAGTCATCTTAATTTACTTTGATATTTTAATGCATGCTATTGACAATAGTGTGAGAATTGTCTGTGTACTGTTAGTATTATTGTCTAGTGTATAGTACTTTGATGTTAAAGTATGGTTTGTATATAAAATAGCTTCTCCCTCTCTTCTTTTTTTTTCCCTAGCGTATAAAATACGAGTAGTAAGCAGGCAACTACACGCTGCCTGCTGCGACTACACGCATCTTGTACGCGTCGTTCCCAAGCTGTGTCTGTCTGTACTCACACAGGTCCACGTGGAATCTTTCCCTCGAATCATGAGCAGGTGGTTTGCATGGATCACTAGCAACACCCGGTTTTCCTTCCTATTCTTCCCCACTCGTCGACTCACGGTTTGTTTGTGATCTGCTTCAGAAATTCTCACAACTGGTAACTGTTTGAGTATGAAAGAAAGGATAAAGATCACAGCCTCATTTACAAGAAAAATCAATTCCATGATCACGACACTACACTTTGAATACTAATTAAATTAATTTATCTTTCACTTTTGTTGTATAACAAGATACACATGTACCATCTGTTGTCTTATTCTCTATTTTTTTTTATAACGTAAACTATTCGTAGAAAATATATATGACGCATAAGCTATATAAAATTTAGAATACTTACAAAATGACCTTAATTTATTTGAAAGAAAACAGCTGTATGTAAAATACGTTAAGTTGATATTCTGTAGCAGATACAGTGAAATTGATAAAAATTACAGAAAGGAAAATTGAAATTTATTTTAAGTTCAGCAAGTGTGGCGTGAATTGCATATATCAGATATTTATATAGTTACTTTATCCATGAAAAGTATGTAAGTTATAACTTATTCTCTTAGTCTGCAACAGATATACTGAAATTCATTATTTGACAAAATTACAGAAAATAAATGAAAAATTCTAGTTTGAGTTCTGCAGGTTCATTAGTTGTAGATTATTGTTTTTATAATCAAGCCAAAACATAATATATTTCTACTCTTAAGTCGATTAAGTGTCGTTTTAAGGGTATACTGATTAGTAGAGCAATTATATTATTTATATGGCATGCATAAACGTATATTAAAAACATTAGAATATATTGTGCAAAACACTTATTTTATATACATTATATGTAAGATCAAATGTAATTGGTCACTTGAAGCAATTTCCAGTGCTTTAGTAACAAATTTATTGCCAGAAATTTCCTTGCTCATGTCTGTAACTACTTTAAATCTCTTCTCGAAATCATTATGTTCCTAATTATGATCTTGGTATAAATACTATGCTCAGATCATAAAATCTGTATTTTATAAAAGTACTGTACTGTAGGAATTTTAATGCCTTGTATAGGATACATTCAATATGCAAATGCTTTCCTCTCTCTCTCTCTCTCTCTCCTTTCCATATACATATATATAGTAGCCTATCTAGATGAACATGACTTAAAGAGATTATTGCTCGCCTAAATACAAATAAAATTCGCGTACTTTTGACTGTCCAGATCAGAATACACCACCTACTAACTCAAGTAACTACCCTATTGATCGATTATACCAAGTCAACTCCAATTCTTAATTTAGGGATGTTAAAATAAATTTTTATGAATATTTTCTAATAACAAAAATTATATATTCTTTCATTATAATGCGGTGATATCTTTGGCAATGCTTTGCTGTCGTGTTTAGTCATAATATGTAAGGTTAATATTAGATAAAATTCTTTTAAATGAAATACATGAATGAGTATGAGTTATACGTGTTACTTTGAGTTTAATTATTGTCTCTAATGAAAGATAGGAGTTTAACAGGTTCTCATTTCCTCGTAATTATAAATACCATTTGTATTCAGTAACGCCACTTGGGTGCGCTGTTGCAAGTAATATATAATACGTAGTTTGTTATGCATTTTCAAATGTACTATAACTTAGTTAGCAAAATGCTCATAGGTAGTAACATGTCGTTGAAGTAACAAAAGAAAGATAATATGAAGAAAATTTCTATACCTAAAATTTAAATTTGTCTATGATTTTTTTCTTAAATGTTAATCTTACTTCTATTAATCTGTTGTTGAATTAAATATAAATTACATTTTTAATACATTGAATAAACATTTTAAGATATCCTCTCCATGAATTTTCGTAACTTTAGATTTTCAGAATATTTTTTAGATGATAAGACATAATTCTATTGGTTCTAAACTGAAACCAGTTCAAATTATAATTATTTTCCTATCAGAAACTTCCGCTGATAAACACGAAAAAAATTCGTGAAGTTTCAGTTTTATTATTAGTATTGAGTTTATAATGATATTGAGAATAATATATTAACTTTTAAAGAGAAGCTAAAAATCTTTATAATTACACATTTGCGGAAATTTTGTCATAAGTACCTTAAAATTCAGTCACTATACATTCCTATTATGAAAGAAAAAAATAAGTCTCACGCTTAATTGGATTGTAAAATATAAATCTTTATTATTATTATTATTATTATTATTATTATTATTATTATTATTATTATTATTATTATTATTATTATCTTAGTATCAAAAGTTAATTTTCGAATATTCCACTATAATTTTTTCTATGTCTGTATTTGAAATTCTGAAAAGGACTCTCAGTTCACATATTGGCAAAAATTATCTTGATTTTTAAATTTTCCTACAGAGTCAATTGCTAACTACCCCATTCACTGATTGAAAATGAAAAAACGATACAGTTGGGAGGAATTTTAAAATTCTTGTCGGCGGTAACGCCATTAGACTTGTAGTTTCCATCTTTCTGAGTAGAAAATTATAGCTGAAATTATTAGCTTCTGTCCTATTTAGCGTTTTCTGTTTAACTAATACTAATTTCGTTCGATAACTAGTGAAAGCTTATTTAAATCTTCATTCAAGTATAAACGAAGCACCATGTAGTATGCAGCACATCAAGATATGTTCAAGTATTTTCTGTTATATTACTCTAGGTTACCGAAAGGTTTCAAAGGACTAATTTTACTCTAGGTCACCGAAAAGTTTCAAATAACTAATTAGAAAAGAACATTATAGTTATATTTTTTACATTGACGTAATAAATACGTCGTCACATGTAATACATTATTAATTTCGTTTTTGCAATAAGTATTAGACTAGGCGCTTGTTGGCAAAGTGGCCAATACCTGTGATTTTTGTACACTAATCTTTAGATAGAATCCAATTGTGTTTCTAATCCCACCATATCCCTGTTAAGCCAGGCTTAAAAGAACATTAAGTTCTCTGAAACAGTCACTCAAAATCAAGAATCAAATACTCTTGATATATACTCATACATTTGCATGGAAAATGTGTTACTTATTCCGTGTCGGCGCACGATGGTTAGAAAACATTACAAACAAGTCATTTTGCGTCGAATGTAACTGCTGTAATATGTTAAATGTTTTCTAAAAATATTATTTATTAGCTATTTTTTCTTCATTTATTTGACCAATTGGTCTCATAATATGAAAATAAAGCTAAAGGTAAATTGGAAGATAAATTCTTCATTCGCAAAATAGATATAAAAAGACTTTATACTATTGATTGTCTTTTTACTTTCTGTGAAAAACCTAATTTGCTGAGGTTGAGCTCTGATTTGCTGAGACAAAAGTAACAAGAGGTAGTGGAAAAGTTTTACCTAACGCAAAACAGTCCTGCTGTCTTCATTTCGTTCTAAAATCAGTTGCATCAGATTTTAATTGTGCAGAAAGTGATATTTTTTATCTTGCTTCTTTGCTGAAAGAAAGAAAGAAGACCTAGATTGGATCCAGAAACAACCTGGCGTCTGCAACCTTTCGTATTGTTCCGAAGAGAACTCATTTTGTATTTAATATACGGCTCATGTATTGAAATTTTATCATATTGATCATTACAAAAACGGAGACGCGGTTAGCATACGCGCCTTTGGCGCGGGAGACCCGGGTTCGATTCCCGGCGGGAGCTCATGTGGTTCGGATTCCACGTTAATCAGTAGGTCCACGTCTCATATAGCCTCGCTGCTGAAAGGGACGCTAAACTGAAATTCAATTCAATTCACAAAAACGGAGACCCGGTAGATATTCTTCTTCCAAAGCAAGTCAGAACTATCAGTATTGTTATGAGCTTCTTATAAAAAGATTCAACTTTTTATACTATCCCTTATCTATAGTTTGTTCACAGCCTTTCTCTTAAGTATAGATCTCACGGATTTATTTATTTATTTATTTATTTATTTATTTGTGATGTTCCTCATCATGTTAATTTCTTCTTTAGCTGTTTGTATGTCTTTATATTTTCTTCCAAAATTTTAGCCTGTTTAAAAGAACAAAAGAAAAAGAGTCCTCTTTATTCATTTTTGTGAGTAATGTTAGTTGTCGTCCCACGCATCACAACATAAAATTATACTCTTCAAACTTACGTATTTGTATAGGTAACAATAATATTTTTTCACTATTATAATACTATTTTAACATTGAGGATGCTTTTCAGTCTCGCTCTCATTTTTCATGTTTTTGAGAACTCTGAAAACCAAAGAACAGCCTTAAAATTATTCTGTATCATTACTTAGTGTTCAGATAATTAATGTATTAGTTATTTCGTGTAATGATTTATGTTCCCAGTTGCCAAAGGATACATCTTCAAATCAAATTATGACGTTCTAAGCTTTAGGAAAGAACAGAGAGTATCCCAGAAAAATTAATTAGTTTATTTAGTAATTTGTGCTCATAATCTCGTTGACACTGTCAGATATGTCGATTATCTTGTTTTCGGTTTCTCATCAGTAGTTACAGCTGTAGATCGAATGATTTCGTGGTATATTATTATTATTATTATTATTATTATTATTATTATTATTATTATTATTATTATTATTATTATTATTATTATTATTATTATTATTATTATTATTTTAGTAAACTCGTGATTAATCCTTTTCTTACCCATAGTCACAAATACTAAGTAGTTCTTAAAATATGGCATAAGTCTCACAGCATAAAATTAACTACGAAATAGGCTCACAAATATATATACGATCATTATGATGTATAAGAATAAGGAAATTTTAGTGATTTACTTGATTTGATCATATTGGTTCCCCTTGTTTTTTGAACGGGACTAAAGATATGATAGTATTGCATTAGCAAATCATTCATATCTATTCCAGATTTTCCTCAGTTAGAAGCAATGCACACTGCCTCATTGGTTGAATCGTCATAAAACATTGTGCCATGTTCGAACACTTCATTTAAACTTACATAAAAGCAGTCACGTACAAAATCTATCACTTGTATATTCTGAAATAAATTATCCTTTTATCTGACTCTTTCCAAATATTTACAAATTAATAGCATTTTATCAAATGTATTATCATTTGTTAGACTTAGGAATTTTTGCATTCCTATTTGCCATTTGCTTAGAGGAACAAATACAGCTCAATAGCCGAAATTTATGCAGCGTAATCGCGCAAATATAGACAATTTCTGAATTAGAGAAACTGAAATTGGAATGGTTCATTTCGACTATTGCGTTTGTTTATGATCCAGTATTGTAATACCGATTTACTGTTCTATCAGCATAGATTCGACTACTATCAAACATTTACTGCGGTGTTAACATTGAATTCCCGTATGTAAGGCGCATGAAACTTTCGACCCGTAGTGTACACGTTTATCAGAGAAATTGTTTGTCTAATAGAGCTGCACAGGCCACATTGTGTTTTGTAAAATACAGTGGGAGAGAGTCATAAAAAGTTGTATACCGTACGATGTTTTTATCTGGTTTATTTACATTACCGTAAACTAATGCAACGCAAGTATTACTTTCAAGAGCGCAGATCCTCTCATGTCGGTTCGCTTAGTGGGTATGTTAGAAAATGAATTTACAATTGGGATTTGAACATAATCTAACAAGTCACAGTTTCCAACATTATGTACCACAAGTACTCTCGAAGATCGGTTCGCTAGTTTTGTGGTGTTAGAGTATTTTAGATAAGAAGAAAAAGCCAGAAAGCTGTGAAATTTTATGGCAAAGAATAAAAAGAAAAAAAGATAAAATATGGTATAGAAATACGACATATACAGCGGAATTCTTGTGATGGGGAATTGTATCTTAGAAAGAGCAACCAGTCTGAGATGTGTTAAATGCCCCGTTATGATGAACTATGGTTCATTTCACCCTCTCAGCTCCAAATGGCCAAATGGAGTAGCAGCTTAAAAATGATGGCAGAGGCGCGTAAAACAACCAAAACTGGGTCAGCTTCTAGAGCCTAGTCATTGCGGCAGAGATAGTCCACGATTTGGGGAAGGTTGGCAATTCGCCTATGGCTCCATTTGCCACCCCTAGCACTTTACTCCCATCCCTCGAAAGGGAGAGGAAGGACTTCTTTTTTTTCTACCCTGTCTCCGTTGTTTGTCGCCTTCCTCACGTAATAAGAGCCTCATGAAGAACACTTGAGGATAGGAAGTCTTGTCTCCGGTTAAGAAGTCGGCTGCTGGCCAAACATACGATATGGAACGTAATGGACGTGTCCCCCGAAAAATGCTCTTTTCGCATGGATACATATCAACATCGTGAATCAAGTTCTTCAACGTTTAGAAGAAAAGGCGGAGGAAAAATAAGTCATTAGAACTTTATTTGTACATATGAGAAGCACTTAAAGAACAAAGTGAGTTTTTACGTTTGAATTATGATCGTTGAAAGTTTCCCTCGAAATTTTCAGTGGTGTTACTTATATACGAGTATTTTCGTTTTTTAAGTATTCGTTCTAAAAGCATAGTTGAGCAGTTTCTGAAGATTCCTAGTAGTTTAGTTATAGCCAGAGTTCTCAAATAATAGATAATTTCAGTATTTTCTTTCTGAAACTGTATGTAGTTGATTGTGAGTCATTTATCATGTAAATATAGGTATATCCTTTACAAATTAGTCTCTCTACTTATTTTAGCATTTAATAAATAAAGTTAGAGATATTTCCGCAATAATATGTAATATTATTACCAAGTTACATATATAAATGCCAATTCTTTTTCTTTAGTTTCGTAACTGTTGTTTTTGTATACTGTTGATCCATTTAGTTCGTTTTTTTTTCTGTTGTTGGTAATCTATTATGATCTTACTAAATGACTACATGTCTTGTCTGTTCGACCATCGCAATGTTTTTGTTGATACGTAATGATGTATGAGATCTTGTAATTACTCTGTCTTAATTAAAAATTATAATATTAGTTCTTTTCGTCCTGTCGGAATTTCTTTTATGTTGTCTGAAGGCATGTCTTGATTATGAACTTGATATTGTAGACCATATATATATTTTCAGAGTAACACAATGAATAAACATGCTTAAATAAGATACAAGAAAAAAAACATTTCCTGTACATTGCAGTACCGTTGCTAGAGCACTGTTGATTATATTTTATCAGAACAGCAGAACTTAAACAACAGAAAACAGTGTTAGAGTAGTGTATTCCTTTATACAGACATTTTTCTCTTATGTTACGCCCGTTAGTTTATTGTTTGTGTGACGAAAGAGCCTAAGGATCAGACGTTTTCATCACAGAAGTGGATATTGAAGAAACTGTAAATGAGTTAATATTTCTTATAGATCAAAAGTTGTTAATTCCAAACAAATCATTCAAGATAAAAAATTCACGGTTAGTAAGTTACACATATTTGTATATAGGATTTGTATTTTTTTAAACTTTGGTACAAGCGTCCTTTTGTTATATATAACTTTGGCAGATTATTGTATAAACGTAAATTTAAAAAGTTATGGCCTTTCTATGCTAAATAGGTCACAGTAAATAATAGCAATTAGAACACTTTTCAGCATAGAACACTGTTAACAGCCTTAAGGTACTCATAAAATCTGTAAGTTATTCTATCATCCACGTTGGAGAATGACAAAAACTTTGGAAATTACCAATACAATTCCAGCACAAAGGCTGAACATTTTCATTAGTAATTAAAAAAAAAAAATCTTACATATATAGAATCATCGTATCTAAAACTATATACTGCCGCACAACGAAAACTGAACATAACCATTACCTATAAAACAATCCTTGCATATATATATATATATATATATATATATATATATATAGAATCATTCGCTAAAGGTATGCTGTACAGCTGCTCAATGAAAAGAAACAAATACAACAACGTACCGTTTTAGTTAAAGGAAATATGGATATTCCAGCACGTTTTTGTTCCTCAGATAATGCCATAACTGAAATGGTCCTGAAAACATTTATACAATATATCAAATACCGGAACTTACGCGGAAATAGTATTCATACAATAACGTTATCTACTGTACATGCCGCACAGACAATTTCTGGACAGTGTGAAATATAGTACTATAGTAACAATGCTTGGTTTTGGCCAGTTCATCAAACATCAACTTCCAACTATTTAGTGAGTGAGTTATCAAAGTAATGTGCATTGATGTTTTACAATTTTTCTTGTCGTTTTGATTTTCGTGTAGAGACTTTTTCTCTTAAATGAGGACAGTAAAAGGTAGAATATAGGAATTGCAGTTAATGAATTTGATAGCTTTGTGCCATCAACGAAAATTCGTTAATAATTTAGGTGTTCGTCCCAATTTTTTTCGGTTCGTTTGCTGTTTCGTTTTGACAATATCTTCCTCTGCAAAATTATAGAGTAGTCAAGTAAGGTTTTATAAAGTTATTTTGGGAAGATTCATCTGTAATATTTATTGAATGAGTAGTGTACATATCCTCTTAGTACTCGTGGTCCCGGGTTCAATTCCTGGAAGTGATACGTTGATCCAACATTGTGAGCTACAACATTATCTCGCTTTTACGTTCCCACATATGCTTTGCCGCCTTTCACATCATCTTCTAAAATTCCTTTCAGTGTTTCTGTGTTCGCAATATATCTTAAAATACTAATTATGTTTATAGAGTGCTAATTTCCCGCTATTACCTCACGTTATGTCGATCTCTAGATGACATCACAAAGGTAGAACCAGTTATGTCAACGAAATCAACCACAGCTTCAACCTTCTCGCTTAGGTGGTGCGTGATCTATGCGTTTCCTATCAAATTCCACTACATTTAGCGCGCAAAAGACTTTCTCGCTTTCCAGTTCTGTTTTTCTCTGTAGGTCTGCCTCCTGTTCAATGGCTGAATATCTTGAAAAATGCCGACATAATAATGGCAGCATGCTGACCTACTGTATGATGATGATGATGATACAAGCCATTCCTGCTGGTATAGCAACTAGCGCGTGCATTTTTTGTCCACGTGAATCCGGGTTCAATTTCCAGTGTAAGAGCATTAAAAATTAAACTCATTAGGATGTTTCATATTCCATTTTAAACTGTAGATCCGTTTCTCATATAGCCTCAGTGCTGAAAAGGGACACTCGATTTTATAAAACAAGAAGAAATAAGTTTATAACAGTGGGACACGCATTACATTATTTAGCAAATATCGGTCCCCGGTTCGATTCCAGGTGGGAGCACTCGGTCGCAAAAGTGTAAGAGCTCTCTTCAGGCCAGTTACCCTGAGAGGATTTTTCTTGGATTTCCCTAATTTACCAGTAAACGCTGGGATGGTACCTAACGTACCGGTGCTTCTTCCTTCCTTCCTCACTTTCTCGGATAGTATGCTTGCCGTCATCCTTCATATGTGACGGGCTCTAGATGCCAGTAATGCCCAGAAATAGGTATAAATAAATACATAAACTTAGTAAATATGATGTATCTCGTTTACCATTTTTGTATTGAGAGGGTATGAAACCTAGTTGAACATAACAGCACGTACATTTTGGCGCTCCTTCTCATTTCCCGAAATTTATATTTTTTCCTTATTTACACCATTTTCTTGTGGTCCCTTCTAAACTGTAAAAGCGGGATAAAACTATAATTAAAGAACTATGTACCTGAATTCAAATCTAAAAGGCTGAAAATATGAACTGGAATCCAATCATTGGGTTTATTCTTACCTCGTGGCCGATCATACTCCTTTATGTATTGGAGACTAAAGTTTCTTTAACGTATATGTAAACTTTGTTAGAGGAAGATACAAAATGTATTTTGCATTTTCTTGCTTTAAAAGAAAGCTAATTTAATAGTTGTTAACATGGGTATTTAAAATATGGTTGATTGATGATTGAGTCAGCTTTTAGTATGCAATGTTTTCCAGTGGTTTTTATTTGTTTACTAGCAAAGATGTTCGTTCTTCCTTCCGGGAAGAATAGGGTTATAGAATGTATTTGAGGGTTTATTTGATTGCCTTTTCCCCCTACCTTTCATGCCTCTTAGAATACACACTTCAATAACAATGCTATTTTAAAATCTCAGATCAGTTCAAGTGCTAATTATACCAAAAAAAATATTTTAAACGGTTCAGCTGATTACTTACTTTCCTCGTCTTATAAACACCAAGTGGGCAATTAAAATATTACAAAAATGTCCCCTTCCCCACATAAATGTATAATTTTCGAAGCCGCTTAGGTACGTGCCCGCAAAAGTATGAGTTTTTACCGAGTTTCATCGTCCTAACGTGAGGGGCTTGTGAGATAGTGTTTTTAGCAGAAATTTAGAAACCCTCTGTATCCCCTTAGGATACTCAGTTTGATGAAAGTGGTGATGATAAAATTCTAGAGTTCGAAGTAGATGATCAATATGTTTTTTTTTTTTTTTTTTTTAATCATTTCAGAAAATTCAGTCGTTTTCCTACTATGCGATCACAAATAAGATCAGTTTATTTACATTGATTTTTCGTCCATGTATATGTATTAGTGCAATCGCGATTTTTAATATCCCTACTTTCAGTTATCGTTACTTAAGATGGCAGATAGATATAACTCAAAAAGATAGCAGAGTCGAATATGTGTCCCTTTTTGTAACAAAGTATAGATAAAATCTATTTACAACAGGTTTAGCAAACAATTTTTATTTTCAGAGGTTATGAAAGGTTGGAATAAATGAAAATAATGTAATTTCTTAGTTAAACTGAGGATAAGGGGTCTTGCTATTACTCGTTAGTATCAAAATTCAGTCTGTTATCAGAGAAGTTTGTGACTACTTGTAAGCTCCCCCATGATTAAGCGATTAGCGTACGCGATTTGGTGTGCAAAATCTGGTTTCGATTTTCGACGGGAACTCATTTGGATCAAATCCCACGTTAAGCTGTAGATCGAAGTCTCATATAGCCTTGCTGCTGAAATTGATGCAAAAGTTAAAATTACATCAAATCATATGACTACTTGAGTCACGAACCTCTGGAAAAATAATGCAATTTGAGAGTAATTTCCGTAAATAAATGCGAAATTTCTCACACGAACGACATTTCGTACATGAACAACAGACTATTTTTCCTTTTAGAAAAAAGTCCGATAACGACCCAAAAAAATTAGGTCCCTTTTCCTTTTTGTAATTCCGTTGTACATTAGCTAAAACCTTCAGGGAAGGAAGAGAAAAGTTAAAACTGTACAGTTCCGTTAACGAATATTGCATCATCGATCTGCCAGAGGGAAGTTTTTCGGGAGAATTGATTCGTTCGTTCTAAATTCAGATTTTTTCTTCTGTTCGTTTCGTTCCCTCCCAATTGTTCTTCGATATGCGATTCATATCACATTTTTAGTGTTACAACAACTTGAAGCTTTGTACGGAATTCCGATATATATTAGAAAATAGCATTTTTTATGTGTTCTTTTATTTCTATCTATGGTCCTTTTTGTATATCCGTTTTCCTACTTGTTCAGGATTCTACGATAATGAATAAAAAGAGAAAGAACATTAATTTGGACATAGACAAAGCTAAATATTTTATAAAATGTAAGAACCTACAGAGCTTTAAAGACCATCGGCGAGGACATCCTTAACAAACATTAGTACATTCTTTAATATGAAACGTTATTACCACAATTGTATATTCTCAGTTTATTATTATTATTATTATTGTGCTCAAAATACATTGTGTTCGCTCGTTGTAGCAGCTAGCACTGCAATGGTTGTAATAAAAGATAAATTTGGAAATTCATCAGAAACTGAAAAATAACGTGAAGCTGCTGAATAGCAAGCTTTCTTACGCTTAGCTAACATTTATGCGTTTACTGCTTTGATATCTACTACCGGTATTCTTTATTAATCGATTGGTCTTTCCAAACCCTGGATACTTCGTGTGCTGTCTGTCGCTTGTTTGGTTACACGAAAAATCATAACACAGTTGTTGTTTTGTTTGTTTGTTTGGAAGGTAGTCGTCTCTATGCTAGCCACCAGTTTGAATTTTCGTGAATAACTTGGAAAGGTTTCAAGAACATCAGTATATTAGAAAGATAACCAAATATCATCTAAAATTGAACTAATAACTGCTTCCAGAAACCTGGGTTGTAATTTTATGAAGTCAAAATTACCAGGCACTGTAAGTTTAGGTCATGAAGACAAAAATTAATTTGTTTGTTAGTATTTTGCTGGTTACTGAATGGTTATCTTCCAAAATTAAATATCAGTTTGAGTTATTCGCAACAATATTAATAATAAAAAAAAGAAGAAGGGAAATTGGTGGGAAAGCACAGTGATCAAGGGCTAATTGGCTATATTTGAAAAATGTGGTAAGAACTAGTATTGATGATGGAATATTTCATTGGAAAATTGCAAATATGGCATTTTGTTTTTAACTACCTCTAAAATTTCTTTATCCATGGGTTTTGACGTTTAGAAAATTTTCAAGTAGTATTTATCTCGACAATATTTTGAAAATAAAAATGAAATGAAATCTTTAAGTTTTACGCCTCATGCTTATGCCGGCTAGGCTAAAGGAACCGGTGATGATGAGAAATGAATGAAATGGTGGAATGAAGGAAGTGGGAGGAAACAGGAGACGGTGTTTGTCCACCACAAAGTTCATTTGGCGCGAGCTGGGATCGAACCAAGGACCCTATGCACTAGAGGTGAACGCTCTGCCACTGAAATCAGTTTTCTGTTTCAGGATTTCGCAGACTGTTTCATCTCACGGTCACCTCCTTTTTTATTGCATAGTTTTACCATTGACCCATAAGTAATTTCCGGTTTGTAATAAGCCTTCAATTATTATTGTTAACTGTCGCTTACTGCTGTGTATGTATGTAAGCCTTATACAGGAATAGGAATAACAAATAGTATGATAAGTAGTATGGAAATAAACTTATATCTATCAAAATGATAATTTTTTTTTTGTAGGAAAAAGTTTTTTGTGTTGGACACCGTTTAGGAAATGGTCACCATTCCATTGTGATTTCTTGTATAGCCTGATAAAATCCAGTTAAGAGTTGGCAATTTCCTGAGCGGTTTCCAATATGAACAGTCTTTTTTCTACAAGAGTTGTTTGTTTATCCATTGTCTTTTCACTGATGCATTAAATTGCATACCTTAGGATTTAAAGTTTTCGAGTAGTTCCCCTAGGCCCCTATGTAAGTCAAGCAGAGTACTGCATTCGATGCATCCTTTGACATTTTCCTATCTCACTTTTTTGTTTCATCCTTTTATCTGCGCCATTTCTGATTTAAGAATTCTGTATGCTTTATCTGAAACACCCGATATGAAAGAGGGAATATATGATTGCGAGGTAGCGTTCATTCACTGAAAGAACTCGCTGTGCTCTATCTTGGGTTCCCATAATTCATTTTCCAGTTTCTAATGTAATAATTCTACAAGGGTTACGTACAAGCGAAAACATGCCTTCACATTTGTATTTCACCCAATAAGGAGGATCAAACTGAAGTCAGAAAACTGTTTCGCAAACACTCTGATTGGCTTCTAAAATTTATCGACATTTCTTTGTCGCTTAGAACATACTTTCATGTTTGAACGCTAATCTTACGACTCTTACCAGTTTGTGGCAAGGAAAGGAAGTTGTGCTCTTGCGGTACGTACAAGCATTCAAAGATTAAAATGAGATAAGAAGTTGCCCAATCGTGATGTTCTTCCTTATGTAGAACGTTAACAAATATTATTCAGTCATGGAAGTAAAATAGTGTTTGAGTAAATATGTATGCAGGTAACGTATTATAAGTGTACTTCAACACGAAACATAACAAGTGCTTTTTGCAGTCATAGAGCGGCGCACTTTGTTTTGTCCTATTTGGTAACACATATATGTATTATCCTGTTGATTCAACATTCATGCTGCAATAAATGTTGCGGTGGAAATTGCATTTTAATTGGATTCTGATAATGACATACGAGATGTGACCTTAATTGGTTCGAGCTTTGTTATATGTTGCATTGGCAGTAAAGAAATCATGGAGTAATCGGTTTTCGGTTGTTTGATATTATCTAAATTCATGATTCACTTTCAGATTATTATTATTATTATTATTATTATTATTATTACTGAATCAGTTCATTCTACGTGGATTCTGTTGGATAACCGAGAAAGGTTTTAGCTAGGTCTTTCGTACTTTTGCGTATCCTTTTTAAAGTAACATTTGCATTAAATATTATGGCAATCTGAGAAGTACTGAAATATTCAAACTAAATTATACATTTTCTCAGCGTTTTTGAAAGAATATATTAGCTTGTTTGTGACTTTCTTATTCTTTTAACGACAACTTTTAACGTCAAGCGTTGATTATCTCCAACAACTTTCTATTTGAGAGCATTTTTTTTAAACTTACTCTTCTAATGCTAGAGGGCTTAGTTGACCAATCCGCTATAAGGAAAGTTTCCAATTTGTCGCGAAACATTAATCTCCAAACTGCGTGATATTTTGCTTCTTGGATGGTGCTGGTGTGGGAGATACGACCCATCATGTCGAAGATGTCTGTTAAGGCGAAGGCTCACCTGACTGGAGAGCTTGCCATTTGTCCCAACTTCCAGTCAATCGCTCTGTTTCAACGTAATAGTCAAAGTTGGAAGTGTTCAGGCTACGGCAGTATATCCCCTCGCTATGTATACGTTATGTGTAATATATATTTTATGTTCATGTTCCCCCCTTTATCACAATTCAGGGGATAGCTCGGTGCTCAATTACTTTTCAGTGTCCAAGGAAGCAGGTTTATAACCAATTTTCCTCGTCCAAACGCATGCGTCATTGTAACAACTACTCGTATTTATTTCGTGTACGGTTAGTTCTTTCTGCGCAAAATTGTCCGTTATATTCATCCTTTGAAACGGAAAGCACAAAACAAAGTGGCAATAGTAAACTTTTGTACCTTTAAAAAAATAAACATTGAATTGTATCGATGCACGTTTTACTACGCAATTTCTTCAATTAACTTCGAAAAATGCATTTCCTCTCTCATAGGTACGTAATTCAACAAAATAAACTTTTAATTGAGGAATTAAATGTATAACTTCACTTTGGCACAAGAAAGCATATAAAATTGGAAAATTAGCAAATAAAAATGCATTAATATCTTGATTATCGAGGTTATAATTGCCACGAGAAATACCATAATAATCAACTTTGTGATAATCGTGATAAATAATTCGTGTAAATAAGTGGATATCATCAAATATTTTCAAATTTATTAGCTTAGTTCTATGTATGAAATAGAAACGAAATGTGTTAGTGTTAAGTAGAAAATAAATGCGTATTTAGAAAAGTAAGATATAATTATTCTTTGATAAAAATTGATGTAGAGTTGTCCGGCAGATTTTTTTCTTTATTTTTTCTTCGTATAAATTTCGATAGAAACAGATGGAATTCTCAGCTTCCTGACTTACTTTCCACATCATTCGTTCTGCTAATCGTCGGATTAAGGATGGAATGGAAATTCGAACTAAATGCAACTCTGCTTCAATATGCAGCAGGTTTTAATCTCGTGATCCCGATAATACAAATTTGAAACACAATAATTATAAACGCGATAGGTCGAGAATCATGATAATCGATGTGTTCCTTATGTTACAAGCCATGGCGAATTCTTTTGTAATATACTTTAAAACTTGATAAATCAATATCTAATAGTTACCAGCAAACGAATTAACCAATTGGAAGAATGTTCTCAGTGCGCTTGTGCAAAGAATTACGTTCACTCTGAGACAAAAAAAAAAAAAAAAAAAAATCGAAATTGGTTGACTCATTTTAAAGTTACAAAGAACCCCCTTTTTTGATGGTAGCTTTACAAATTTTAAGAATCATAGTTAATTTATTATTTTAAAAAATGGTGATCTTTACTTTCAGTCCCGTCGTGGGGCACGGTGACTCAGTGGTAGAGCGCTTACCCCTGTTGTGTGGGTTCCATAAGTTTGGAGTGGACAACATCGTGTCCGTGAATCTTCTCGGGGTACTCTCGTTTCCTTCCACATTCTCATTCCATTAATTGTTCCATAATCATTCACATAATGGGCATAATTGTAGGACGTTAAACCGAAAAAATTCATTTCTTTCCATCCTAATAATTATTTAAAAGTCCGCCTATGAAATAGTGTTGAAACTACTTCAACTTATTGATAATGAAGTGAAAAAATCGTAAATAATATTTTAAAAACTGAAAATGAGTATAGTATAAATAATTTCAGTTAAAAGTCACTCTGCGATTACTTTATATTAATGATAACAGAAACAGATCTCTTCGTGGCTACATAGTTAGCATTTGCTTTTGGCTCGTGATACCGAAGTTCGATTCTCAGCGGAAGCTCATATGTACTTGGATCTCACGTTGTGCTGTAGGTCCACATCTCAAATAATTTTGGCGCTGATACGAGACATTGAACTTAAAATTAACCAATGATAAAAATATTATTAATTTAAAAAAAATCTTGAAATAAATAATTTGACGAAATAAATTATTTGACTTGTTCATTATTCCTAGTTCTTTAATGTAAAATATTATAAAAGTTCGCATGCAACATATGTTGATTACGTTTTGAACTAAACCAAGTTAAGATCCTTTTGTCTATACTTCTATAAATAAAATAATGTTTGTGTCATCAAGTTTCCGCCTAGAACCAGTAAATTTGGTACCATACCCAAATAGGTCTTCACTAGATCTAATTTTGTAGAAAGTCCCTTCTCGCTTTTGTCTCGGGAGGTCGGATATGGGAGGTGAAAATGTGTGCGAAAAGGTAGGCACGTTTCTCGTAGTTTCTTTTTTAAAACGCATTTATGCAACCCCGACTACGTCGCGATTGTGCAGGCTTGTATAACAGCGAAGGATAAATACGGGGAACGGAGTGAAAACGCTTATTCTCTTTCTTTTATTCGATTTTCTGCATTAACATTTGGCAACAACGTCTGAATTAAGACCCGACAACGACGGGTGCTTACTATTAGTCCAAAATAAAACAAAATCCTCATACAGCACAGTAGCGCCAAAAAAAAAAAAAAAAAACTAAGGCCATATGTAGCTATAAACTTTAATCACTGTGGAAATCACAGACACTAGAGAACAATATCATTTTCGCGTTCATATATGTGATAAGTACATGCTTTATAGGAAGAAAGTATAAATACGCGTATCACTCTTCTCTAATTCAGATTGTCGATTTAGCATGTGGCACTCGTACATTAGTTTTACTCAAGTTTCATTTTCATAAGTTTTGTTATGCAGGAAATATTAATCTTTTGTGCTTTAATGATTTGAATTAATCCATCATTCGGCGTTCATTGTTTATTATTTTTTTTTTAATTTACAGTGATTTGCAACCGGATATTGACTATTCAGCAGAAGCAGTAATTTATTCACCCCTGAGATAACTACTCAAAAAGTAACAATTATTTATTTGTAACTGCGATTAACGAAAAAGAAAACAACTGTTTTTGTACAAGGTGTACTTTTGTGGCTAGGATCTTTTGGTAGATATTGAGGCGTACACGGCTTTTGGCATGGGAGAACCGGCTTTATAATCCCCTGCAGGAGCTCATGTGGTTCTGATTCTGCATTGAGCTGTAGGTTTACGTCTTACATAGCCTCAGTGCCGAAAGGAACAATAAAGTCAAACCAAAAGAGCAGTGGCAAAAGTTTCAAGACAGGTACTTGCCATTATTTTACGGTATTTATAGAACCACGAAATAGTATAGCAGTCTAACTCAGGTAGCAAATTCCGGTCTAGAAAACCAAAATCAATGCCGGAAGGAGTCTATGTGCTCACCACACATCACCTGAAAGGCATGGGTCTTACAGACCAGCTCGTAGACCCTAACATCATAAGGGCTGTTTCGCCAGGAGTTTATTTTTTATTTTTTAGAGTTCTTTCTGTAAGTTTTGTTCAATTTGCAATGAAAAAAATACCTTGTTCATTTCTGATAAAAAGTTTTACATATTCTCATATATATAAACATATGTATATGCATATATATATATATATATATATATATATATATATATATATATATATATATATATATATATAATATGTATGTATAGGTGTGTGTGTGTGTGAGAGAGAGAGAGAGAGAGAATATTAATTCTTCTTGTTGGTTTTCAAGATGTAGGTTGAGAGACTTTTTCGGAAATGTGAAGGATGAAATCGAAAAAATTCGTGCGAGCAATACTAATATTGGCACGGAACTTTATTGTTACTAGCACGAAGTACTCGCGAGGCATGGAGGGGTGACACACATCTACACAACTGTTTTAACTTTGAAGATTTCTAAACCGCAGGAACTTCGCAGCACGTCATATTGGCATATCGCTTCCTTTTTCCTGTCATGCAAACTGTGTATGTATAAAAATTAGTGTTTCGGAAAAATAAACTGTCTGCAGCTGTGGACTTGCTTGATCTTTAGAATAGAATTGCTTTCTTAAACTAACCGCTCCTTCGTACTCCTCTTCTTTTTTTTTTTTTTTTTTTTTTTTTTAAAATCGTTTTTGTGATCTCATACAGAAGGAAGTATTATAAACTACTTTGTATTTATTTAATACAATATTCTGATTTAGTTTTAAAATTTATTTTAAGTCATTCAGTCGTCATTCACACTAGGTGTTTCCTAATTATAAGAATAATTAGAAATAAGAAATTATAGGATAAACTGAAAGCGTAGTCTTAGAAAAAGTTTCAAAAATCAAAATCAAAGGATATTTGCAAACCGCTCCCCAAACAGTTGTTTTCAGATAGTACCCGGCTTCGCAATATTCATCAAGTATCCTTAACTATTACAACTTATAACCCAGTAGAAATTTAAGTACTTTGCAAGTTAAATAATTTAGCCCATAATTAGTCCTATACTTTCGATGAAATTATCATTGGTTAACAAGACGTGAAATACTAATGAAGAATATGTTAAATTCAATTGCAGTGGCAGTGATGGTGAAATCATTCGTAATAAATCTACCATTTGAGCTGTAAATTTGTGTCGATGATAAGGGCATTACCATATCATACAGAATTTAGAATGAACACCGTAGAACATTAAACTAAATACTATATACAGTATGATATGTTTTTCAATATCTCTTCCTTGTATGCGAAACAAAGCTTTCAGAATACACATGGGCTATTACATTTATAGATTTACATGGGCTATTACATTTATAGATTTACATGGGATATTACATTTACATTTATAGATTTACAACAGTATATCTTGATAACAGGGGCGTCATTTAGAGGGGGCAGGGAGGGGCATTTGCCCCCCCCCTGAGTTTGAGGTGTATATAGATTTTATCAATAGAATAGTAGTAAATCAGTGAAAAATGCGAAATTTTACTTATCAAGGGGTTTGCCCCCTCCCAAGCAAAATCTGAAATGACGCTCCTGCTTGATAAGTTTTCTGTTACTTCTTTGTGGTGCTTAATTTCGCCATTTTCTATCTCTCTTTTTGTTCAATGAAAACTTGCTTTTGCTACCGGTCATAATCATTTTTTTGGGGGGGGGGCAATGTTCGGCTCACTGTCACTTTAGTGCGTACTTTCATGATAATAGTTTATTCCTATCATTTTCCAGATACACATAGCTAATTTCCTAGATGTGTGCGAGTAATGATTCAATGATTCTTGACGATCGCTATTATGTATATAGGACAGATAGAGATAACAAAAGATCAGGGAAAACCAAGGGAGGGGGAGTACTGTTAGCGGTCTTAAAAAAGTATAAAGTAGTAATGATTGATTGCTTATCAAATGAATATGTAGAATGTCTGTTGGTTAAATTGTTATGCGAAAAAGTAACTATATATATTCTGTTAGTATATTTTATACCGGAGTCACCTACTGAAAAATATGAGGAAGTGTTCGACATAATTGATTCAAAATGTCCATCAGGTTGTACCCTTCTCATACTTGGTGACTTCAATTTACCGGACGGAAATTTCAATGACTACAATAGTTATCTCAAAATTCCGGCCAGACTACAATGCATTAAAAATTTCATGTCATTTAACAATTTACAGTCATTTAATAATGTACATAATAAATTCGGTAAAACTCTTGATCTAATTCTAAGTAATTTAGACCACGTAAAAGTTAGCAAAGAACCTTATCCCTTTGTCAAAGAAGATGAACATCACCCTACTCTGAACGTTGAAATACAATTGAGTCGTCTAAAACAAGCAAAATCTAATCGTAATGTAACGGGATATAATTTTAGAAAGGCAGACTTCAAAAAACTTTACACTGAACTTGGGCGGGTAAACTGGGACTATCTTACAGGATACAGTGATGTAGACGAAGCTGTTAAATGCTTTTACGACACTATATATAGCATATTTGACCTCTGTGTTCCAAAGAAAACAAAATCCCCACAAAATTATCCAACGTGGTTCACTCTGGATATAATTAAGAAAATTAAATCAAAATCATATCATCATAGGAAATTAAAAAAGAGGGAGGGGAGTAAAAGTTTCCATCAACAAGAATTCAATAGATTACGGAGAGAAATTAAAAATGAGGTACGGAATGCATATAATAATTTTGTACTAATGTCCGAGGCATCCTTAGAACAAAACCCATCCGAATTATGGAATTTTGTAAAAAGTAAGACACGGCATTTAAATGCCGAATTCATGTCTAATAATAGTAAAGAAATAAACAACGACGACGAAATCGCTAAGGAGTTTGCGGACTACTTTCAGTCTGTATACAGTAAAAGTAAAGACAATACAACAGAACAGTTAGTGTGGGTAGATAACGGTCTAAATATACTGCGTATATCATCGATAGAAATGCAGGAAATTGCTAATATAATAAAAAAATGAAATCCAAAATAGCAGTAGGACCCGATGGAATCCCAAGCTATATTGTAAAGGGGTGTATAGATCACTTCCTAACACCATTGAAAATCATATTTAACTTGTCAATTAAATCCGGAAAATTTCCTAATGAGTGGAAAACAACGAGAGTTTCACCTATCCCGAAATCGAATAATAATAAGAGAGAAATTAAAAACTGTAGGCCCATCTCAATCTTAAGCACCTTTGCTAAAATTTATGAAACAGTCTTATACCAGCGGATAATAGCACACGTGCGACCATCTATATCAGAATCACAACATGGCTTTCTTACAGGCAGATCAACGGTCACAAATCTTAGTCTAATATCTACCTTTATAAGTAAAACACTAGACTTGGGGGGACAAGTAGATGTAATATACATAGATTTCGCGAAAGCGTTCGACAGCGTAAATCATAATAGATTGCTCAGCAAGCTTAAACAATTTAGCTTCAGCAGCGAACTTATTGATCTATTTAAATCTTACTTGGAAAACAGAAAACAATTCGTCGTGTACAAAGGGTGTAAGTCTCAGGAGTATGTACAACTATCAGGGGTGCCACAGGGGTCAAATTTAGGGCCATTGTTGTTTCTACTATTTATCAATGATCTACCGCGAAGTATACAAAATTCTCACACGCTGATATTTGCAGATGATGTTAAAATATACATGGCAATAGAAACATTAAATGACTGTAAAATGCTTCAAAATGACTTGAATGAACTGATGGAATGGTCCAAAGAGAACATCATAAACGTGAACACTAACAAATGCAATGTAATGTCCTTTACAAACCGCAAAACCCCTCAGCAATTTTCGTATAAAATGAATGACATCACTTTACCAACCTCGGATGCTGTCAGGGACTTAGGGGTGGTATATGACAGAAATTTAACATTTAATAATCACATAAATCACATGATTGACCAGGCGTACAGAAACCTTGGATTTATCATCAAGATCAGTAAAGAATTTACTAGTATTACCGCCATCCGAAAGCTATATGAACACTACGTACGTACAAAACTCGAATACGCAGCCACTATATGGAACCCTTACACAAAAACAAATTTAAATAATATAGAAAAAGTTCAGAATAAATATCTAAGGTACTTGACATATAGGGAGACACAAGTATATCCGAAAACATATAATAGTCAATCTTTAAATTTAAACTTTAATACATTAAGTCTAGAACAGCGACGAATAATGCAAGATATGTTGTTCCTATATAAGTTATTTAATAATAAAATCGACTGCACCAATTTACTGCAAGAATTTAAAATACGCACTCCTACAAATGTAACTCGCCTTGAAAATTTCAATTTCTTTCTCTGCGACAGATTACACACAAATGCAAACAAGAGGTCACCAGTATGGAGATTGAGTACAACCTACAATAGGTTAACAAAATGCACAATGGATTTGGATATCAATAGTAACAGCCTAAGTCAATTCAAGGAAGTTCTTTGTAATGTAATAAGAAATAATTGTAAATGAAAGAACATCAATGATATTGCAATCACATTATAACTATGTATTATAAGATGAATGTATGAATATGTTATAGTCGCTTAATATATGTAACGGATACTGTAATTGGGTTATATAGCCTGTTGTGTCTAGAAATAAATAAATAAATAAATAAATAAGTAATTCACAGTGCGTATCTCTCCATGCCTCGTTTGGTAGAAAAGTCCCGACTTTCTTCGTATCAACACATACGTACACGCGGAGGAGAGAGAGAGGGAGGGGGTTGGGTTGGGTTTGAAGTAAGGGAGGGAAGAGATAAACTTCTCCTAAAGATATCACTATAATGTAAGAGTAAGTGATATACATTTTTACATTGTCGTGAAACTTTAACACAGTAGGCGAACACGAACATAAATGCGATCTACTGAAGGTAAGAATGTAAATGGAGTCTGACATACAATATATTGTGCTGCAGGTAGGCCGGCGAACGATTGAAAATGTCAAGTTATTCACCCAGTTTAATGGATTGATTTTCATGACTTCGATTTTATGTGATTGGTGAGTTCGCGTGAACGCCGTGCTCTTATTCTTAGTTGTATGTTTAGTATTTTATTGATAGCTGTTAATATGTAAGTTTCCCATTCTAGTTTAGTAAAATGACGTAATAATAATTTAGTAATATTCTATTTGTTCTTATTCTGTGTCATTCGAAAACGTATGTACATATACTTTATGTATATGTTTAAAATTCTGTATATCAGATTGTATATTGATGTGTGTTTTTACGTTTATCGAAGATTGTAGATATGTCATTGTTAACGTGTACATGAAATCCTATGAGAAGAAGCCGAACGAGTATTCAGTAGAATGGATCGTCTTGAGTATTTGTTGGAAAAGAAGGAAGTATCGATTTACAATGCAAACGAATGTCTTAAAAATTTCACATGAGCTTCGCAAACTGTCACTCCCATTGTCCACGTAAAATCATTCTTCTTTCCTATCTGTCGGAACTTCAACGTGTGTTACGTTGTATCTGAATTCCTTGAAGAATTCAGAGATGAACTTAACTCCGTTTTTGTGCATTGTTACCAACTCTATTACTAGATGTTAGATTTACAGTGAAGTAAATAATTTGAAAACATCGAATTCAGTTTTATCGTAAATATTACGAGTTCATACTGATTCTATCCGTACTGTTTCTCAAACAACTTACACTTTTGCAATAATCAGAGTTTTAAGTTTGTTTACTAGTTTCACATATATAGTATCATAAATAAAGAAGATTGTAAGTACCAGATATAGAGTACTAGATATAATTTTAACAAAATACTATTTAGTGAAATAGTTTATATTGTGTAAATATTGTTATATTCGAAATTATTATTACTACTATTTATAACATATGCATCAGCACTAAACAGTGAACATCCTCTCCGTAACAGCAATAGTTTTACTAACTTTAGTGTAGAAAGTTATTTGGAGATACTATTTTACTAATTTTGCAAGCTTTTGAGAATCTGAAAATAAATGGGTTAAAAACAAATTAATATCACAGTTTATGATTCTTAACAACATATTATTTACTAGTATAATCATTTTTTGCAAACAAAACAAAATCTTTAGTTTAACCTTTTGATACTGTTTTACTTAAGCTGAAGGAGGTAGATAATAGGCAAAGAATAATGTAAGATTGGTGCAAGCACAATCCACGGACATTGCTTCTCCATTAACATATGGATGGGATTATATCTCCATTAACATATGGCTTGGGATTACGTCTCGATTAACATATAATTTAGGGTTGCGTCTCCATTAACATATGGTTTGAGATTACATTTTCATTAATATGTAGTTTGGGGTTAACATCTTTATCAGCATATGATTCGGAATTACGTCCCCAGTAACGTATAGTTGTGGGATCTAACTTTTGATTATTGAGATAGCATTCGTTAATTGAGCAGTTCTGCTCTAATTGATATGAAGCATCACTTGTCAAGGAAAAGAATTACTTTAAAATGACTTTCTTTGTGCTAGATAATATTGAAGTGTTTGCAGTAATTTATAAAGTGCCAGCGTGAATAAATTAAAGAACTATATCAAAATATTAAACTTTCCCCCTTTACCCATCTTTAGATACAAAATTGCTTTTTGGTTAGTTTTATCAGAATAAAAGCTTGTACCTAAGCCTGGTGTTAGAAGATGGAGAGTTTGTGTCACTGCTTATGCATCAGTTCCTTTAGCAAGCAGATCTTTAGGGAATGGACCAAACATAGGGAGAGGGAGAAAAGAAAGTAGTGCTGCATGGATTCAGATATTTATGAAGAGGTAGGGGAAGAAGAATGCAGCGGATGGGAGAAAAAGAAGAGTAAGTGAAGGAGATCACACCTTCCCTTGAGGTCCGTTCTTCTTTTTTCTTCTCTTTCTTCCTTCTGCAAGCATTGTTCTCTTTCTTTTCGGAATAGAGGGATCGTGTGTTTGCTTGAACCCTGTAGGGACTGGATTTGTTTGTTCATGAACGTTTTATTTTTCTTTGTTCGAAATCGTAGATATCCATCCGTCGACTTCCCAGTTGGTTGTCTTCAAGTAGCTATAGTGATAAGAGGAAAACGTTTTATCGCAACGAATATTCGTTAACTTACTATTCTTTTTTTTTGTGAAAAAGAATGCATCTCTATGGCTTCAGGAATCCAGGGATTCATCGTCGCAGAAACAGCACTTGGACACTAACTTATGCCAAACCAGTGCAGTCGGGATAAATACACCATATCTCTTCATGATTCTTCATCTCTTCTTTCCAGAGCAGTGATAGGCAATGGCGGCCCGCAAATAAAATTTAAAATGTATGTATGATATGTTCCTCTTTTTAGCTGCACGCATAACAAGAAAAATTTTAGTTGCCCTGACATGAACGCATACTTTGCTTTTAATGTAATATTTTCTTTGAACTTATGATTGCTAATTCCATTCTGCAAATTAAAGCCGTTTGTAGCTGATCGGATTTTAGAACAATGCAGATTTCATAGTTTGTTTCAAATGTCCGTAGGTAAGGCCTAATTGGTATAGACACATGAAACAAAAAAGCAAGATACAGAAAATAGAGGTTCACAGAATAGAATATGAATATAATATCCTATTAAATTGTCCTCATTGTATATTTGTTTATTTTTCTGGCAGCCAAATATGATTCTTACCTTGGCATGGCCTGCAGTTCATTATAAATTAGATATCACTGCTCTAGATTTGCTCAACGGTCTTTCTTCAAAAGGATTTCCAACTTGAAATTTATATCAATACCAGCGCTATTGAAACTGTGTTACGTGGACCACATATAATCCTTGAGGTCTACACTTATAATCCACTTAGATAGAATGTAAGTCGAAAATTAAGACAGAAAAAATGCACTTCAAATGAATTTGGTATTTCACACAATAATTGGGAATCTGAAACATGTATAGATCGTACAAATAATAATTTAAAGTTCGTATTGATGTTGGAAAATATTCTTGAAAGCCTTCAACTATTAACATATATATATATATATATATATAAAAAATTAACAGAACTTTTAATTAACACTATTTTTCAAATATAAACTATACTGTTGCATTAAAATGAATGTATAGTTTTATATAGTATAAAAGTATATATACTATATACTATATAGTATACTATACTATATACTATATAGTATATACTATATACTATATACTATATATATACTATATAGTATAGTAGTATACTATATATACTATATAGTATACTACTATATAGTATATAGTATAAAAGAGATGGGTGATTAGTGAAAGAGAATGATTATGAAAATTGGTGGAATAAGAATGTGGGAGAAAACTGGAGACATGAGAAAATTCGCGGTCACAATATTGCCCAATTTCACAATATTATCCATCGTGTAAGGATATTCGAATAATGCTATAGTTAAATAAGTAGCAGTGTCATGTGTATCCCACGTGAAAGAGTTTTGTTTGTGATATTTTCTCACGGGATATACTATGTTCTCTCTTACGGAAGAGAATTTTCTCTCTGTTCAGTGAGCAATATTGAAGGAAGTGAGTAATGGGAGTGAGCTATCGCAAGTTACTTTCACTTGTTCCGTGAAATTAGAAAAAGGTGTAAAAACAAATATTGATTCAGTTGAGTTGAGTTTGAGTTTAACGTGCCTTTCAGCAGCGAGATTATGTGAGATGGGACCTACTGACTAACGTGAAATGCAAACCACATGAGCTACCGCCGGGAATCGAACCCGGGTCTCCCACGAAAATACGCATGCCTCTTAGCCACGAAGGAGCTCAAATATTGGTTCATTTATTCCTTAAGAATAGTGAAGAGAAAATTAATCTGCTTCCTCTTTTGAGCCGTGATTCTAACTCTGTTTCCTTTCTTACTCTGTATGAGAGGTCTTCACAATAGCATAAAATTTCTTGTCATATTTAGATTCAGATTTTACTTTGTAATGGTAAATACATATCATCGTCCTGTTATTATAATTTATTAAGTAAAGATATCGATAGTTCGCTCATCGTTATTGGTTTTGCCTCAGGTGAAACTATGAAGAGATCTGAATAATCTGCAATATCTACTAGAATCGTATAACCGATATTAATATCCAAAGACGTAGCAGATATTTTTATTGAATAATACCCGTATACGTGACAGTTCTAACTTGAGAGATTTTGTGCATGTGGCTACACTGGTAGCAACCAGTTATTCAAGTAGAATATTATCAAAAGATCCAGACTCGTGACAACACAAAAGGAGAGAGGGGTGTATAAAAGTAAATAACCAATCTCAGTCTCACAGGACAGTATCTCGGTATGTTTGGAGTGTTGTGTTGAAAGATTTCATAAGAAAGGAGTTTCTATGTTAAAATTATATAACTTACTCAACTGGAGGCATATTATTAATATTTATTATTTTTGACTTGAGCAGAACTGTTGTACACTAGTATAATTTGGTGTTGTTTTACTAAAGAATTAATATGATATAAAAGTGTTGAATATTTTTACAAAATATATTTACCTCATATGGTACTCAAACTCTCTTCATGATAATGCATTCGGATTTGATCATAAAACCATCTAAATGTAAGTGAAAGTATATTAATTGAGCAACAATCGTTCTTAAGCTAGGAAAATAAGCGAGGGAACTTCTCGTATGCAATAGTATTACAACTTTTCGTTTGATCCACTCGTTCTCCGTGAATTGTTGCTAACACTGTTCAGTTCCTAAAGGTACATCCATTTCAGTGAAAGCTGTCTGCTTTAAGTACCTTTTGCGCTTTCATTCTCAGAAGCAGGCGACACTCGCAGATGGAGAACTTTTTAACTGGTGCTCTGGCAGCCGTCGCTACATTTCACAGCCATCAGATCCTTCTGACCGATTCTAGCGGAGGCAAGATCTGTTTGAATTTTTAGGGCATATTGATGTTGCCCTGATTTGATGCAATTGTGTTGGCAATCAGAAGAGGCAAAAGAGCTCACCAAGTCGTAGGCCAATTCGGCGATCAAGGCAGCAGTCGATAGTATGACGTCACCGGGCATGGGTCGCACTGCGGTCCCTGGCATGTTTCCCCACCTTTCTCTCTCCCTTTTAGTAGAATTAGGATGATATGGGGGAGGGTAGGACACAAGTGAGAGTCTGGCTATTCGGGATCGTTGAAAGAGAGAAGGGAAAGATTTGGATGACTCGCGGTGTTGCCAGATTACCTTTGATGTACTCATTTCAAAAAAGACTTTTAGTTAGCATAACTGTGTGTATATACATACTTTCGGTTACATTAGGAATAAAATATCAACATACTCTTCTCTATTATATCGGTAAATAAAATAACTTCAGTTAAGAACAAAAATATTTCCTTTTACTGTAAGAGTTTGTAAGAAATAATACTGTAATTCCTGTTCAAGTTTCAAGCAGTATAAATAAATAAATAAATAAACCGATATTGGTTTTGTTTCAATATATTGTTTTATATATGTTGTTTCGTGTTTGGAAATGCAATGTATGAGTCAGGATTTTAATTGATGTACAGGACAGGATTATGAGCAACGTAGATTAACTGTGAGCGTTTATCGTTTGTCATTAAAAGATCCCAAATTCGAATCCCGCGGCTAGCCATTCTTTCTTACGTTTTCTTTCTTTAGTCCCGCAAGGCTAATGCTGGGATAACATCTAAATATATAATCCAGAGGGATTTCCCCATAATTCTTTTCTGTTGCATTACCAATTGTGTCCAGTGCAAAATGAATTCACACCTCTATCAGAGCCTCTATGTTAATTATTAAATAAGCTCTATTAAATGACATTGTGATTATGATTTTTCTAAATCATTACATCATCTTGTATGGCTACTATCACTGGTGCTGACAAACAGTATTATGTGTAAGTATGTATTTTATTGTAATAACATGGGCACGATAATGACACAGAAATTTGTTCAAGGGTTATCTTGATTTATAAACTAATAGTAGCGCTGAATCCTAGTAATATGAAGAGATTTATCGTACTAAAAGGTATAGATTCATCTGAATGGCATATTGTCAGATTTCAGCACATCGGTTCTCAACATGTTACTTCTGATTTTCTTGCCCTCAGTCCACTGTTTGCTTATACACATAGTTCTTCAATTATCTTGATGAGTCAAAGTTGGCCTTGAAAAATCTAACTCGGAAAGCATGCACATTTAATATGTACTATCCATGAAGTCACGGTGGGCCTTTATTCGTTTTTTTGTTTTATCGTATTTCTGGCTTTAACTATGGACGGTGCAGTATTTATTGAAATGGGTCAGATGCATTTTGTATCATTTTAAGAAAGTTAATAAGCCTTTAAAAGTTAATTCCAGCCTGTCTCTAAAATATCCAGCATCTTTAGATAACACTTCAAATAAAAAATGACCTCGTTACTGTTTTCATTTGTTTTTATAAGAATTTTTGTTTATAAGAAAGAAAAAATCTTCCAAATTATACATGTTCGAAAGTTTGCAGCAAATATGTCTTTATTAATTATCTTTTTAAAGTCTTTTTGTAAACCAATGTATCAGACTGTCAAATGTTTCAAAAACTAGCAAAAAGAGTGTAATAATAATGTTTTGAATAATTTTTCTTAAGTTTGAAGGAACGATACTTTTTTTTGTTTGTTTGTTTGTTTGTTTTGGAAATTGTAGAAATATTATGCATATATGCTTAAAAGAGTTATACATATATGCTTAAAACATTTTATGTATGTACGAGTACAATGTGTGCCAATTAAAAGAAAATCATGAATCGCGGTGGCTTAGTGATAGAGCGTTTACGTCTAATGCGTGAGGACCCAAGTTCGATTCCAGCTCACGCCAAGTGGCCTTTGTGGTAGACTAACGTCATATGCATGAATTTTCTCGCGGCTCCTCTCAGTTTCTTCATTTACCTTTTCGTTCATCATCACCACCACCAGTGTTTCTTCCAGACACGTTTTTTGGGGGGCACTCCCCCCCGGAGTTCTGAGAGTGCCCCCGGACGAGACGAAAAATAATACGTCTATAATATAATAATAAATAAAATAGTACCAGCAGTGCCCCCGGAACATTTTTTCTGAAAGAACGACTAATCACCACCACCATCTTCCTTAGCCTCGGAGCACAATTGTAGGACTTTAATTAAAAAAAAAAAAAAAAAAAAAACTCGTAGGCATAGAGTTACTGCTGAACACTATGCTTGAGTTCGAGTAGCGAATTAATTGGAAACTTTTTCCCTTATTTTATTTGAGCTTCGGGACTAACTAGTCAGTAAGGAAAATACTAGTTGTTAGTGCGGTTTTTTTTTTTTTTTTTTTTTTTTACTATTTTTAACTATTACGCTATGACAGTAAATTGATACGAACAAGCTCGTTATTATTGATTAATTAGATTTTAGCATATCTTTTCAACACCGAAACTGTATAAGACGGATCTGCAGTTTAAGGTGGAGCCCCATACACTGCAATGTGTTTAAATTTGAAGACTAATCCCACCGGAAATCGAACCTGGGACACCGTGCACTAACGGCACACGCGTTAGTTATTGGACCAGCTTGGAAAGCTGCTATTATTATTATTATTGTGATGAAAGAGGACTTGTCAACATTAGCTTCTCGAGCTCGGTTTTCTGGTAAATTAATTCCCCTAGCTCATTATTCTGCCATACTGACAATATGCAACTGTATTATCATACCTATAATTATAAATACTAATTTGTAGCCCTTGATTGTGGATCATAGGCTTTTAATTACCATATAGAACCGAAAATAGATAATGGATATAAATTACACTAGTACCGCTGCATCGACTGTGTGCGAGTCCGAAAGGAGATAGCACCAATTTGGGGTAATTTCAGTTCTGTAACTTACTGCAAACTCAAATCTTCTGTTACAAATTGTTGAACTGGTTGTTATTGGGGGAAGAGGAACAACAGTTTATTCTAGGCGTTTCCTTGAGAACTAACTAGGAGAAAAAAGTAGAAGCACGTCGTTTTCGTCTTTTTTATGAGTATTGGGAGATTTCTTCTTCCCATGCCTATTAAGTAAGAAACTTCCCGATGTGAGTTTCAGTTTTGTACTACTATTCCATCCTTCTCCCCTCGTTCTTGTTCTCTTTCTCTGTCTCTCTCCATTTTACCTTGTAGTTTATTTTCTAAAAGCATGTACTTGTGTTCCTAATTCAGAAGAAGCGAGAAATGCAATGAATTTCGTGTATAGAACTTAGTAAAATTCATACTTTTTCGTATTTTACCCCTTTTCCTTTCATCTCTCCTCTTCCTATATTTCTTCTCTCTTTTTTTTTTTATATAAAAAAATTAAACCCCTTAGTGAGTGCGGTTCCTGTGTACCTTCGCAAAATGCCGCCTAAGTTTAGGAGACTTTACCAAAAGTTTGTTCAAAGTCTATGCATTAATTAAGGTTTACCTCACCTCTTGGGTCGTTCCGTTGAGTTACACAGACGCCGGAGAAACTTCACTATATTCCCCTCTTTATAGCTTTTTTTTTTTTTTTGTATCTCTGTGTGTGTATGTGTGTGTGAGCGAGAGAGAGAGAGAGAGAGAGAAAGAAAGAAATAAAGAAAAATATTTTTAAGTTAGATTCTCTTGTGGTTTTTCTCCGAAAACAGAGAATTTGATTATTTTCGTCATTGTTATAAGTTATAATATGCAGATACAGAAATAATTCAATGTAAAATAGTTTATTTTATTTATAACGCAAAATATTTTCTATTTTGTAGGTGTTCGAAGTTTTTGTCGTAATTTCCTTTTAATTCTTAAATGAAGAGGACCATATTAGTAGACTGAAAATCCTAGTGACAAAATGTGATTATACTTTACACCTAGAGGGCAGTATCTTTAACGATATCGAATTCGTTCGGATCAAGATTGCCACACATTAATTCAACCAAATTCTTCGATTACCTAAACTCTATACCGTTATTTTGACTAAGTTCTCTCAAGACTAATCTTCCAGTTGTCAAAATGAATTGTACCGTCCGAGCCTATAGGTTAAAATCCTGCTTAACTAAAAGCTCTTAATTGTTTACATTTGAGCTCACCCATCGACCATCCGTACCATATTTAAGCAGGTATTCAAGGACTTGTTATACAAAGCAAGCCATAGTATAGATAATGAAGCTGAAGCTGAAGATAATGATAATGAAGTATGACTTGATAATTAGGATTAGCGGGACACTTAATGCTGTCACTGAACTAGTTTCACTGAGCACAAATTCCATTAATTGTTAAACGACCTCTACAATGCATGCTTCTTGGCCAGATGATCACCGAGTGGGAACCTGGATTGGATTCGATTCTCCTTGCTTCGAATAAAACCTTAAGTAGGGATTTCGATCCCTCAATGGTGGAGTACTCACCTCTTGCGTGAGGAGTTACTGATTTGATCCCAGCCATGTGGGTTTGTAGTAAATAACATCGTGCCCGTGTTTCTTCTCGGAGTTCTCCCGTTTCCTCCCACATAATCAGTCATTTTCATTAATCGTCTGCTTCTTTTGTGCATATTTCGGTTTTCGAGTATGCTTTGAATTCTCCTTGAAATCATAAATTCAGTGTAACATGGCCTCATGCTGATAGGCATTAAAATCCAAAATCTTCAATCGTATTTTTTGGGTGATGATGTTTTTTGTGTGTAAAACAACTTTTATCAGACCCTAGTAAACATAATGCATTTGAAGAAGAAGGAAAAAACGTATTAAAAGAGAGCTAAAGCACAATAAACTTCTATAACTCATCAGCTTATATTCCTGAGTTCCTGTCACCTCTCGATTGTCAGAAGCCCTGTATTTTGATGTGCTTCGCTCGAAGAAAGAGATCAAATTTAACATTGCAGTTGAATTGTTGTTAACGTTGTTGCTTCTCTACATAATGTTATTTTGATTCTGTGAAACCCCCTTTTGTTATCAATGTTGCTCTACTGCATAGGAAAACTAGTATTTTTTTTTTTCTGAAGAATTATCGTCTCCAGCTGATTTACATTGAGTGACGAATTTCTAATTGGGCTGTCAAAAGCAGCCCTTTTTATATCATTTTTTAAAGAAAATAAAGTAAAAAGGAAGAAAAACAGTAGAATTATAGTAGAATAGAAGAGGAGAAAATATGCTTACCCTAACAAATCATGTGTTCCCCTTTTATGTGCTTCTATTCATCAAAGTCCCGCATTTCCCATCTACCTTGGGGGAAAAAATAATTGATGAAAGGTGGTTGCAGTCATCGACACGTAGCGTTTTCTCTACTTTGACAAGCCTGATTGGAAGCGACCAGAAAAGGTTATCACTAATTGCTGCAGTGGTAATAAAAGGTCGTTGTATCTGCAGAAAGTTGTCGATCGCTCGAGTTACTGGGGAAGGCACCTTTTTCAAGCTTTCACAAATATTGTTCCAAATGCTTTCAAAGATCTAGACTTTCACTTATCTCAGGAGGTTATTTTTGTCAACCAAATAAAACACTGTTACCTTTGCTTCTCATATGAGCTGAAAAAAAAAATCTGAACCCTTCGGGAGTAAGAATTAAATTCTCAATCGAATAAGTCCTTATGGCGTCAAAAGACTCTTTATCTTCTATATTTTCTCACGTTATTCAGTTTCAAACATTTTTCGTAGTTGGTTTTTATCCCATATAAAAAAGTTTTCTTTTTTTTTTTGTAGTTTCTTTCGCTGTATCTTATTTAGTTTTCCAGCCGTAGTTTTGAATTCTGGGGAAATAGTTGACACTGCGGCGAATATGTCTGTGGAATAAGACAATTACATGTATACATATCAACGTAGACGTATAATTCAGCGCAGGGAAGCGGGAGACAACTTATTCACAGAAAACTATTTTTTAAGTGATCAGAATTTATTACTAAACGAGTAACAATCCGCATGTAAAGTGTGGTGGAATGGGCAGTGTTTGGTTTCTATTATATTGCGAATATGCTAAATTACCTTGATAACTAAATTATCTATACTAATGTTCTAAGAGTAGAGAAACCCGTGGTGAAGTCTTCTAGTCCAGATGTCTTAGAAACGAGATAGGAGGCAAGAACGATAAGGCAATTGAAAAGGGCGTGTTCTATTTGAGGTAGAATTGCATAATGGTCTATGCGCCTACCAATGAGTTTAAGTTTTGGCGTGTTTCCATGCTGCATAAATATCAAATCTCAACCTTAATCAACTCGACTTTTTCCATAAGAACTCAAAATCAAGTAATGTTCCAAGACTTTCAGTGTGTTCAACTTCTTCTGCTTGTGTATCATCAAGTAATTTGGGAAACAGACTATTACTATTATTAGACAAATTTATTCTTGGTAGGCTAATATCATTTCGATTACAGAACTGAAATATTTACTTTTGTCTTATAAAATGACATTGTCCCTAACTTTCAAATATTCCAATCTGTTCATCTGTTCATCAAGTGGGTTTCTCCACTTAGTTATTTATTCAAAGTTCCCAAATATACGGAGAGGGCAATCTATTTTGAAATACCCTTGTAACTTTTATACTATTTGCACCATGCAAATATCGGTAAGAGATACTGTTTGACATATTCTGCAATACCTTTAAATTAACAGTATTGCTTACACAACATACAATTGAGAGGAGACTGATTTTGAAATACCTTGAGCCGCCCCTAAATACTGTAAATTGAAAAAAAAAAAAAAAACACGTTAGACTAATTACACAAACTATACACTTACTTATGGTATAGTCTGTTGATTAAAGAAAATACAAAACTGAGGTGACCTAGGACCATTATGTGAGGTATCATTCCGGTTGATGTGATGGAAGAGAAAAAAACTGGAAAATCTCACTCAGGATAGCTGGGCTGAAAAATCTTTTACACTTTTTCGATCGATTATCCCTGCCGGGAATGAAACTCGGAACCGCTTGCTCTAAAGGCGAGACCAGGGACCACCAGGAACAGATTCGAAAATTTGACCTTTTCAAAAAACTTTATTTCGGCAAAATGCTTAAATAAATATCTCACATAATTGTGTGGATGATTTTCAAAAGACATAAATAACATAATCCCGTTAAAAAGATTCAAATCGTTCCAGAGACATTGAAAACGGATAGAGATTGCTGTACTGCTTAAAATGACGTGTTTGTAGGATTAAAAAAAAAGAAAAGAAAACAATTGTTGCTTTCCTTTGTTTTCTTGACATTACAGCAACAGCATTTTGGTTGTTGTAATTGCTATAACTTTTTGAATTTACATTATTTTATGCAATGGTACATTGACGATGTTTATCGTATCTCTGAAACGATTAGAGATACAAATTTGCTGCAGACGCACTATGATCTTGACATCTTTTGAAAACTATGTACGGGATTTGATGTGGTACTTGCCTAAGCACGTTTCCGAAAGAAGACCTTTCTGAAAATCGATTGTAACTTTGTTTCTACTTTTTCAAATACCTCATATAGGGATTATAGTATTCGACAATAAGGCACTGTTAATGTGCAATGCCCCACCCGTTTCACTTGTGTTATTACTGTTACAGAGACCTCCAAAGTTTGGTTGTTTTCCAATGTTTGTGGTAGCAATGGTTCCCCCCGCTTATGTTCATGACGCACCCTCCTAATTGTCTACCCGTAGGTGTCCTTCCATGAAAAAATCTTCTTTTTGATTAATTTTTACACTCCCTCAAACATATTTATACAGATTTTTACCCCCCCCCCAATATTTCAATGACGCACTTTGCGTCATAGCCCCCCTTGTGGGCACCCCTGGTGGTAGTAGGGCTATAGCATGCTTAGTTTGCAACACTGAATAATAAGTGTAGTATTTTGTGTTTTCGTTTAATATTTAGATTTGAATTTTGTAATAAATTGACGTAGTGCCATTAAAAAATAGATACTACTTTGTTGGGATTTGAATTTTGTAATAAATTAACGTAGTGCCATTTGGAAAAAAAAAATAAAGATATTACTTTGTTGGGATGACGACACTGTTAGTGTGATGCTATTGCAGAATATGTCGGACAGTGTCCGTTTGCTGATATTTCCTTCGTTCATAATTTCGAAGATTAAAATATATAGTTTAAAAGTTACAGTGCGCTTCAAGACAAATGGTTCACTTTCAAGGCCCTAGCTTGTGGATGGCAGGGGGGCAGCTGACCATCCAGGGAAGCTCCCCGCCGTTCGAGCGGGGCCCATTTTAAGATATAATTTTCTTACTCCATGTACAATACGAACATGAAATTATAAATGAAGCTTCAAACAGGTTTATTACATTACATAAACAAAACAGCACAAAAAGGTAAATAAAACAAAAGTGAGTCATGGGTCCATTTCAGTAAAAAAGAAAAAAAAGTTACTTTCAGGGACCCTAAAAATATTTATTCTTATGGCTTGTGAGATTTGTCAATATTGTCCCCTTAATTTGTCATGTATTTAACTGGCCAAGGAGTGCCAAACTTTGTCGTGCGAGAGAGTGCACAGGCTCGGGTGGGGGTGGGGCATAAAGAGTAAGAGTAAGATAGAAAGAGGGAGCCCAAGAATTAGAAAAACAACTTTTCTAGGGGCCCCAAAAACGCTATTAATGCTTGCCCCCCACCCCAGAAAAACGGCGCTGCCCACTTTGCTTATGTCTTCTTTCTTTCTAAATGTTCCTCTATTTGTACTTTCGTTTTTAACTATCTTATTCATATCTGCGCTAACAATTCTACCTAAATATCTGAAAATAGAAAAGGTGAATAGAAAATAGTTTTATACTTATGCTGTTGATACAGATCACCTCATTCCAGTCAGCACAGCTTTTGTTAACAATTCGCTAATTTTCTGTTGAAATTCCACAGAAGCAAGAGCCATATCATATACAGCTACTACCATCTTCCTCTTCAATATTCCTTCTAAATAAATATTAAATAGTGTTAGTGATGATAATATTTCTGTCAACTTCACTTTCCAGATACAATTTCCTTTCTTATTCCAACTCTTACTTGTTGATTCACGTATAAATTTCTTATGAATCTTCACTCCTTTCTTTTCAACCCCAATTCCATCATTGTTTCAGAGTTCTCTTGATCAAAAGCTCTTTCAAGATGCGTAATTGCTTTATACACTTCATTGTCATTTTCTATAAACTTTTCACTGAATGTTCTTAATAAATAAATTGAACTGTTGTTCCGTTACCTTTCATAAATCCAGGCTCTATTGTTTAATTTTGTCTTAAAGGCGTGGGACGTTAAACTCAAAGATTTCATTTCATTTCATTTTTTTTTCTGGTAAGATTTTCTGTAAGATTAGTAAAAAAAAATTGGAATATGCAATATTGAAGCTAATAGTTCTGTAGGCCTTACATCTGTCCGAGTTCGTCTCGTTAACGTTGTTGTCTTCAAACAATTTCCTGGCTAGTGTCCCATATTGCATATTTGTTTACAGATTCGGCTGATTTTTTTTTTTTTTTTTTTTTTTTTTTTTTTGCTCGATCGTCACAGTATCTTCCCAGATGTAGTTTATTTCTCAATGTACGTTTTCACTTTCTTTAGCTTATCGCAGACATCGGAATTCCTTTGTCGTTTTCATTTGCTGTTGCACCTCTAGAGTACTCGTTCTGTAACATTAGATGCTCTTACATAAAATACTCCATATACTATCCATTCAATCCGCCTAGAATTTCGACATCTATCTTCTCATTTTTCGTTCCTACTGACATCGCTACGCTTACTTCTTCTATTTATATTAATTTTCAGACTAGACCATATCTAATTAATAGTATAGATCAAGCTAGTAATTTGTATTTCCAGCTCACGGGATATTTTGCATGTTTTATTTGATTGATTTGAATTTAAAAAGTGGAAGATCATCCTGCGTGTATGTGTGTATTTTACATGGAATTTTGCCTGTTGATTGATTTTTTCCTCTTGAGATTTTCTTCCTGCTCCGCAACTTGCAACTGAATGAAAGAAGAATGAACCCACGGACTAATGTTGGTAAATGGAGGTATTGGAGCAGATTGCTTTACTAACTGCCATGGTAACGCACATGCGGGCAACGTTTCCGTGGATACCTCCGGTGATGACTACCCAGTTACAAACAATTTGTCTGTATCAGATATCAAGGAAAAAAATCAATTTTCACTCTCTCCCTCTCTCTCTCATTGTTTCTTTTCCTTTCTCTTCAGATTGCTATGACTAAACAGGGATGCTCCAAATGGACATGAATGTAAATTCGGATTTCTTGTGGTTATGAATGGTCCCAAGGCTGGACTAATATTTGTGACAATAAAATGGTGCTGTTGCTATTTATAACGCTTCACTGTATTTAATCGTTTTAATTTTTTATAAAAAAAAATAAATAGACGTGTATATATATATATATATATATATATATATATATATATATATATATATATATATAATATATATATATATATATATAATATATAAAGTTCGTAGTCAGTGAATCTAATTAAGACTTTTGTTTTCCCGGTATCGACTGTTTCGATCTCTCTCATAATTTAGAATAGTCGTGTATTCTCATCTATTGAAACTATATTATTATTATTATTATTATTATTATTATTATTATTATTAAAATTATAGCTTCTGGGATGATTTAGCTTCTGAAGCAATAACACCAACATTTTCTTTTCTTATATATATAGAAAGGAATCTCAACTACATTCAGAAATGATAAATTCACTAAATTTCGTGAAATCCATATCCATTTCTTTGAGTTTTCCCAAATCTGACTGAATTATTATTTGATAAAGTATAATGCCTGGTCCAGTTGCTTTCTCAATACCTGAAAGCGATCATTTTGTGAAAATCGCTCTACCGAAGTGATAATTAACAGCACGAAATTTATTTTTCTCGAAATTATAACTTGGCTACGTCGCTTTATAACACTCGGTAATATATTTTCACTAAGTTGTGTAGAAATCGTTAAGACTTCTTTTAAAAAGTAAACCGTAGGCGTTCCCTACTTTTCCCCCTAGAAACAATTCTAAATGCATTTTCCCAAAACCAAAGACTTACCCAAGTTTCACATGAAAACCGGTTTTCAATAAATGTCACAACTGATCCGTTTTCAAATTAAAATTTAATATTGCATCATTCAAGCAAGAATTGTTTTGTTTGATCATAATATGTATAAGCAGTGATGTAAATAATGGAAAATAAAGTAATATGAATATAAATTATGTTATTTGTTAGTGTGTTCAGGAACATTAATACTAGCTTTAAAATTACACTTTTAAAGAAATAGACGACGACTACGATTTCGTATCTGTATATATAAGTAATATGCACCTAAATTTTAGTGATAATTGTTATTGTGTTGCGAAGAATTTGTTAAAAGTTGTAGGGTAATCCATGTACTACAGAATGCATGTATTAATATGTTGTACTCGATAAACATCACTACATCATTCTAGAATGGTATACGTACGTCACTAAAAGTACATAGTTGCATCAAATTTTGTTTCATTTTGCATTTTCGTACAATATTTAATGCAAATGATGAGTGTTGTTAAACATATAATACTGTGTTCAAATTTAACGCTTGAAAAATATGTAGAATTTATACCCTTTAACGATTTTTTGATTGTATTGTTTCTGATGTCGATCGTTTTAATAATAAAAAAAAATGCAGTGCCAGAAAGGGGGGAATTTTCCTATTTTTTCTGTCATTTTGTGGTCATGAGTAATCACTTTTTACAGTTGGAGTGTGAATGAAACAAAATAATAATAATAAAAAAAAAAGAATTGGAAAATTGCTTATTTTTTTTCTACTGAAAACAGATGATTATTAGACAATATGGAATAAAGGCACTTGTATATAGTTGCTTTCATTCCTCATTAGGGTAGATAGAGATATACAGTACATCAATTCTACAGATCATTGGCAGTGCTGGAATTCAAACTAGCTGCTTCATTCCACACATTGTACATACATACCCAAATGAGATTGTTACTGTGACCATTAGAGAATTTTGACAAGCGTTCATTATTTAGCTTTGTTCTTCCAGATGAGTGTATGTACTGGTTTTTCAATCTTTTTTTTTTTTTTTTTTTAATCTGTATTTTTGTGACAGTGACAGTATAGCTCACTCGGATTTGCCAGCTTGTCTCCATGACAACTAGCAGCAGGGTGGAAGTGCGACATTGCGAGTGTGGTTTCTGGTTAGGATTTAGAGGGCGTACTAAAGTGGGAGGGGAAGGAATACGGGTAAAATGTCTTTCTCTCATCGTCCAGCACCTGATACAGTTCTTTTGTCAATATTTGCTTAGCAAAAAAGAGTAGTTTGTTTATAAACTATTTTAATTTATTTTTATTAGCAGCTCAGTCAAATATATCGAATATTTAATTTCATATTTTGGTATTTCTTTAGAGACTACTTTTCGCTTGATATTTTAAATATATCCATTAACATATAAGCTATTCTCTGCACAAAAATTATTTCAAAAGTGCATTTGCTTTGTAATCGAGACCTACTGAGTTGTAGCTCCAAACTATACATTCTTCGTCTACTTGTAAAAGGAACATAGTTGGCATCTTAACATTGTGTTTAATTTTTTTAGTTATTTCTCAGCTTTCCCCCTTTTTTATTGCATTAATTATTTGATACTTAATTTTCATTTATGGATTTCTTGCTTTACCAACTAAAACGTGGGGCTTTGAACTAAATATTTTGTTTTCTACCTCTCACACAAGTAGTTACACGTAGAAGTAATTCTGAATAAACATTTGGAGATTTCTTTCATCCTGTTTATAATCTGTCTAGTTCATTGTGTTTGAAATTAAAATTCAAAGCCAAGGAGGATTATATATAATAAACTATTAAGACAATGCCGTATCGTTGATCTTCTCCAAGCAGGATATGAGGATTAGAATTTCCGTCCCAAATTCTTTAATTTACACAGAAGCATTGAAATCATATGTAAGATAATGTTCCTAATGCATTTTATTCTTAAGTTATTCGTTTCTGACGTTTAAATGGTATATTTCGTCTCGTGAATCGATGGTACATTATTCACATTTTAATAGAGAAAATAGTGAGTAGTAACACTAATACTGTCATTGTTTTTAAAGTGAGTTTGTATTTTGTGTCAAAGGTATCTTTGATTGTATGCATCTAAGTGTGTGTGTGTGTGTGTGTGTGCATTCGTATATATATAAGGGATCGCGAGTAAAGGAGGACTTGAGAGATCCTACTAATAACTATCTCGTTAATTTATTACCCAGTCCAAGCACGAAAAGAGATTTCCTTCTTTTTCCTTTTTCTCTTAACTTTTCTTTTCATTTCTGCTTCCTCCCGCCCTCCTCCACACCTCGGCATTCCCTCTATTGTCCCCCTAGTTCTGGCTGGCCGCCAATGCTCAAAAGAGATGCGGAGAGAAGTGCAAAAACCGTCTCGGGAAGGGAGACAGAAGGATCCTAGGCAAAACATGGAAGGGGCAATGAATCGGAGGACATCTTGCCGACTCTGAGAATCGAAAGATGATAAGTGACCCTTCGCATAAGAGAAGATAAAAAGGGGAAGGAGAGATCTGATTTGATGTGACCATTCTCAGTTCATCGTTCATGGGTTGGGAGAGAAAAGTTTCAAAGAAAGTGGTTCCCTCAGTTTTTCGTTACTAGGACAACTGATCTGCATGTGAAAGCTACAGAACGTGATTCGAACTTGAGACTCCTGAGTTCCTTGAAACTATTCTTCATTCCGAAGGAATTACTATGAAATTCGAGAATATCAGTACCGTTTAACGGGGGAAAATTTTCAAAGATCAGAGTTAGACCAATCAGTATATCTCACTGAGTAATGCTTTTGTGCTTAGTTTTCAAGAAAATTAAAAAAAAAATATTTTGTAAATCTTAAAAAAAAAAAAAAAAAAGGACGTAGAACGAAAACACGCTGTCTATTAAGGTGAGACTGATACTTAAGTATACCCTCATGAATCTATTGTGGCACGAGCAAGACGACAGTGCGTAGCATGGTTAAATGAGATATATCCCAAAATTATGATTAACTCTTAAATTTTTTTTTATTTTACTAAAATATTGTCCAAAGATAAGTTATACATCAGTTGATAGACCACATTGAATTTAAAAAAATAGCATGTTTAAACGTAAGTTCAGATGCATTGTTGTCGAGAAAATCGACATACAAACTTTGTGGCGCTAAACAGTACGAGGTGTGATCAAAAAATATGGTGATTACGTTTATTAGAAACAAAGCAATAAACTTACATGGAATTTGATTTAATCTCTTTCAAAGTACTGTCCTTGGCTAAGAATGCACTTATCCCAACGTTGAAGACTTCTGAAAAGCTTGTTTTCGAAGGGCGTTCATCTCTTCTGTCGTGGCCCTCTCAATGTCAGGAATGATGTCAATACATTTTCCTGTAAGCACGGTTTTAATATTTGGGAAGAGCCAGAAGTAGCATGGTGCTATATCTGGAGAGCACAACGAATGTAGACAGACAGGAATATCTTTTTCTGCCAAAAGCTCACGGATCAATAGCAAAGTGTAGCACAGCGCGTTTTATGGCGAAGAAGGAAGCCATTTGTTCATTTAATCGGGCGGTTAAAATGCTTTCCACGGAACAATAGGAGATGTTTAGTTCTTCGGAAAGTTCTCGAATAATTATTCACCTATTTAAACAGATCATTTGTGCCACTTTTTGCACGTTTTCATCTGTTTTTTTTTTTTTCTGACATCGAAGGACGTCTCGATCGTTGCTCGTTTTCAGCCGATCCTTGCCGCTTTTCAGTCGTTCATACCACTTGTGAACAGTCTTCAATGTCACCCCGTCATCGCCACACACTGATTTTGACATTTCGTGAGCTGCTTTGGCATTTTTGTTTCAATTTGGAACAATATATTTTTCAGCGCGCGATAGAAACTCTTAATTCGTCCTCACTCTTCTACCTCTGGAAGCCAACTAACATGTCACAACTCGTTCAAACTCGACACTGACTGTATCAAAGATTAAGACTACCGGGCTTACTAGTTGAAATGGATACAATATCGATAGATGGCACTGTGCAACTGCATTCACCGTATTTTTTTTTTTTTTTTTTTGTGACCTTGTATATCGTTCGTTGCCAATAAAAGATACCGCCTGCATTTTAAAACGTTTTGTTATATGATTCCTTGAAAGTGGATGTTCTTGACTCAATTCTTTATGCTAATTCTAAAAATGACCTCTATTCCTGTTTATCACGATTTTAAGTACATACATAACCAAATATATATATGAATACCATTTTACACGTCAATTTTTATTACAATTACAGTACATGTACAAAACAATATAACAAATGCTCATGATTACCTCCAAACTAAACAAAAAACAGACAGTTTTCCATTATTTTTTAACTTTTTTTTTTTTTGTCACTTTCTACAATTTTAACTAAGTGATACAAACTAATCTTGCTTTCGTAATAAGTTTCGTTTCGTGGTATTTTAGCATTTCATGTATAGGACTATTTTCAATATCGCCACGCTTGAGGTTTTTCTTATCATTATTTTGAAGATGTGGCAGTTGGTTACATTAGTACCTCGTACATTCTATTTTGGACCTTAAATGATAACCAAGTGAATACAACTATCCTTATACAAAAATTCACTGAAAAGTTTTGATTTCAAGTATCAAATAATTGTGGTGCACTATATATTCGCTTGTTCGTTTGTTAGTTGTTTATAGTTTAGCGCCCTTTGGTGCATTGGAACCCGACAGAAGAACATTGAAAAGTTTGAATGCATTAGGTTCTGAAATTGTAATTCAACGTCTCATATACGTGGCGCTGAAAATGGACGCTAAACTTCAACAACCAACAACAGTCAAATTGATCTTAAAAGTTGAAGAAATGTATATATTTAGGAAAGATTGTAGTTCTGTAATATTACTACATGAGGAATTCGAGTATCACAGCCAAATAGTGACTACATTACCTATTTTTTTATACTCGCATTTCGATTACACTGGTCAAGCAGTGGAGTAGTTTTACTAGTACGTTTAGAAATTTGAAACTGTTCGTAGTTTTGATAGTGATAGAAAGCGAAATATGGAATTACAATTTCACTTTTCCTGTATTGCTTGTATGATACAGTCCGCAGCAAAAATCCTGCAACATGAGCATGTAAATTTGGTGTGAAACTACGCCTAACAGCCCAGGGAATCAACATAACGTCTAAGTGGCACGAATCACCCCAGGAGAAACCTCGGCGTCCTCCCATGCACACTTATTTTGGAGCAAAAAACTTCGCCGTTTCACTATAAACTTAAATGCTCATGTTGCAGGTTTTTTGCTGCGAACTGTACAAGTTTGTAGTATCCTTCAGTATTTCCGACTGGTATACCCGCGTACTCTTCCCGCCTTTCTCTCTCGATCTTTATTTCTCCTCTCGCGTAAATCTCACGGTAATTTAGCGTCCGTTCCCGAATCGTAAATAACCTAGTGGATAATTAAAACGCATATTTGCGGAGTCGACCCTCCAGTTCGATAGACCACATAGACACAACACTCGCACCATATACGTACGTCCTCACGTTGTGGTTCTCTTTTCCTTTTTCCTTCCACACACATTTATATATGTGTATACGACAAACGTTCTTTTTTCATTCTTTAGCTTTGTGCTGCTGCCTCTTTTTCACTGTTTCTGCCCTCTCTCTCTCTCTCTCTCTCTTTCTCTTTTTCTCATGAATGCCGGTGTTTCACATTCAACTTCAGCCACACACCCTGGCTCGCTGGAATAATTCACACACTCAGTCATTCATTCACCTTATGGACATAAAGAGCTTTTTAAAATGTGTATGTATGTCGGGGAATGCTGGTTTTCCTTTCCTGATAGTAGCTTGTTGCGTTTCCTAGCGTATTTTGTCAAAAACGTGTGATTTTTTTTTTTTTTTTTTTTTTAAAGAGAGAGAACTAAGAGCCTGTATACGTTGATAATTATGTCATGTGCACAATTAATGAGTACAAATGTGATAGAGCTTGCGCAATGGAACTACAAAATATATTATACAATTTGTCGTATTAAGCACAATATGTATAATACGTTGAAAAAGATCGTTCTTAATCCGATTCAGTGAAAAAAAAAAAAAAAAAAAAAACCCTCAAGAATTCCATTCGTCAGGATGTAAGAATTGATTCAGAAGCTCATTTTCCATGAAAAGTGTACGAAAGTAGTTTATTCTTGAGGATATCTTTTTTAGACTATTTCCTCAAAAAGAACTCAGGCAGTTTTGCTCATGTTTCATTTACATTTCACTGTTTACGCTCTGATGTTGCATAAATTACGCCTTACGAAATATCCACAATGGGTAGTGGGTACTTTTGGGAATGAATTGTTTTCGGGTGAAGAGTTTCCAAAATGACACAAAATTTTGTCCGTATTTCAGTAGAAAATGTTTGTTTCATTAATATTACAGCATAACATGATTGAGTTTAAGGTAGCGGAACGAGAAAGTTTAGTGCAGTGGTCCGTGCCTTTTTTTCTTCTATAGCCACTGCGGATGGAGGCAGTTTGAAATGGTTATAAGTAGTGCTATGTACTGGATTGCTACAACAGATCCTGAACAGTTAGCAATACACCATAGATCGTTATTCGAGCTCAGTCACAACCTGTGTATGGCATGGTCGTGTGATGAAGCTCTCTTGGAGGCGACAAAATGTGGTAGGAAAGGGTCTGTTGTGTACATGGTAATCTTTCATCCAAGTCTGTCCACCCAGCCTTTCACATTGTGTCGTAAGTCGCATTGTTCAAAGTCCCACATTTTTTCTTGTATCAGTCAATAGAGAGCATGCTTTATTTTATTCTTTATACTAGATGTCTTTTATCTTTCATAACTAAACCGATCGTGAATTGATAAGGAAGGGATCATTTAAAAAAACAGCTTTTTCCAGAAGAGAAAGAGAATACCATATGAAATCTCGTATATGGTGAAGGATACAGGTAGTGTTTGCTTGAACGTGTTCTGTTCAGCTGAACTAAAGAAAAATTGATAATGAATTTTAATTCTATTCTCATTAGGGATTATACCCAACAACAACAACAACAACAACAAAACTAATTTTTTAAAAAAAATGTATTTAACATATGCTTTCGGACCCATAGAGTATAGTAACAGAATGAAGAATGTATATATAACATATTTCGGTGTAGTGATGATGGTGATAATGATTTATGTGTGATTATTGTGCGTTGGAAAAGCCCCTGAAATTAATGTGACATATCCATCGATTAATTAATTTAACAGGGCTTTAGAACTAATGAAAATTAGGCGTTTTAATTATTCAGCACATACTGTTTAATTATTCGTTTCCGATAATGAATGGTGAAATACATTTATTTGAATAAATTTTAAAAGAAGTATTTGTTTTTAATGTCGCTAATAGCACATCTGCGTCATGTCTCGTTTCCAGTTGCAATATTGTACGTTGTAAGCATCCTGATACCCTGCCTATGCTGTTTCGGCTGGGGAGGCAGTGTATTACATTTGAATTCCCTGTTAATTCGCTGGAAGGTCTCTAACCAATGCATTAACCTCCAAATGCAGTTTCAGCTCAGCTGATAACGGTAACTAACCATTATTATGTAAAATCCCGGCCATGCAAGTGGATTCCTGTAGATTCCACAGAGTAAATAAATTATAGCTGATGAAACACAATTTGGATTAACGCCACTCAGGAGTTGCCAAAAATCACTCATCAAGTTTTCTTGTTTGAATTTACATAAAACCCACATTTAGAAACTGCTAACATCCTAATATTACATAGCTTTTTAATGCTTTTAAAATTGTTTTCTTTTTAGATGTTAAAAGTACAATTTTAATGCTTGTGATCATGGTATATAGTGTAATTTTCGGTTTTCGTGTGTTCTGCTCTATTTTTTTAAATGTATATTCTATAACTAAAATATTCCTTTTTATGCTTTTAAACTGCAAAATGAACCAATTACCTCCAGTAAGTGGGTAAAAAATTGTAATTAGAATCAACATTTATTTTTCCCTTTTTTCCACAAATAGCTTAAATAACAGTACAAATTAATTCTGAAATTTGACATAGCGATAAGTGAATCGTTAGCAAGCACCTCACATCTGATAAAAGTATAGTGTGTGAAAAACGCATGTTGTCTGTTGAAAGGCGGACAGCAGAGAACATTTATGTATTTATCGTTCTCCACTGCATTTAGTTTTGTATGTGTGTTGCTAACTTAGATATGTTTTAATTATTTGATATTTGAGTGTGTATATTGAGATGATTCTCTCTTGTACGCCAGTGTGTATAACATTTAGCATTTATGCTTTGGAAATGCTTCGAAAGACGCCTTGCTTTGTTTTGCAGTGAATACTCATATTCATTAGACGTAATTCGTTTTGTGAATACATTTTTAGTACTTCATGTAGATCCATTTCTGTGTGTTTATGTCAAGATAGACCACTTCACCGGAGGTATAATTATAAGGTATAATCTATACAAAACTTTGCCATATATCGGTGCATCAGCTCTGATTTGCTGCATTAATTGTGACGTATTTATATACATGAAATAACTCTCCCCGCTGGTTTAGTGGTTGTTGCACGCCTCCGCTACACGGGAACCCAGGTTCGATTTCCTGAGTGTGGAATTCGAATTCACTTCTCATAGTGTCGGAAAATTCCAAGCATCCAAATATACGAAATTATATTAAATTTCTAGTTTTACGTGTAATTTTATGCTGTCTATGCTAACGAAGACAGATGATCAATGAGAGAACATGCTTATGAAAGACACTAACGGAATGAGTATGTGGGAGAAAACTGGAGAATACTGAGGAAATCCGTAAACACGATATTGTCCACCACAAACGCACATGGCCTTGGATCGAGAGAGGGACTTCTCGCTTTATGTATTATATCAGTGTTACTGAGGCATTATGTCTCCCTTATTTAAATACATGTTTGAGTTGTGAATACTTGCTGTGTTTGTTTCATCGTTATACCATATTTGGATATTATACTTCGGTCGATAAATAAAACTCCATTTAACATCTAATATAAGTTTCTACATTGGTAAAATTGCGTTATATTTCCATTGGTGTACTGTTTCCTTAATTGCAAAGATTCCAGGAAGTTCTTAAATAATAAAAATCTTATGGGAACTTCATACATACATTGCAAATGGACACACAGATCAAACATCTTTTTTTTTTTTAAAAAAAAAAAAAACTCATAAATAGTATTGCATCTATTTGAATCACATTTCAAAATACAGATTTCAGAGATTATATATAGTAATGCCTCTGTACATGTGTCAACTGATTCGTTGCAGGAATGCAACAGTTGAAGAATTTTGATAAATTAATAAGAGATCAGCAGCAAAGAGAGAAGAGAGAAAACAGATTTAAAAAAGAAAATCATATATCAAGCTGAAGTATGTTCAATATCCATATGTTGCAACTATTGGGAAGGAGCAGAATATTGTAAACCATAATGAGAAATCAATTTCTGATTTTTTTTTTTTTTTTTTTTCAAAGCTACAAACTCTCATGCATATGTATATGTATTCATTCGTGTTTGCTAACAGAAATAATCATCTAGAGACAGATGGTTTCCACATAACAACTGGTATGAATGATGCACACAAAAATATATGTGTGTACACACACACACACACACACACACAAAAAAGCGAAAAAGAAATCAGCGAGTAGTGCTTTTGTTTTATTTTCAGCTCTATTCGTGAAGTTGCTGGTACTAAAATATTCGTAGCTGATCTATTGTTTCGTCATGTTTGCAAGTGGATCTAATTTTGATATTGTTTCGCAGCACATGTTTCATTTACTGTTGTTGGTGGGTGGTTGGGTAAACATTACAGTATCAGTTATTATTGTGATTTGCCAAATGTAAGAGTTCGTATTGGATGTATCTTGAAGTAAGCTTTCATGTACTTTTATGAACAAAGATACTTCTTCATTGATAGTTTCAGTAATAAATATGACAATGAGTTCAGTCCAATATATATATATATATATATATATATATATATATATATATATATATATATATATATATATATGAAGGTGCTTCTACCTTTAGGTTTGACATACAGAACAGAGTATCTTTTTTTAATGTTTATAAATATAAATAATTCCTAGTGGATAAATAATTCTATAATTCTATATGTATATTAACTAACAGTAAACTTTATGATATGTGCCAATGACTAGTACTAAAACTAAGATACTTTTGGGAGTATGGCGTTGTTAATTTATTAAATTAAATTAAATTAAATTAAGAAAATATCACGTCAATATTCACATTCTCCAAAATTTCTCCAAAACTTCTTATAAGAAAGTGTACAGCGTTAAGTAGCACAGTAAATTTGTATTCATACTATATCAATAGTAAAAACGACCGTTTTTTTCTCAAATGTATGTGGCCTTTATTTTAGACATTGTTAAAATTCTTATAGATGTTACCTTGTTCCTTTTGGAGTGAAATATCGTTAATCTTCCGTAACATAAACTATAGCATGAAAGTTCGCCCTTCTGAACTGTTTTTTTTTTTTTTTTTTTTTTTTTTTAAGTTTAATATCGTAAATATCTGTTAAGGATTTTTCGGGGTATGGCGCGGTAAAACTGCAAAGATAGTAGAGAATTCAATAATCATATTTGAAGTGGGGAATCTACAGGAGGATTCCACAATTCCACTACGTGTAAAATAAAACCCGTAGTTGTGAAAAGCATTTTTCACCATTTCTCTTTCGATTGTTGTTTTTATCGTAGCCCAAAAGTCTACATAAGCTTTCATTTGTTGACACTATACAATCATCAGTACGACTAAGTTATCTCTGTTCTTTTTCAAGACAGTGTGCGTTGGAAATCGAAATGCTTGCAATTAGTATAGTGTAGCTTTAAAATAGGAACTGGCGTTTACAATACGTAAAAGTTTAATGAACATATGTACCCTGTCTCCCCGTGTTTGTCCGTCCGCGAAACACAAAAAAACTCTAAAACTCCTTGGTGGATCATTATCAGTTTTGGTCAGAATATAGAGGGTCTAAGAACCGAGTTTGTTGATAGGGATGATATTCAAACTGAATGTGGTAGAAATAAGTTATTTCCTGTTTTAACATTGATCAGTATAGGGCAAAAATGGTAATAAATAGCGGAAAACGATTTTCTGCAATTAAATAACCGTCTCAAGGATATATTCTACAGAGTGGCCCTAATTATGTATATGCTGTTTGGCTGAGTGTAGTATTTGTAATTCTGGACAAAAAGTTTCGATATGGCAACACTGCGTAGCCTGAGAGTGGGGATAACGGTCACTGAACTTAGAATAGTAAATGTCATACCAGTGCAAGAGTGGCAGAACGAAACATTCCCGAGCCGCTGGATCGGTCAACGTGGGTGTGTGGAGTAGCCAGCTCGATCTCTCCATTTGAAACTACCTGACTTTTTATTATAAGGTGTTTTAAAGGACAAAGTGTATCAACATCACATACGCGATTTGGCTGAACTACGGGAAGCTATCACAGACGATTTCACCAGTTACCAGTTCGTGTCTTGTCAAGCTGCTTGTCACAACATTGCCCTTCATCTCCAGGCATGTATCGATTTGGATGATGCATTGGTGAACCATGAAATGGAGAACAGGTTAAAATTCTTGCAAGGAAGGGTATGAGAGTAATTTGTATACGCTCAATTTTATGTTCAAGTTATGTTGCTAGTTTCTTTACCGCAGTCTTTGAAACAAATACGTAATTATGGGCCACCCTGTACGTTTATCCACTCTAATTTCCCGACTAAAACCTACTGCAGAAAAAATACTGCTACTCCCGGTTTCAATATTCAGTGCTAAAATACCAACACTATTCAAACCAAACTCCTTCGCATTGTGTACACTACTATTTGTTATATCTATACACACCAGAGATGCAAAGTGTGCGCCATTGTTTAATGTTATCTTTTGAGGCTAATTGTTTATTCTCCTTTTCATTTTTCTGTACTTGCTTTATATGTATTAATGACTTGGTTTTAGTTATCCTTGAATCGTTTCCTTCAATAACCATTTTGTTTTCTTATGTTAAAATGGTCAAACTACGGCACGAATAGTAATTTAATAAATTCTTCCCCAGTAAGTTAACAATAACTTCACGTGTATATATATTCTTTGAACGACTGTTGTACCGTATGTAGAGGAAATTATAGAATTGGTTAAGTCACTTTCACATATATATTTTATCGTTTATTTTGATTGAGACTGTTTACATTTATAGTATACACAATTTATTTTTGTTTCGAATAAGTCAGTGAAGCCTTATTTATTCTAATCTCCGTCATGATATGTTCGTGTATTTTTTGTTTTGCTGTACTTCAACTCTTTCGTCTCTCTCATTCCTGTTCTTATAATTTTTAAGAGAAAAGCTTGCAGGCAGCATTGTGTACAAGTGAACTTCATTTTCTTTCTCTTCCATTAAATTCGTAATGGTATTTAATGGTACTCTCGAGAAAATTGAGTTCCGTAACAAGATTGGCTGTGGTGGCAAGAACAGCTTTTCTTAAGCAACAGTCCTGCAAGTTGGCCGCTTCGTGGTCTGCGTTAAAACTCCCCGCACCATCCAGAACATGTCCCGTGGCTGCACTAATCAAGTTAGCTTGTCGCCTGGTAGACAAACCGGAGACTATGTGATCCCAGTTGGACCAACCCTGACGGCCCAACTGTGCCGAACTTTCCCATGTGACATTTCTAGTCGAGTATGATATGAGGAGGGAATAGATGTTCTCTCTTTTAAGTTCCTCCACCTCCCCTCTGTTTCTCTATACGATGAGTGCTTCGTGCTATCAAAATTTTGTCGTAAAGCCAAACTCAACGTAATGTTGAGGAAAGTTGTTTGAAGTATTTTTCTGTAATTGTGGTTCGGTATACTCTACGCTTCTTCGTTGGCCAGTTTCTTCTTTCTCCGAAATAGATAGATTTGGATTAAAGGACCAGTAGCCCGTAGTCCACGCGAAATGGAGAAACTCCGTAGCAGTTGCCTTATTTTAATTACCTTCCTTCAGTGTTACAGTAGTTCCCTATAGCATTCCATTCTCACATATTCCAGGAAAGTAAGGAATATCATTTCTGGCCTATCTAACTTGATACTATTAACAATGTTCACCTTTCTTCTCGTTTTCACTACTACTACTACTACTACTACTACTATTATTATTATTATTATTATTATTATTATTATTATTATTATTATTATTATTATTATTATTATTATTATTATTATTATTATTATTATTATTATTATTTGAAATTGCATAAAACAAGAAGCGGTGACGTTTAAGAACAGTTAATGATACAAAACTTTTTCTTCTTTTGAAAAGTGCAACGTGTAATGACATTTGTTTTCTGTAAAATTGTTAAATTCATTAAAAGTTCAGAATCCCATTAGAGAGAAGTGAAATTTTTAGAAACTACAGAAGCCTTTAAACAGATAGTAGTAGTAATTTTATATATATAGTAAAGTTCACAAAAAAAAACCTTGTTAAAAAGTCTTGTTTTAAAATATAAAACAAGTTTAGCTTTAAACAAGACAACTTCTATTTCTCTGTACAGGTTACCTTTCAAAAATTTTGTGATATCTGCTGTGACTTCGCAAAGTTTGTTGTTTGAGATATGTATAGTTGTTCAAGAAGATGTAACTAAATTGAGAAAATGTGAATGTTTCTAATTTTGATTTCAACCAAAACTATTTAAATATTTGTCGTATTCTAACGGACAGTAGTTCTTGGTGGAAAATTGGGTTTCATTTCTTTTTAACAGCAATAATATCCTATGCGTTATATATGATTTCTTTTCCTGGGATGACATAATTTCCAACAGTGATTGGCATTTGAATTTATTTTTTGTTCAATTCATTTCACATCATTTGGCATAGTTTCTTCATTTTTCTCCATAATTGAAGACTCACTGTAGAAAACAATGTGTCACCTAGAAATTGTTTCACTTATTTCTTTTTTTTAAAATACATTTATGCTGTAGTTATATATGTAGTTATATATATATATATATTCACTTTGTTATATGCTAATAGTATTTTCTATTTTGTGACTCTTGGGCACAATTTGTCTCTACTGTCTTTGCTGTTACAGTAACTATTGTTTTTGACACTTACATTGTTTTCTACAGCGAGCCTTCAATTAATGAAAAGTCATGTTAATGTTTGTGATGCATTCTTTATGACTCGGAGATATACCTGAAGGATATTGCAGATAGTTGACAAATGACTAGTAAACGTGCTCCTTTATAACATACCAAAAGTGTAAAAGTGATTGAGTGGCCCGGGACTCAAACCCGGGATCTCCGGCATACCGTGCCAATGCGTTAGCCACTACGCCACCCAGTCCGCTTCCCAGAAAGCAAAACACCCTCTCACTCCTGTAGTCGGTGCTCTCCACTCAGACAGTGCCCTTTGTATGTTAGAATTTCCAGTGAGACTACAGTGTTTTAAGATTTTGGAACGTTGTGAAAATAGTTCGTGGAGATAGGACGCTACAACACCGTGAAGATAATGAATAGTGGATTAAGATTTTGGAGACTCCATGTTAGAAAATCAGTTGTAATGACGTTTAGCTTTCGACAGTTTGTCCTTGCATCACTCAGTTAAAGATGCACCATATAGTTATACCTCTTAAAGGGAGTTCTAGTTTGAATCCGAATAATATATATGTATTACGATTATTGTTTGCATACTTCTGTACACTCTATGCTATACTTGTACTACAGAGATGCGATGGACTTAACTTTTTGACTGCTGCGATTGCTGCTGGAGTTGTCTTATACTTTTAAAGGCAGATACACAGTGTGTCTGAAGATACGAGAACAAGTGTCTATATTTTCCATTTTTTGCTGGCTCACCACTCAAGGAGAGATTAATGAAATCATAAAATGAGGCGATTATATGTAACGTAAGGCCCAGTACAATATTATTCTTTCTGCATTATGTTAAAAAATATTTGAAAACGAAATAACTAGTGATTTGTTTCTGACCTTGGTGTGTGACCAGGAGTTAAGTCTCAACATATTACAATAAAAAATAATAACATAAGTCTAAATATAGTGAAGAACATTTTTCAATACAAGAACCCAGTTCCTGATAAATTAACTGATTCTGTTTCGATTTCTTTAAATGTTTGACTGGGATTCATTACCGATTAAGCTTGCCGAGATCTTTATATATGTGTATTGTGTATGTGTATATGTGTGTGTGTGTGTGTGTGATGTTCTCGGAGGGTGGAAAAAAATAGAAGAAATGGTAGAAGAAGCGCAGACTCAGCGATAAATGAAAGTAAAAAGGTGTTTTTTTTTAATGGGAGGGAAAGGGTTGTGGATCGATAATGAAAACGAGTCGGGGCAACCATTATCATAGCCGATAGTATAGCACTGACGGCTCTGACGTAGTGGTCAAAGCAAAAGCCTTCAGCCTCTCTCACTCGTTGCTAGATGATGTACGTTGTTTGATGTTTTACTGGTACCATTTAGTGCGGAAAATGCATCTCGGATCGTTTTGCTTGAAGGGTGTCATGGAAGTATTTATGTAACACTGACTTTTTTAGCCCCATCCCTTTCTCTCCTTGCTCTCCGCTCGTCTATTGCAAATAATCCTTTGTGATAGATATGAAAAAAAGCACAAAATGAATTTTTGCCGTATGGTATGTGTCCTTAAAATACTGACCACCCCTATCCCCTTGTTTTTTCTCTCATGTCCATAATTAACTCCTTTTCGTACACACACGGTTTGTAGAATGGGTAGTTTGATTGAAGGAAATGTTATAGTACATTTTTTTAACAATAATAATAAAATGCATGATTACAAACTTAATCATCATCCTATTTCAACACCTTTAGATGAGTTAAAACTATCTGCATAGTAATGGGACCATTTTTTTTCAATGATTCACGTGAATTATAGGATATGTTTTAACTCTTGTTGCTCGCAAGCAGAATAGTGTAATATATCAAATTTTGAAGTGACAAGAGAGAAGAATGTTTCAGACTGTTTTACTCTGTGTAAGAGAAATATTTCCGTTAATAATTTCTTAGTCGTTTTTGTAGAAATATATAGGTTGTATACCACGATCTTGTATAAGAGCTAATCTGAAATAATGAATTATATAAATATAGCGCCCTTGATTGTGACATAAAGTCAGTATTCAAGATAGTATCTAGAATAGTTTGAAAGTACGCTTTAAAAATGTACAGCCCTGGTTAAAATGTGCAATGTTATATTTCCATAGTCATGTGTCTAGAATATCTTACTATCTATATATATAAAAGAGAACGTACAAATCCTTTGTTAGCTCATCACGCTAATACGGCTGAACCAATTTCTTTCATTTTTGGGGGGTTATTAAGATTTGGACCCTAGATGGTTTTTATCATATCACTTTAATTTTCAATTACCAGTGTCTTGAGATAATTGACCATTCAAGTGTCCATAACGTACAAATCCTTTGTTAGCTCATCATAGCTAAATCTAACCGTATTTATATGCAACCCACATGACCGTGTCACTCGGCGGGTTAACATAAATGACAGGCGATATAATGTTAACATTTACTGCAATCTTCTATGGTTTTTATCATATCACTTGAAAGCGAAAAAGTAAAAATTATCTAAGTAACAAAGTTTATTGCGTTCCGGGGTGACCCCAGCGAAGCGGGGTGAACGCTGCTAGTTCAATCATATTTCTTCTTTCCTCTGCAATTTGTATTATAAACTTCTAAATTGTTCGGCAGGTAAGGGTGTCTCAACTAAGCAAAAATTTTGGTGTGAATGTACACTTACTTTTCCTGGAAACAATAAGTCGAAGGATGCACATACGCACTTGCTTAATTGGTATTTAGTCTGTCTGGTACGATTTAAAGACGACTTCGGGTAACTAGACGAATTCCATATATGTAGAGGGAAGAGAAGACTGTCAGTATGATCGAATTATCTTGACAATTCATGTACAGTCTGAAGTAGTACCATTCTTAAACTTTCCTTCATTAACGATTTTTTTAAAATAATACGGAAGTGAAAGCGAAAGTGTTCATGTTAAAATGCTATGTTCTTTTTTCCGCGCATGTGCTTGTGATAAAAACCATTGAATGCGTTGTGTCTAGTTGAGTTAGTTGTTAGTTCCAGGAGAGGTCTTTAGATAAATATTTTCAGCATATTTGCAAATCATACGTTATAGCATATCAGCTAAATATCCTTGAAATCAAAGGTGAAACACGATTTTTAAGTCTTATCTGAAGTTGAAAGGGAAGTATTCGTGTTACAATGTGCTTAAGACTTGTCTGTTTCCTTCTCCATTTCATTGCATGCAAACTGCATCTCGTGTAGGGCCCAGTTGCGTGCGTTAACTTAGTAGGATTTGAATGAAACTTCTGTATACAGTGATCATGGAATATGGCAGATCAAAAACGTAAAAAGGAAGTACAGAACTATATACGTGAATTATATTTAGCAATATTTCATGGTTTGGAAATTTTAAGGAGACCATTTGTAACCCCGTGTTGGCATCTTTTAACTAATATACATTTCCACCTACTCGCTTCCTCTTCGCTCCCACTCTCCTCTCTCTCTCTCTCTCTCTCTCTCTCTCTCTCTCCATTTGTTTTGATGTCCTTATTTCGAACTGCGGGCACTACGGGACTAGAGTTCCTGTATTGAATTTAATAACTATTGTTTGGTTTTAATTCATGTTTCCAAAAAATACCAGTACGCTGCTGTGTAGTCTGTACAAGAGGAAGTAAACTTGGTTCAATATTCATGAAGTCGTAACCACCATTATGATTCAGGGACTGGGCAAATTTTTCTGTGCATTTTTTTTTTTTATTACGAAAATTTTAACCACTTGATTTACGTGTGTGAATAGAACCTCCTTGAATCAAACTTCTTATTAGTTAAAAATAGGTCATCGATCAGCAGCGTGGTTTTTCAAGAATCCAGCAGCATTAATTTCGTTTGTGTTTGTTCTTCCGTTTTAATAGCGTATGAATCTTAGTTTCATTCCAGAATACATTTTTTTTCTCCACAAATTATTTCTTTACGCTCTGAATGATGCTACGGAAACTTAAGTATCGTACCATCATACTATGTTCGTTCTTCCTTCCTCTCCTTTTCTTTTTCTTTTTATATTGTATCTCATATTATTAGTAATGTCTGTTCCATATGAATTGTAATTCAAAACGTGTAGGTTATTAATGCGTTACTTAGAAAAGTTATTTGAATATTAATTTTAATAATAAGTTTAAATCCTTTGTTTTGTATTAATTCAGTCGCAATGGTTGTTATTGCTCACCTCTGTAATTTATTTTTAATATTTTAACATACTCCAAAAGTTCTTTCTGTATACAAATTATTAAATTCTGATAGTGTTAAAGTATATGAAGAGCTTGAATTAACCAGTGGGTTTGTTAATTGACTGGTATGGGCTTAGCACATTTATTCTTATACCTGCGTGTAGTTTCTAGAGCTGTTTCCTTGGTTTAAATGCCTTTACCTAGGTAGATTCTGTGTCAGGTTAAATTATGCTGTCCTCGCATTGAAAGTTGAGCGTAGTACTACATACACTAAATGCAGATGGGTTAACTATTCGACTTAGACATATTACCAAGTAAAGTAGTGTATGCTTTTCATGGAAATCATGTTTTTCTTTTAAATTTTGCAACAATTTGGATTAGATTTTTTTAAAAAAGAAAGAAAATAGAAGTATTGAAGAGAGTTAAAAAGAATTGTTTATTTTAAAGAAAGAACAATAAAATTATCTTGCCCATTTCAATCACTTGTAGTTTCATTGATAAAATGGCAATGCACTGAAGGCTTACATCCATTGATGCTTCTTCATGCATGATATGTTGTTAGAGAAAAACAGAATTCAGATATATATATATATATATATATATAGACAGAGAGAGAGAGAGAGTTTAAACCTTTAAATAAATAAATAAAAGCGTATAAATGCGTAAGTGTTGGTGTTGACAGCTTTGCATTCACTGCGCTAGACTTCAGATTCTCTTTCTCTCTCTCTCTCTCTCTCTCTCTCCGTATTGATTCCTATCAGAGGCTGGGACTATCCGTAATTGCGACTGGTGCAGTTCTCCCTCTGTGACCCCCTACTCTCGATTCTGAATGTACTCCTTCTCCAACACCCCCAACCCTGGCAATTTGGCAACAATCACACAGTCGTTTATTGTGCACGCGGCGTCTCCTAGCAACTGACCACCACCTAGGGGATTGTTGCAAGAATGCCCTCCGTCATTCCGTAAACTTTCTCCACTACGTTGTTGCCCCAAATACTGCTTTGCACACTTCCGTGGAAGTTGTTTGCATTTGGGAACGTTATTCAGATATACAAGCTGGTCCTCTGTTATTTACTACTTAAGTGCCCGTTCCGTGCGTTTTAAAAAAAGACACTAAAGCGTTTTCTAAAAGCTGTCCAAATTATATTTAAAGAAACTCTACAAAATTTGATTCCATAGATATAGAATAGAATTGCTGTGTAATAAAGCGTTCATCTCTTGCTACATATGTTTACTAGTATGATTCCAAGCTCGCACCACGATCATTTGTGAGTTTTTTCTTTCAGTATCTAGTTTCATTTCACCAATTGATGTATTCTTTCATCCATTTATTGTTTAGGTGTTTTCACTATTTCCACATTAAAAAAATATTCCAAATGCACCGTTTCTCATAAAATTGCTCTCTACATTCAGAGACCAAAGATAGCCTTTGTTTAATGAAGTTGGAAAGCTGAGACAAATCTAAAACAACAGTCAAAACTTCATTTATTTATTTGAATATCAGGTCCATGACTGCTTTTCCACATGGTTTAAGAAAATGACACATTGTCAACATTTTCTTTAACAGTAGTTAGGGTAACTCTGATTGAAAATATAAAGGTAATATTGAAACTCAGCCCGTAGTATGTTACCGTGCATAGTGTTTCTATTAATATTTTTAAATTTCTGACAAAGTTTTTGAATATTCGAATAATATTTTGCTGGAATGTCATCCAAAGTAAGAACACAGCTATGCTATGCCATCTCTTAACTTCTGTTGAATTATTTTTCAAATTGTTGAAAATCCTTTGTCATTACCTTGTCCGATTACTAAAGCTCAGTCTAATAATATTACTACTTGAAGGCAATTCCTATTTTCCTCTTTTCAAGCTGTAAAAAGAGCTACAATACTATAGTTTGTCTAAGAAATCTTGTAACTAACAAGAAATATTACATTCTAGTTAGGTAACACCTTATATATTCCACACAATTTTTACGGAGATACGACAGTGTGTATCAAAAGTCCCCTGACATAAGGTATATCTTATTATCAGAGTTATAACGAAATGTAAGAAGGAAATCCGTTTCCAAATATCACGTTTTCTCGGAGTTCTCCCGTTTCCCCCCACTTTCTTCATTCCACTATTTTATTCATTACTCATAACCGTCGGACGTAAAACTCAAAGATTTCATTTTCATTTTTTCGCATTTACTGTTGTTTCGACTCGCTAAGATATCCAGGTGGCGTAAGATATCCAGGTTTTATTACCCATCACTATGTGAGAAAAGAGGCCATTCCTATTCTTCCCACAGCGAGCCATATATATATACTGCAGCTGTCATTCTTCGCTCTTTTTAAGCAACTGTCAGCATTTTTGGCACTTACCTCGCTCACAGTTCGTGAGTAACCAGCTTGTCAATCACAATTCGATACGCTGTTTACGCAAGCACTTCTGGAATCTCATTTGCGAGTTCATTTATTGTGAACCGGCGACTGGATCGCACTTTCTTGTTAACGCGTTCCACGATACCATGCGTCTGAACACTAGGCCTTTAGCTACGCTTGTTATGAACATTTGAACGCCCTTTCCAAAACTGTGTACCAATGTTTTAACCTTTTCTTGTCTCATTAGTGTCGGTCAGTAAATTGCACACAATTCTCCATGGAGGTCAGCGTTATTCTGTCCTTTGGCGTTCAGAAATCGTACGACAGATCTCACTTCATATTTGGTGGGATTTTGTATTACGGCAGTCATTTCACCTTACTGCTACTCGCACGTACGCAACTCCACTCGGACGATTCTCTGTTGCAAGCACAGAATACCAAGGTATGCTCCTGTGTGTGTGCTTAAATTCATCAGTGCTACCAACCCTGGGCACATGCACACATGCGCATCGTTAAACCCCAGATTTCGCTCTTGATTCTTCAGAGTGGTGTGCAAATATTACAATATTCTTACTTCTGTTGATATCTGTTTTGGCACTAAAAATATTTCCCATTCAAAAAAAAACTCAGCAGTTGAAGTTTTATTCTGGGTATTCGCATTTGTAGAGAGAATTTCAAAACTCAAAGTGAGCATACTATAAATAACCTATTAGACTATGCAAACTACAACCGTAATATATGTGTATATTTTATATTTGTCGGTTTTGTGTGTGTTCTTTTGGTTTCTAACCCTTTTTTTTTCTTCCTTCATATGTTGTTTCAATCTACAATCACTAAATAAACTTTGCTTGAAAAAAATAATTATCGTTGCTATTTTCATTTGTCCACCGTTTTTCCTGGTATCCTGAAAGAGGCCTTTCTGTAGACAATCTCTCGCAGTCTGTCAAGTAGCACCATTGGATGGATGTGAAACAAGTCTTTCATTATGAGTCGCTAGCTGCATTGTTTGAACTGACATTATAAACAGCTAGTTTATGTTCGTATTCATGACATTACTTTGTCCTTTTTATGTTTCCAAAATAAGACGGGGTATGTGTGTATAAAAAGAACAGTTTAAAATACATACATTGGTACTCTTTTGACTTCAGCTAATCTGTAATCTACGTTAGTTATTATGAGACCACTCCACATTAAACTCACAAGTCAACATTAGTAGAAGAGAAAAGTGGAATGGGTGGTGGAAAGCGAGATATAGTCTCGTAATGAAATCAGTATGTTGAAGGTTAACTGTAGAAAGTTGAAAAAAGAAATCGACTTCCCCCTCTAAGTAATCTGTAGCTTTTTTTTTTTTTGCTTGGTTCATCGCATCTAAAGAGCTCAAGGTCCAGTTTGCACAAGTTGAGAGTTGATAGGAAGACACATTTCGAAGAGACGTGGACAGAAATCTTAACTGGCGTCTTGGAATGACTAGTAGTTCTGCTCGTCAAGATGAAATAACGAAAAGTAGAATGAAATTCGTTCCGCGTCCAATTTCAACCTGTAAGAAGAAAGAATATTATATATATATATATATATATATATATATATATATATATATATATATATATATATATATTCCTTTCATAACACTGACAATCCTAACTAAAGGTGCACTTTTTCTTTTTTTAACGGGGTCATTATGTGGGATCAGTAGAGGAAGAACATCAGTTGGATTTCTTGTAAGTACTTCCAGTTTTGTAATTGGTCGGAAATCTTTCGATAAAGATTGCCAACTTACAGACTTTACTTTTTGTTGTCTGTAATTTCATTCAAGATATGAACTAAAAGCGAGCAAAATTCGCATCCATAAATAACCCAAGTTTTCTTCAGATAAAGTTTTTGTAGATGTTTAGTCATTTTCCCATAACTTAGAAAATAACAGAAGAACAAATAGTGTCAAAATTATGGCTTGATGTCGATTTAGTACTTAGACTGTACTGTAAGGTGTCCAACGAAGTGTTTGAGGTACAATGTTTGCTTGTTACTATAATTGAACCGCGTATATTATGATGATTACTGGCGGCTTATTTATTGTGATAAACCTTATTTTGACATATAGTTGTGAGAAAGACAATGACCACCTTTCCATAGCACTTCCTAGGTGCCAATCAGGGAGTACCTAAGTTCGAATGCCATGCCTGAATTCCAGTATAATATTTAGTTTCAAAAGTTATTTTTTTTTAAAATTGTAATAAACAGGAAATGCGCAGACGTTGCACAGAAAATATCTTTAGGGGAAAATATTTACGAATTTAGATGGAGCCAATTGATCCAAGAAAGTTCTTTTTAACGGTTGTGGATGTCTTCTAAGGAGTCTTAAGCTTGAAGTTAGGACACTCAGAAATAATGTGCTGCATTACTTATTATTATTATTATTATTATTATTATTATTATTATTATTATTATTATTATTATTATTATTATTATTAATTATTATTATTAATTATTATTATTATTAATTGTTATTATTATTAGACACCGCAGACATCCTCTCTGTAAGTAGTGTCCTGAATACATGAAACTTACATCTATGGTCAGACTTTCGGTAACATTTCTGGTGAACTCCTCTTTAATTCCAGAAACCTTCAAACTGAATTATTAACTCGCTGTCTTAGTTAATTACTTTTTGGGTCCCTTGTGCTTGTAAACGAATTTCCTTCCTTATATTTCGGATCGAAAATAATTTCTTTCAAAGAAAACAGTATAATAATAACCTTGTGTGGTTCTTCAAAACTGCTGCCTATTTTAAATAATTCTGGTTTAATAATTATTTGATTCCGAGTTAAGAATTGAATTTCTTATCTTGTAACTTTTGTTACCCGTGTCGTCTTGTTGTCTTGTTCAGAATATTTCCCTGAGAACCTCAGTTTTACTAACATACTGCCTTGATTTGAAATATTAGCCAATACAAATCGTTTGACTTTTCATAAAAGTATTTTTTATTATTATTATTTAGGACGAAAATGTGTTGCAGTATCATTTAATCTCCTTGCGGCACTGTTTCTATCGTCATGAACTTCTGTTTTCAAATAGTATGTTATTGAGTGGTTTGGTTACAGAATATGTTTGTTAACTATATATCTATCAGTTGCTGTGCAAAGATTTTATATATATTTATATGAGGAAATTCTATTAAAGTATAAAGGAGCATTAAAAGAAATGTCTTGGTTCTTTCTAACCTCCTTAGAAGAAAGGGGATTATGTTCAAAGCGTGTGGTCAGCAATATTGATTCGTTTCATAATTCATTGCCTAAGAAATGATGAATGGTTTGCTGAAACAAGAAAAATGATGGACGAGTTAAATATCTTCGGTTTCTGGTCTTTGACTATAGAAGGTTTAATTTTGTGATGAAGTTGCTGCTTCTCTTCTACCTTAACTTCTTTTTTCAATCTCTTGAGTGGATAAAGTTTTCTCTTAAAAGAAATGACGAATTCAAGTATCAGACAGTATTCCTAACTTTGATATCAAATGTAGCCGCAATATGTCAGTAACTACAGTGTTTATTGATGAACAAGATCTTTTTTCTGATTTCAGCATTTTAAGAAAAATAAATATAGGGTGAGTTCGCCAATAGTCGACCGCTGAAAAAAAAATCTTACTTCTAAGCACTTATAAAGCGGGATGATTTCATAGTATTTGACAAAAGTGAATTATTTGCTTTATTTGGGTTCTTTTGTACCATGCCTGTGTTAACTGCTCACTTTTAAAATTTTGCAATGATATAAAAATAGATTTTACGAAAACTCATCAAAATTCCCACTTGTCGACCATCATCGCTCAGTAGTCGACCGCATTCATGCTATTAGTCGACCGCGCGCAATTTCTATCGTTTCTATCACGTAGAAGTAATTGATTGCCTTAGGTGATATTTCGAAATTGTATTATTCGCGAGATTTGAACTTGACAAAACGATTATAAAGATTTTATTTAATTTTCAATAAGGTTTTCTCCTTAGTGATTATAAATGAAAGAATCACGCTATTAGGATTTGGTACATATCTATTTTATTTGGAATAATGGATTTGAATATTAAATAGATCTTTCACGTGAAACAAGACTTCTCTCCTCCGTTATATGTACACGTTATCTTATCACTTATATTACGGTTTTACAAATCCTAAACAAAGTACGAGTCTCTAATAATTTAGAAAATCCTAAGTGTTCACTTTTCTCCTGTATGAAATATGTTTCTCTCCGGTGTCACTTGAGCACATCGAGTTATCTTCTCATAATGATAAGGTTTCTCTCCTCTGTTATTTGAGCACTTCGAGTTATCTTTCCATATATGATAAGGTTTCTCTCCTGTGTTACTTCAGCACATCGAGTTATCTTCTCATATATGAAACGATTTCTCTCCTTTGTTACTGCAGCACGTCGAGTTATCGTCTCACATATGATAAGGTTTCTCTCCCGTGTTAGGTTTCTCTTTTGAGTGACATGAGCACATTGAGTTATCTTTTCATGTAATAACAGTAAGTTCCTGATTGTTTATTCAAATCATTTATATGGTACAATCTGCGCACAGGAAAAGCTTGTCTGCAAGTTCTTCCCATGTATACCCAGATAATTCGGTACATCGAAGATGGAACCATTTATCACAATGATCGCAACCCACTGGTTTATCTTCACTTTCCAAAGCAAAATTGTTTATTATCACTCCACATTCTGCGCATATGGCTCCATCGCCGTAATCAATTACATATTCTTCATTGTGATGTTCTTCTACAACAGCAGTGATCGTCGTCTTCGATCGTTTCTTTGGATTTTCCAATTTGTTGCTCCTTTTTGCTGTTCTTTCATCCCTTTTGCGTTTCTTTTCCTCCTCTAGTTTCTTCTGTTCTTCTTGTTTTGCAGTCAGTGCGCGGCGATATTCTTCTGAGCCAATCGCAAACGGTATCTTCTCTACCTTCTTCTTAGGCTTTTTGACTGGACTCTTAGGCCAGAACAGATGCTTTTTAAAAGTTGGCGTTATACATATTGGTCTGATAGTTTTAGGGGTTGTTGCGATATTCTTCTGACTTGATTCACTTGGTCTAGCAACAGCATCGCTTCCAACGTCCCTTGTTTCTTGCTGTGCTTCTGGTATAGAAACCAGAGCTTCAGTAGGAGGTTCTTTGAGAGAATAAGTATCTTGCTGAATATCTTTCATAGGTTCAGTTTCATTCAGTGTAGTTGATGTGTTTCCTTCTCATTTGATGGTACAAATTCTGGAATAGACGCTTCCTTCCTTCCTTTCTTATTAAAAGCCTCTCTGATTCTGTCGTTGGAGCAGACATAACTGATTCTTTGTATGGCACAATACTGATTTCCTCTTTCTCTTGTGCTGCAATGGTGTCGAATTTCTCAGGTTTCGTAGGTAGAATAGATGTTATATTCACTCTGTTTTCAGTTGTTGCACTTGGATTGGCTTCAACAGCCAATGACTGGAGAAGATCATTTAGTAAATCCTTTCCAACAGTGAGAGTAGCTTGAGACAAGTGTTCATTGTTGTCATCAACTACAGGGATTTCACCAACTGCAACTTCGTCATCTAATGGTAAGTTGGCACTTTTAACATCAGTTTGTAGTGCTTCGTCCATAGGCTTTTCTGCTGGAAGTTTCAAAACTTCAAGAACTGCGTTGAAGTCAACCACAGCCTTTTGAAGTTCATCCTTGTACACAGTAATAACTTTTCTTACAGTACGAAGGTCTTCTTCACTAACATTTGGCTGAGAGGAAGTACTCTCTATGTTTTTGCATACACTCTTGATGCATTTTGTGTAGCCAACAGCGTCCGGATTGAAAGGATACAGTCCACATTTGCGAAACCCATTCTTTATTGTTGACGGTGTTGCTGCTGTTGCTAGGACCTCTGCAATAAGTAGTGCAAACTGAACTCCATATAATTTGTCTAAAATTGTTGTCTTTGGCACACCAAACCTTTTGCAGGCATCACAAACTGAAAGTTGTTTTGTTCTTACAGCTTCTAAGGCGCACAGCATATCAAATTCCGAATAGCGGAAAAATTTTCTTTTATATCCCGGAGCCCGAATAGCGGAAATTGTCTAAAATACATAAAATTTAAAATGCTTTGCCATATTTCTAACAACAAAATGCATTGCTATATTACAAAGCAGAAGTAATCAAGAATATATTAACAAAAGTTGTTTTTCAATATTGATACTCTTAATATTTCAGTGTTCTTCCCGAAAGCAGGTTCTGACCAGAAAAAACCTGAGCCGAGCGAATCGATATTTTTTATTGACATTAATCGGATGATGATGACGTCGCAAGGAAATGAGACCTAGAGTTTAACATGAGCTCCGAACCAATTGTATTCCCATGGAAAATTGAACCCAGGACTTTATTACAAAGCAGCATACTTTTTTAACACTTACTTGAATTTTGTTGAATTTATTTTTGTCCTTTAAGCATTTGTGGCACAGGACGGGATAGGGGAGGGAGAAGGATGAGGAAAGGTGTCGGCCAGAGCCTATTATGTAGGTAACATCATGACATGCGCCTGGTATAACTGACAAAACCCCTAAGAAACCTGTTAGAAGGGCCGGCATTGGGGTTTCGAACCCGCACATCTCTCCATTCCCAATTCGTAATCCAGCAGGCTAAGCACTGGACAACGTGTCTGGTACATGCCTCAAAGAAATTATTATTATTTCTCTCATTCAGGAAGACGTAGTAGACGTACAGGAACCCCTTCTTGTTCTCGTTTGTTTGCTTGTTTCTTTGTTTATTATGGTTTAACGTCCCTTCTTAGGATCAAGACTATGTAAAGACGTGGACCTACAGTTTACAGTAATATTTGAACCGCTTTAATTCGTTCTATGCTCTCCCGCTTCGAATTGAACCCGGGACACAGAGCACCAAAGGCACGGTTGCTATCCATTAGACCAGCGAGGAGGGCTTCTTGTTTCCGTGTAAAAAAAAAAAAAAAACTTGGTTTCACATTGAAATAGTAGATCGTCATAAAAAGAAACTTTAAACTAAGTTACTGAACAAATTACAGTCAGCAAAACGCGAAACATAGTATGAAACAGTGCGGTCGACAGGTGGCAAGAAATATTCCAATGGTCGACCAACACGAGAAACAGGCGGTCGATTTTTAGAATATGTCACGAAATCAAAAATTTTATACATGCATGTTGAAGAACAGACCTTAATACCAAACAGGAAATAATTTGAAGCAATTTGGCGCACTCTCAAATAATCCAATAATCGACCACCCTTGGTCGACAATTGGTTTCTATGGGAAAGAAAAAATGCCAAATTCCGACCACATTTTAACATGTATTTTTTCATTTAATACTATCCAGTTATTGACAAATTATACTGTACAGTTTCTAGAATAACTTAGTTTTGTAACAAAAACATTTCTTACCTCACGTACTATCTATATCCTCAGAAAAGCGAAAAACAACAGGTGCACAAGATTCCCATTGCACGCTGTCGTAAACTGTGCACCTGAGTCGTAATCCTACAGATACGTCGAAATTTATCGGTGAAAGACGACCAGCTGGCCAAGGGAGAGGCAAACAATGATTGTCATTGGTGGTATATGATGCAAGCTTTATCGCGAATGACTTTCCGCTCCAAAAGACCATTAGATATATTTTATATACACAATAGTAAGCAAAAATGGTCGACTATTGGATGGTGGTCGACTATTGGCGAACTCACCCTAGGTAAACTATAATTTTAAATTTATTTCTTTTCACTTTTCTCATATATTAATTTGTTCAGAAATAAAATTCGAAACAGAGTCTTCTTTCAAAAATCGATACATTTCCTAGTGTTTTGCTGTTTAACTTGCTTTAAATCTGATTGGACCTGGTTTTATAATTTTCACAGTATTTTTTGTATTTAATTTAACACTCTTAATGTCAGTTCAAGGTTCTCAAGAATTTAAACAAATATTACTTGCAAAACCAAATTAAAAATACACCCATCAAGTTTTCACTAAAACTTTTATAGTATCATACAGCGCATATCAGTTTCACGGTTCATTTTTCAGTTTCAGAAAAATTTACAATCTCTGTTCAGTCGTACTGTAGTGAGGGTTTTCCTATAAAACCAGAATCTTGGCACCTCATATAAAATCGTTTCTAGTGTGAAGTTCAATGCCTTTAGTTTTCGTTTTTAGTTATGTCTGTAGTTATAATGTTACTGTTTAAAGTAACGGCAGTTGAGTAATTGCCTGTAGGAAGGTGTAAGACTTAAGTAGTTTCCCTATACTTTGATGTTGAAATAACTGTACTTGACTTTCGAGAAAGAGAAGAATTAAAGTAATGTATAGGTCAGTTTTACTCTACTATTAATGGTATTTCTTCTCTAGTTTGTTGAGAGAGAATGCGAATGTGCCTCACTGTATAGCAACCCGCACGAAAGTTTTGTCAAGTGGGTTGCAGGACAGGAAGGGGTTTGTGGAGTTTACTGTAAACCATGCATCATTTTGTAAACTGTTAAAGTTCGGAATGAATGAATCCTCTTTTTTTCTCTCTCTCTCTCTTCTCTCTGTCTCACTCACATATACACATATGCGATAGACAAAGTACCCCCTTTTAATTGGTGGATTTTCTTTGTTTAGAATATAGCATATATTGAAAATGGTCTTTTAAAGTGTGCCAAGTTCGAAACTATAAAGGACATCCGTATCTTCACTATTTTATTATTATTATTATTATTGGTAGAAATTTGCGTATCTCTTTCTGGACGAATAACAACGGTGAAAAGAAACTTATTTCATAATATGCACAAAACATAGGTCACCTAGGAATTCGTTTTTTAAGTTTTCGAGTTTTCCAAGGAATTATAATGATTAACATTGTCTTTTTTTTCTATTTTGTAACAGTGCAACTGGCGTTTTATTTGTAATAAAAATAAAAGAAATATCAAGCAGTATACATCGTTTTTCCTCTTTTCAAGAAATTATATTAATTATTGCAAATTTTCTTTTTTAATTTCTAAAATAAATAATTTACGTTGTTATAACGCGGAAAATGTTTCTAATTCCTAAAATTAAATTATGAACATTAAATGCAACACTGTGGCTCAGTGGTATAGCGCTTACTTCTGTTGCGAGGGGTCCATGCTTTGATCCCCGGTCAAGTAAGTTTGTAGTGGAGAAAATCGTGCCCATGGGTTTTCTCAGAGTACTCGCGTTTTCCCACATTTTAATTCCACCAAATTTATCATCAATCATTTACCTTAATCATCCATCTCCCTTAACCTGTAGGGCATAATCGAGGGACGTTTAACTGAAAAATTTCATTTTCACGTATGTCAGAAATTCGTCATTTCTAGCGATCGAAGCTGAAGAGCTAATAGGAAATTCTCCGTGGTTAAGCATGGGTTACTTAAACATTTATAATATAACTGTTCATGTAGAATGCTACAGGAGAATTAAATATATGGTTTTATATATCTTTTCTCTGAAACAAAGAGCAGCTTTTTAGATTTTACATTGCTGCATAAAAAAGCAAAAAGATTTTTTTTCTATTTATATCTTTTGTAATAAACATGGGAAGAAGGGTTATTTTACTGTTGTCCGTTTTCGCCTTCTAGTGTATTCCTTCTACTTTTTTCCATTACTCATTTTTTCACATTTTAATTATGTTCCTTGTACATTTATAATAATTAACATTGATATTAAAACTAATTGCATGCGTATTTTATTTACCATTATTCGGATGTGTTTATGTTATTAATTATTGAGAGGAATAGACTTGTACCAAATGTCGGGTCTCGTTGCATCCAGAGAACCTAAGAATATAGCCACTTTCATTCCTATTGCTTTGAGTAGTAATTTTGTATTTTTTTAAAACTTTGCTCTTTAAAAGGAAGGGGATGTGGGAGTAACTGAATATTATTTTTAATCAAATAATTGTTATGAATTTTCTAATTGCCAACTGTAGAGTAAAATATGTAAGTTTCGTAACATTAATGAATGGAGGGAAGAAAATTTGTTAATGTAGTATAATCTTAATGATTTGGCACATCATGGCATATGTATATATATATGAGAGAGAGAGAGAGAGAGAGAGGAGAGGGAAAACGATTGTATTGATTTTTTAAAGAAGAAATTTGTTTCTATTGTTTGACTGGTGGTGGGGGCAGGACGCTTAGTTCATTTTCAATTGTTCGAACTGGAGTTCTTGGCGCATTCCCGGAAGAAAGAAAAAATAAACAAGATACCGCAGTAGTATTTCGTCTCCTTCCATCGTTGCAATTAATGTCGATAATATAGTAGTGGTGTTCCATTGCTTGACTTTTTGATTTAAGGAAAGTAAATCGACTGACCTTTTCTGCTCTGTCTTTTGGATTTTTTTTCCTTCGGAAATTGGGTTTGAGGGAATGAGTAAGAGGAAAAGAGAAAGATCATGTAAGGAGGAGTACGTTGCTAACGGGGGTTAGGATGAGTTAGAGTGAGACAGGTCCAACCAGGCTCGTCTAATTGATTACCGCTATTAGTCCTTTGACACTGAGGCATTGCTGCGTAACGGTTCCGGAGTTCCTCTCCCATTCCTGATCAAGAAATATCGGCGGGAAAATTGGTTCAGAACGCGGGAATTGCGAACTTGTCATTTGGAACGCCAGAAAGAGCCGAGAGGCGTAAGTTGAGAAAGGCAAAAAGGAGCGCGCGTAAAGTGGAAGGGGAAGGAATCGGAAATTGAGAAGGTGGGTTGACTTGAAAGAGTCTTCTTCTAAGTTGAAGCAGAGTAGCTGTTTTTATGATGAGAGACGGAGGCAAGAGACGGTGGTGAAGACGATGTGTTAAATGGTCGTAGTGGCGAGTTGATTGTTTTCCTGTTTTACAAACGAAGCTGTTGATGTGATCTAGTCGGAAAAATGAGTGGTTTCGTACGAGAGTGGAGATGTTAAACATCAGGTACAAGATACACATAATGAATAAAGAGAATACATCATTCCAGTTCCTTTTGCATTAAATATAAGGATCAAATATAGGTTGTTCAGCGAAGACTGTACAGAAAATTTGATGAGAAAATAAAGAAGAATAAGTACTTGATAGACCGTTTCCCTTAATATATTTTGATTTTTTCTTTTTTAATGGTTGAAATACAAAATATTCATTTCAGCTTGCACGTTTACCTTCACGTCGTTCCTCTCAGGTTCGATCGTGAAATAAATTCATCTGACGACGTTAACATCATTAACCGACTGATGAGTTAAATAATTCTGATTGCACAAAACGATCATAATTCATGCAACAAATACTAGGACCTGAGTGCCACGATGGGTCAGTGGAGTAGTGCTCACCTCTAGTGCGATGGATCCCTGGTTTGATCATAGGTCATGTGAATTTGGCGTGAGCAGCATCGTGTTCGTGAGTTTTGTCTTGGTTTTCCCGTTTCCTTCCACATACTTATTCTACCAATTCTTTCATAATCATTCATTGTCATTAATCATTCGTTGTATTTAGCCTATCGGGCATCATTGTGGAACGTTAAATTAGAAATTTCATTTCATGTCAAGTGCTAGGATCTGAAATTAGTGTATTACTGTAAGTTCCATGATACACGTAAGTTTTTTAGGTCTTTTATGCAAGATTTCAAAATCAAATGTAGATTTTTTTTTCAATTAAACATTGAATATAGATCGAAGTGTTTTTCTTTAATTGAACTATTTGAATGTTAAAGAAACTCAATATCTTACACCACCTGAAATACTTTTGATACTTTGTTGATACTAACGCCGAAGTTATGGAGTAACGGGTGATGCAGCAAACTCTGCCCGCAACTAAACATATCAGTAGCTTGTTGTTAACATACAATAAAAAGGAATGGAGCAATAGAAAGGGTAACACAAGTTCTACAAAACACACATTTATTCAACTCTCAACTACACCATTGCGCCTAATCTGATCGATTCTCTTCTTAGTGCTCTCCACCAGGCGCTGTACACGTCCGACGTCCATTTGTCGCAGGCATAACTTGATGTGATTCATAAGTTGGCGAGTGTTTTCGGCTCTCCCAGGCATTGGCATAGACTCGGGCTTTCAATAGAGCCGAAAAGTCTTCAATACATCTGGACTCCGGGAAGTTGGCAGGGTTGTCTTCCTTGGCGATGAAATGGATGTTCTAATGCATGGAATCAGACGTTTCTTAATGCATTCCTCCAGGTAAACCCTGCCATTGATAGGAAATTGGACTTCTTGATCATCGGTTCTGACCATCCGTGTGGTCAGATGGCAAGCCAGACCAAAACCTTCTTCTCAAACTTAGTTTTGGGATAGAATTTCACCTAGGTGGCGTATCGTCTCTGGTAGAGGTGTAGAAGGTGCTGTTGTCGTAAATGATGGAGTGGGATAGCGTGAAATAGGATTCGTTGTCGAGGATCTAGGAGGCCTTTGCAAACTTTCGATTCAGCCGACAAAACATTCTCTTCGCCTCGGACTTCTGCCTGTCAGTATGTTGTGGGATACGTTTCTTCTTGTATTACTTCACGTTCACCTTCTGTAGCTTCAGACAGATCGTACTTTGATGACAATGGAACCGCTGAGCTTGTTGTCGCTGCGAAATCCTCTTCCTGTGATCGAACAAACGCTTGAGGGTGGTCAATTTTCTTCCAGTAAGTTTGGCGTTGAATCTACCTGAGCGGGTATCAAGACGGTGGTGTGTTGTTGTGAAAACGTTTCAAAATACCATTGATAATACTTCTGCGCATTTCTTAAGCCATAAAGTGTCGTACAGTGGACCATTTTCCGGACTGGGTGTTGGCGCAGTAGAACTTGTACACTCGGGAACGAAGAGTGTCTTCGTTTGAGGCCATTGTTCTAGTTAATGGTTTCAGTTTCAGACCCAAACAAAAACATATCAATACTAGCTGAAACTCTCTTCATACTAATTTTGTCCCTAATGCTTAGCATGAAATGTCACAGAGCGCAACACATAGTCCAGATTTTGCTGCATCACCCGTTATATGAATAAAGGAAAATTCTTATCCATCACGTACATCTCAGTCTCACACGGGAAGGCCCCACAAATTGTCGCTAAAATCTGACTGCCACATAGCACATCTGATAGAGCATCATGAGAAATGAACATGAGCAAAATTTAAGATGCTATGGACCAGAAGGTTAGCAGCTACAGGGATTCAAAATTTGAATATCCAAAGAATTATATCATGGAATTATATGTGTTTAAAGTAAATATCTTGAAAACCGTTAAAGCAATCAAAACAAAAGTTGCACAATATAATGAGAATAAAATGCCCTATCGAAAACCATAAACATTGTGGCCATAGGTGAAGCAGTGTTGCCAACTCAGCATAAAAATATCTTATTTTGAATAGCATCATATACAAGTGTGTACAGATTTAAAATGCACTATTATCACTAAACATGACAGTGAAGTGTACTGGTACAATGTTGCATACTATTGGAGTTACGTTGTTGAAAATGTACAATGGAGAAGTCTAATATGTGGCAACAGATGGTAATAAAGGAATCTGGGTCTCATACTATGAATTTAGTTCAAATGCAAACGCAGATAGTATGACATAGCAAAAGGTCAGCAATGTCACAAAATATTGATGCATTTGAAAAACGAAATTGAGTGATGAAATTTTTACGCCCTGTGTCAGCTTCGAAGCTATATAGGAGTCCGAATCACTACGAAAGAGAAAGATAGCAATAAAATGTAAGGTGAAAAGTACAACAAAATCATATCCGAGGCGGGATTGGAACCCGCGATGCCTAATTTGTCGGTTGTCTAGCCTTCTAAACCACACCGCTATCCGGTCCGACTAAAAATGAAATGAGGTAGTAACAAAATAGTTATATTTCTAATGTGAATATGGTAACATTGCGGTGTACAACCATAATCATATGGTATGTAGAAGAGGAAGTAAAAGAATATGTTACTTAACACGAAAGACACAAACCAAGAAAATACTCTTCCAAATATTCATAAGATAACCTCGAGAACCAGTTTGCAGTATTAGAAAACACGTGTTTCATTCCTCGTGTGTATGACTTTGTTTCCGCGAGTTGTCTGCAAAATCCTCACTTTTTCCTTAATGTATTCTTTTATTACCCTTTGTTCCCACATATTAGATTTCTCCATTGTACATTTTCAGCACATGTAGCTCCAATAGCGTGCAACACTGTACTACTACACTTCACTGTCATGTTTAGTGATAATAGTGCATTTTAAATCTGTGCACACTTGTATATGATGCTATTTGAAATAAAAAAATATGTTTATGCTGAATTGGCAACACTGCTTCACCTATGGCTACAATGTTTATAATTTTCGATAGGGCATTTTGTTCTCAGTACATTGTGCAACTTTTGCTTTGATTGCTTTAACGGTTTGCAAGATATTCATTTTAAACGTATATAATTCCATGATATAATTCTTGATATATATTGGCGAATTGAAAGTCTATTTGTTTCACCCTCAAACTCTTTATAGGAGATGATGAATGACTTGAGCGCAGTGATGCCTGTCGATTTGATTGGCGAATTGAGAGTCAGCTAGTTTCACCTTCAGATTCCTCGTCTGACTCATAGTCCCTCTCTTCTGGAAACGTAAGAGACATGGTCACGTTGTCGCCATCTTCGTACTTGCCAATGATTATTTCGGACGTATATTTTGCGAATTCCTCCTGATTACGTGTCCTATATTTTGCAAACTCCTTCTGATTGTGTATTAAATCCTCAAAGTCTTGAAATGAGATTCCTGCGCCCACTCTTGCACAAACACCAATGTGAAATTTATCACGTTTCATTGATTTTCTCAGTATTATTCAGTGGTGTAGTAATGAAACTTGTAGATGGGGCTTAAACCAGTATGCAAAATTGGTGAGATACCTGCATTCCTAAGGTAATATGTCAAACTTTCCAATCGATTTTCTCTTTAACGTATTAGAGCTAAGTTTTATTTTTCTGGTACTAGAGAGTGTATAGGGCATAAAGGGCTGTTTGGGAAACTGAGTGAATTGGCCATAACTCCTTTGGAATTCATGAGTTTCCCGTGTTGGCGAAGATTCTTAGTCGGATTGGAACCTCTACTCACGCGTCAAGATTTTATGCGAGACGTACTTTCAGCTCGGTTTGAGCTTGAAACAACACCTAAATGCAAGCACACTTACCATAAAGCTAGGAAGTAGCAGTTTCTTTTCTATATTTACATAATATGTGTACGTAAGAAGTGAAAAACAAGTACTGTCTCTGAGAAAGTAAACTGTAAAAAATTTCATAGGTAAATCTACAAAAAACGGTGGTAATTGTATGCCAAGCCTCTATGTAAATCAATTTACACCTAAGTAAAATTACTAATATGAAATGGTGTAAAATTACATTTTTATCAATAAAAATATCATATTTTCATAGAAATTTACTGTAAATTTGTAAAAAAAAAAATGTAATTTAATCTAAGGAAATGTATATCAACTTAGAAATGAAGGGTAAATGATTTTACGTTGATGTTTGGCAATTTAATTATATATTTTTTTTTCAGCGTAGCTCACGAATTAATTCAATAATCGTAATATGTTAATACTTTCGTTATAGCCAATAAGTACGTATAATGGAAAATGAAATGAAATGAAATTTTGAGTTTCACGTCCCACGGTTATGCCGGTTAGGCTAAAGGAGACGGTGATAATGAGTAATGAATGAAATGGTGGAATGAAGAAAGTGGGAGGAAACGGGAGAACCCCGAGAAAACCCACGTCCACCACAAAGTTCACTTGGCGGGAGCAGGGTTTGAACCCGAGACCCCTAGCACCAGAGGTGAACGCTCTACCACTGAGCCACCGCGGCCCTACGTATAATGGAAAAGGAAGTACAATGTAACTCCAGTTATCGAGATTAATGAGTTTTTTACGACATCTAGGTCCGGATAGTAGGAGAAATCATCAGAAAAGAAAATAGTTTGTGTTTAGTAAAAAGGTAGGCCTAATCTATGTTCAAAATAGCATTTTCACTTACAAGCAATAAAAATAAAATACAGAAAGTCCCAATTAAATTGATGTAAAATTTAACGTTTGTCTGAATAAGAATTTCAGGGAAATTATATTTTTACGAACGAATATGTATATGTATATTTTATTTCCTGATAATGATTCGGATGCCTGGAATTCTGTTGTACTGTATTAATATAGATTTACTAGTTTTGGGCACTTGATTTCTTGCTTCTTTTTTTATTTATTGTAGCAGTAAAAAGAGAGGAAGAACGGTGTTTTTTTTTTTTTTTTTTCGAGATTCGTGCAAATCCCGCAGATATTTTCCGTGCTTTAAACAGAAAAGCATCGTGGGAAGAAGTGATCCAAAAGATGCTGGGGCATCTTCTGTTTGAACCCTTCGACCTGCACCTGTGCCATCCTCAGCGCTCTCTTTTGCTTCTTCTTCCACCCACCCACTCCCTACGACCTCTTACAGCCCCTTCTAACCTTGGCAGCACCTCGCGTTAGTAGCATGGGTACAATGGCACATCGATTAGGACGTGACATTTTTATCCTTCGTTTCCCCTGCTGCCGTAACGACCGTCCCTCCACCCCTTCCCATTCCTTTCTTTTAAACCATTCCTATGGGAAAGACAAGAAGTACCATGGGATGGACCTAAAGCACTGAGATTTTGGGTGACTCTTCGATAAATGTTCGTGTGCATTTCGATGTTTTTTAGTTCACTAAGAAGAACGATTAAATGTAAAAGCAAGCTCTTGCATCCGCGTAGGCAAGGTAATTTAGATTGGTTTCTTACTTTGTCTTGCAATCATCGCAGCTTATGACAACTGGTAATTATTTACTCCTAACAGAGGAATTCTCCATTTAGCAAACGCTTACATTATCTGCTGAGAAAGAATGTTTCCGTATGTTGATAACGGATGGGAAGAAACGGGTGACGAGATAGAGTGAATTCAATATCGTCTTGTCGAGTATTATTGTTTCGTTGAACCTTCACTATTGCAGAAATAGAACTTTTTGTCATTTGTAAGGGTATCATTACTACGCTTGTACATTCATGTGAAAGAAGAAGTCGCTGATACTGAAATTGACGTTTTCTTGAGAACACCTCAGTGTTCTTTCTATCTTTACTTTCTCTTACATATAGTATTGATACTAATATGTAATAAATCGATAAAGAACTACGATTGGATTATGAGTAAATCAATACGAGGCTATCGAAAATTTCAGTGTCCTTTCTGTTTTTAATTTATGCCTTAAGTTCTTTATGGTACGTGTTACTAGAGCGAATTTAAGAACATTAAAAAAAAACTGTAACAGTGGTGTTCAGTATTTTTAGGCATCATGCACCTTCTCCTTTGCACTTACAAATAAAAATAATTACTATTGTATAGTCATGGGGAATATAACAAGACACACTTATCTTTAATTAATCCGAAGCTATGTTTGCATTCCTCGTTGAGAACCGTGAATTTAGTGTATTATAATACGCAAATCTTTGACGATTTACTTAACATGCAGACAAAAACTAATGTCCGTGGAGAAAGTGAAATGCACACAGTAGAATCATATATTCCAGAGCCTAGCCAAACAGGATTAGAAATCGCTATAAAGAAATTAAAGAAACACAAATCTCCGGATGTAGACGAAATTCCGGCTGAGTTAACTTTAGCTGGAGCGGAAAAATTGTGTAACAAGATCCACAAGCTCATTCTTCTCACCTGGAACAGGGAAGAATTCCCACAAGAGTGCAAAGAATCAATCATTGTTCCAATTAACAAGAAAAGCGACAAAACTGATTGTAATAATTGTCGAGATATTTAGTGTCTATCTTATGTCAACATTCTATAAATTCTCTCAAACATTCTATTAGCAAGATTGACCCTATGTACAGACGAAATCATTGGAGATCCTCAGTGCGAATTTAGACGAAATCGAGCAACTATCGACCAGATATTTACTATTTCACAAATACTCAAAAAGAAATGGGAATGGGACAGTACCTGGTACATCAATTATTAATTGATTTTAGAAAGACCTACGTCTCGGTTAGAAGGAAAACATTGTACAACATTCTTACAGAATTTGGAATTAGACTACTTTGGTATTCATTTAAGCACATCTTAAGTAAACTCCGAGTAGGACACGAGCTTGTCCACGAGCTTTCATATTGAGAATGGCTTGAAACAAAGAAATGCGCTGTCGTCATTATTATTCAGCTTTGTTCTGGAGTATGTAAGAAAAAAATCAAAGACAGCAACCAGGGTCTATAACTGAATGGTATTCACCAGGTTATGGCGTACGCTGAAGATGTAAATCTGATAGGAGATGATGGGAGAACGATAGAAAGAAGTGGGGAGGTCTTATTAAATATTTTCAGGGACATGGATTTAGAAATAGCTCAGTGAAAACTAAATACATGAATGTTTGCCGGATCGTAATACTGCAAACTATGGATGCGTAAAAAAATCAATTAATATTTTGGACAAAGTAGATACTTTCAAATAACTAGGATCGATGCTAACTGACCAAAACTGTATCCACGAAGAAATTGAATGCCGACTAAAAGTAGGAATTTCGTGTTATTATTCCGTTCAAAATCCGCCGTCTCGAATTCTGTCGAAGAATTTGAGGTTTAAATGATATAAAACGATAATTATGTCTTTTGTTCTGTAAGGTTGCGAAAGATGGTCACTTACTCTGAAAAAACAATGTAGACTGAAAGTATTTGAGAAGATCATGAAACATTTATTTGGACTCAAGAGAAACGGGAATGGGGAAAATTCATAATGTGGAACTGCATAATTTATACCGTTTACCAAACATTGTTAGGGTCATCAAATTTAGAGGGTTCTGGTGGACAGGCCATGTAGCCAGAATGGAAGAAAGTAGGAACGCACTCAAAGTTTTAACTGGAAATCCATTCGGAAAACGGCCATTAGGAAGATCTAGGCGCAGATGGGTGGACAATATTAAGATGGATTTTTCAGAAATAGGAATACAATGTAGAAACAGGATCCATTTGCCTAAGGACGTAAGTCAATGGAGAGCTTTTGTGAACGCGGCATTGAATTTCCAGGTTTCATAGGCCATAGAGTTAGTTATAATATTCAAATAAGATAACAAATAATGATAATCAGAATCGAATGGAGTTCTCCAACCGATATCGTTCTTCACTGAAGCTTGTGGAGTCATGAAACAAAGAAATCTTTTTTCTAAATATCTATATTCCAGAATTACGTGGCATCTGCACAACGAAGTTTCTGAAACTAGGTATTGTCAATCATATTTTCTGCAAAATTTATTACATAGCTACTGCATGATTTTGAAATATAGATATTTAAATAATACAGTTAGACCCATACTAATTTATTAAATAACTTCAGTTCATAAAGTTTCCGAGCTAAATAACTTAATATTTACAAAAATATACTTTATCGCAGTTTCTCAGCTTATAGCTTTGAAAGAACACGTTTTCCAACTCTTGCTTATCAAGACTTTTTTTTCTTTCTTTGAAGCATATGTTTGTGGTTTGATTTCGAACATAACTTTTTGAACAGGCTGTATAAATTGAGTGACAAAAGAGAACCTTGTAGGTTTCACTTTAGTGTTATTTTGAGTTCGTATCATGAAGCTTATTATTTACAAAATGTGTTGTTTCGTATTGTTCAAGAAAGATTTGGGAGTTTGATGCACCTGCTGTGGAGAAATCTTATGTCTCGTGTGGCCTTTGTACGTGCGTTGTTTCCAAACGTTGAGCCCGAACAACCAAGTAAATTTGTGTCCCTTTTCCCAGCAATTACGCGAGGGAATAGTATTGCCGGACATATACAGTAGTGAACATCTGGCTTTATGAAATATCTGCTCCATAAAGCCAAAGCTAAACGAATGGCTGGGTGAGCTATATTCGTACAGCCAGAGCGGCGGGGATTCCATTTCGCAACTGCCTTAAGCCAGTGCTTTGCTTTAGAACAGTCACAAATGGGAACTTGTACTGTATTGAATGCACGAAAGGAGAATTTCCACTTCGTTCTCTTCGTTCATTTGTGATTTTGTGCAGTTATATATGAAGCTTGAAATTAGAGGCGTTACTTTTCCATTTTCAGACTATGAAATACGCTGTTCATTTAGGAATATATTGATCTCCCAAGTGCCAATAGACACTGCGTTGTAGTGCTGAATTATTGTTACATTACGTATATGAACATACAATATTGAAGAATCTAGAGTGAAAATTATATGAAAACATTATTATTTTGTATTTATATCATGATGTCCTATTTATATAGATGAAAACACACACATGTTATATCGAGAAATTCTAACAGTATTCTTATTGGATGCAACCACAAGAAAAGTGCATGCTCATACCATGCTATATATACTTTTTGTTAATACCTTCGGAACGGTTGAATCAAATTAAACACTGTTTTCTTAATGTACCAAGAACACGAATATTTGTGCATTATCAGAAACTACTCAACTTGATAAATCCGTGCTATGTTCCAGGCTAAAAGAAAGAAAATAAAGTACGAATTGATTGAATGATAAACTTGGTTCCGGTGATGGATCGTGTGTTCTGTTTGAGGTATTTGAGGACCAAATATAAATTATAGCTACCTATGTAAGAAGTATAAGCGTACCTTAGTTTACAGGCTGTTCCTCAAAATTACTAGCAATTGGAGACAATATAAGTAAAGTTTTACAAAGTACTATGTATTTTATGTAGACTTGTTCAAAAGAACTGGTCACTCCCTCTCTTTAGAAAACTATATTATTGCAACCAAACATAAGAAATTTTATTAATTCAGCTTGAAATAAAGATTCAGATTGGCTAAAGAAGATTGAAGTTTGATTGATTTACTTCAATCAATAAATAAGAATTGCCGGGCTTTTCAGAGAGAGGTAGGTGGCCACTGTACATGTTCATGTCTTGTAGTTTAGGCGCTAAAATATTAAATACCCACTTTACTGAATTGATCAGAATTTTTTAATGATGAGCCATTCAGTTTAAGATTCAAGGTAAATTGGATACTTGGAACTTCGTAATACTTTTATTATAAATAGTTTTTATTCATAGAGGCACATAAAAATCACTAACTGGAAATAGTAACGCCAAAAAAAAAAAAAAAAATGCTAGGCGCTATGCTTATATTTCTAATAGCAATGGCAACTGCAGCTCGAGATTTTTCGAGTCCTGCAGGTGCATGTAATAAAATTAGGTAATTAATCATCAACTATGCCAGTAACAGTGTTACACTTTTTCTGTCTCCTACAAAGACAAGTCTACAATGCTTGTACTTGATGCTACCCATAACAGTTATGTTCTCGGAGGTCATCAGCTTACAGTTTCTACTGTCATCACCCTACCATTTACTCAGCATTTTCTCCCAGCGTACACAATAAACCATACTCCTCGACACGAAGACCCGATAAACTTCGAACAGCCAGTGATTTGAAAGTGGAGAGTATAGGCAACTCATCGTAGTCCCATCGCTATGCATGTGCAATATACATATATTAATCCTTCGTGACTCGTGTTTTCGGTTAAATACTTACACAACTTGTTCTATACTAAAATAATCCTTTTTGTATCATCACTATAACACGGAATTTTCTTTTCTTCTCTTGGCTACTCGGGGGCCGCGATGGCTCAGTGGTATAACGTTCGCCCCTGGTGCTTGGGGTCCCGGGTTCGATCCCAGCCCCCGCCAAGTGAACTGTGGTGGACAAACACCGTGTGCGTGAGTTTTCTTGGGGTTCTCCCGTTTCCTCCCACTTTCTTCATTCCACCATTTCATTCATTATTCATCATCACCGTCTCCTTTTTTAGCCTAACCGGCATAAACGTGGGACGTAAAGCTCAAAGATTTCATTTCATTTTCTCTTGGCTACTCCATATTACTCTAGACTCCTAACAGTGGCCACTCCCACTATACTAAATTATGTTTAAGATTAAATTATTTCTGTAGTAAACCACAAATTACATTTATTGTCATAATTTTCTAGTAGCATGTTGTAAAAGAAATTAAGAAGTAAGGCAGAGCCCAGTAGTGGAATAGATTCAAATCAATCTGCGTGACAAACAGAATGAATATTCAGTAACTCAGTTGTATATGCACTGTAAAGTAACTGCTAACAAAGTTTATACAAAATGTTCTGCTTTCGCGGAATTGGAATCTAGAAAATAAAACTATATTATCTTTGAAATTTATCTAGATACTATAGAAAGTACGTTGAGATACTAGGTTTGTTTTACTAATATTAAGCGAAAACAAAATGTGGAAGAGAAAAATATATGTATAAATTTCTAGACAACAATATTGCACTAGTAAATTTCGTTAGTTAAAACATAATCTGAACTAGGGGAACTCGATGAAACTGAAAATGCTTTGTTTACCGTAATTAGAAGGGCGAATGTCTGGTTGAGCATAATTTGAAAGCGGAGGATAACAGTTGCGGTATCTTTTTGACTGTGTCAAATAACACACATGAGCACAGGAAAAATTTATAGAAGATAATAGAAACCAAGCTGTTGGTTCACTGTGTGTAATCTTATCTTTAGCATAGGGGAAAAGTGGGAAGGTGAAGCTGAAATGCGATTCCCTATAATGAACGATGAGTAGTAATGAACAGCAACAATGAAAAAGAGTTTTCTTGATGGACAACGTATACTTGAAACTATGAATGTGCATATAAGCATATTTTGATCACATACATCCGTTTGTAGAAATGAGACTCTTCTTACAGCACTACTCTTTTCTTGTTGTATCATTTACAATCCAAAGGCAATGCATTAATTTCCTTCTAACATCAGAATCTTCACATTAAACACAGTAGACTAGTTTGAAAACAAAACTACACAATATGTATACATATATGTAGTGAAACTTATATAAAATTGAAAGTCCGAATTTATTTCCGTTTTATACAAATTTGAAAATAACTACAGAAATAAGATAGGTAGAAATAGTTTTATAGTTTACCTTTATAATTGATCTGGAATTCGGAAATGCAGTCCGTGTATTTGGCACACACAAATACATGGATGTTAAGTCTGTGTTTTAGTTTTCAGGCACAAAATAATATTCTCACAGCATTGGAATATTTAGTAAAACTGAAAACATAAAAAAAAAAAAAAAACTGAAAACATGGAAAAAAAGGATGCTAAAACTAAAGTGGCAGTTTAGGAAAGTACAAATGAGAAAATTAAATACAGTATGTTTCCTCGCATTTCAAAAAATTCAGTTGTTTTTGTAGCCTTATGCACACTTTTTCCACATTTCGTTCAAACTGAGTTGTTTCGTTTTTTCTGACGTGATATTTTAAATACTTCTCTGGCAGAGTGGAATGGTTCTAGAAGGTCTGAATAATTTGAATTAGCCGCAGATTCAGTGAGGTCTTCAACGTGTTTAAGAGCTTCTCTTAAAGAAGAAATTTGGGCTCTCTGATTTCTTCAACCCCGGTGCCATCATAGTCTTTTTCTTCCTCTGTTTCAAGCTCATTCAATAGCTCCGCAGCAGATTCCAGCGTAGAATACGTTTCTAAGTCTTGATCAGTTCAAATGTAGGCACTTGTATAATGTAGTTGTCCATTTTGTAGACACAGAAGTATAACGGCTGCAACGTTTTATGTTACTTCCGGAATCTCTGAACTTTCAGAAGAAAAATTCGGCAAATCCAGCTTTCAAAAAAGATTTGGTTATGGTTTTCTTTCTGATTCTTTCAGCGGAAACAGAAATTGAATTTACAGCATCAAGTACAGATACTGACCTCACTAAGTGACTTACACAGTTGCTTGCTGATACGTTACTAACAACAGATTCCAACACCAATCGCCTGTAGTGACTTTTGAAGGTGAAAATTACACCTTGTTCCATAGGTTGAGACACACTTACGGTATTCGCCGGAAACCAAGCTATTGTAACGTTGAACAATTTTATATGTGAATGACATTGTGCATTGTCCAAGGACAACAGAACATGGCGATTTTCTCTCTTCATCTTCGTGTTAAAAGAATTATCTATTCTTCCATAATGGTACTTGTCATCCATGCACTATTGTTGTTTCGCCACACAACTGGGATACACTTAACACATGTTAAATTCTTAAAACATCGAGGTTTCGCAATTTCCCTGTTACAAGAGGCTTCTCCATTTCTGTCATGTTAGCGCATAAAAACACAGTGAGTCTTTCTTTCGACATTTTCTCTCCTGTATACTTCTCCCCACGCAATGTCAATGATTTACTAGGAAATGCTCGACCAGTTTCTTCACAATTGAGGATGTCTTTTGGCATATAGTTTTCTGTCAGTTTACGCTCTTCGGGAATCCACTTTTCAATTGATTCCGGATCGACATTCACCACACAACGTTATGTCTGGACTTAAAACTGTCTAAACACCCCACGGACGCTTTAAAATTAGTTTTCTCCCACGCTGTAAAGAATTGCGGTCACATTTACTGACCGATTACCGTCAATTCTGGCTGCTAACCGATTACCGTAAAATTTACGGTATTAAAGTTACGGTAATAGGGCATAAATACGATCTTTTTATGGCTTATATCCATAAATTGTACAGTAATACCGTAATTTTTAGTCTAATCAGTTGGCTGCCAGAATTGACAATAATCAGTCAGTAAATGTGATCGTAATTGTTTACAGTGCAAGATTTAACAATCGTAAGAGCTTGAGCTTGCAAGATAGGACCTGAAATTGGCAAGTTTTTTGATCTGGCGCTTAAAAACCACTCCCACACCAACTCGTTTATTTTCTCGTTTTCCGTTATTTTTCGTGTTTGTTTCTTGTTGTCATTCCCCTCCATCTTCAATATCCTCTCTTTATTTTTAAGCGTGTCGTAGATTTGTGTTTTCCGCACTTAAAACGGCACATAATTTCTTTCACAGATATTTTCTTCTTTTCCCTGCATTCAATATATATATCGTCTAAAGTAAGAAATCACGTGTCTTTTAGACAGTGTGTATAATACACAGGAAAAACACACGTTGATCAGCACGGGCCTCAAAAACAGAATACTGAAAATTTTACCAAATGATTTTCGTATGCAATTCTCTCGCTAATTCCCCGCCCGCCCCCACTTCCTCTTTCTTTCTTTGTTTTAATGATGATAGGTTTCCATCCATAATGCTCCAGATGATTACTTGGGGCAAAATTAGTGAACCGCGCACAGAAGAAAATTAGTAAAAGAAAGATTCAAAGCTCTCGATACAAAGAGCTGTGGATTCCAGCACATCTTAAGGCCAGGTCAAGGTCACATACGTGTATCCAGAACAAAGCAGAGGATTAAGAGCAAATGCAGACAGAAAAAGGGTACAACTAAAAAGCCTGTCAAGTCTGCCCCCAAGGTTTCCCGACAATAGAATAAAGAATATGATGGAAAAGCAAGAGAACCAAGTTTGTGGTGGAAGCGGTATTCTGTGATGCATTATTTGAAGGCAAGGAAGAGTGGCCACTTTTGCTATCAAGTGACATTCAATATTGACAACTTTACCTTCGAACAAGACACTCACACAAAAAGAATAATACCTTGCTTATGTGTGTGGATTTACGAAAAAGATATTCCGTTTTATGCAAGTCTTGAAGGTTCCCATGGACTATATTTGCTTTCCGTTTCCGTTACGAATATTCCGCTTTATACAAAGCATTTATAAAGAAATTATCATAAGAGATGCTGGAATTTTGAAAAGTTTCCGTTGTAGATAGATTTTCGCCTTATGCAAGTTACGGTTTAAACAAGTTTCACTGATATAGGGAGTGGCCCAAAAGTAGGTATACACCCCTGCATTGACCAACTATTACATTCTAGTTTATGGGTTTATTTACTTCGGCTCTTCCCAGCTTAAGATGCAAGTAAAAACACATTAAGAGCAAATAATAAAGAAACTAAGTCTACCTGATGGATAACAATAAGAAATTATTTAAAATGCAATGGATTGATCGGTACGGTACTGTATACCTTCTTTTGGGCCACCCTGTGTAATATGTAAATCTGAACTCTTCCACTAGTTCTGACACCACTATAAGTTCTTGAGTTCTCGTAGAACTGTAAATGTCCAGCTTATGGATGGTTGGTTTGTTAGATTGGGGTTTATGGGTCCTTTCAGCACTGAATCATATGAGGTCACCCAAGAATTGAACTTGGGATCCCGTGTCCAAGGCACGAACGCTATATATCCACGACCCTTGTTGCGTGTTGTTTACTACTGAGAAAAACTCCCAACATTTCAGAGAAGCCATATATAAAATACAAAATTACTTAAGAACAAGGCCAGTACACACCTGAAATTATTATTATTTTGTTTATTCTGCTGAAAGAGGTTTTAAAAGGTTTAATAGTTCTTTTCAAAAGACTATATACCATTATTCTGAAGAATACTTAGAAAAATTGAAATAATTAAAATGAGTAAATAGTATGTTAAAACAAATTATTAAAACCGTAAAATAATAATAATAATAATACAGAATGTTACGTTCCTCTTCTCAAAAGTTAATAGTCTTATAACCCATTCGTATCTTCAGAGTTCTCTGTTATATTTATTAATAACAGGGAATCTCATATTAGCGAATGATCCCGGTGGATATTGAATTTTCAGTTCAGAATTTGAGTTCAGATTAGAGGCTAATGTACTTGAAATACCGGAATGTGGAAAAACAAAGATGTGGGGAAATATATTCGCTGATTGCACACTACCTATAGTTCTGCCAAAATGTCTTGATACATGGCAAAAACGCAAACCAAAGCTCACTCCCTCGACATACTTACAGGTTGAGCCAATAAGGGTTCAGCTGTTGCTAAACGAGAAAGCCTTGTAGCCGTAGGAGTGGAATTTCTTCAGCCGATAGCAGCGCTTGGAACAGAAGACTAGGTGTCAAGTCAATGCGGTATAACTATAATTGAGTATACATTAACTGCCCAATTGAAACATTGTATTAGATACTACTAATTTGTAGTACGTTTTGAAATATAACTCATTATATCCTCGAACAATTAGTATTGTAATTTATAAACTTTTTTTATTCGAATGCATTTTAATATTGTTCTAGTGTGCTTTTTTACTATACTATATAGTAAGTACGTGTTTTAGGAATCGATAAAAAGAGCATTTGAAAGAAAAAAATTCCAGCACTACTTGTTTCAGTCTGAGCGATCTAAGATATACCTGGGATGCGTTCTCTAACCATGGGCGCCAAGGCGGAAATCACTAACCGTTTGGATAGACAGAGACTGAAGAAGAGAGAGCGAATGAGAGAGAGAAGCTTAGGTGGAAGAGAGGTGGAGAATTTGGCAGGACGCCGACTTGGGAATCCCCGTTTCCGGTCAGTTGTCGACCTACGTCGTGACCACTGAATCCCACAAAATTATTTTTTTAAGGGAGTGGTTGAAATCCTTCTTCAAGATATTTCACCTGATCTCACTTTCCATTAGTTCCCAGGCTGTTGAAAAGAACAGCTTCCATTTATATTATTATTTGTAAATAAGGCATTGTTTGATACTACAGCCATCTAAAATTGAAATTACATATATACCATCACATTTCTATCGTTCATAAAAGCTTAACTTTATATATATAATATTCTTTATTACTTGATTAGTTCCTGAATCAAAATTCATCAGTATTGGGCCGTCATTAATTATTTTCTACAGAATAAGAACATTCCATGTACACCATTTATTCGTTTTTCTTGTATCGTTCATAATTTTCTTTCGTATTCTCTTTACCCTTCCACCACATTTCTTTTACAAAAATTTATTTTTTTAAAATATATTCAGTCATAACTTCTTGAATGTATATTCAGTCATAACTTCTTGAATGTCCTATAATTAATTAATCTTTTTTGAACGGTAGATAATGTGATGATATAGGATTAATTTTCTCAGAAGCGATCTTATAAGATGGTCATACTTTCACGATCTTCCCCGAATACAGATCCTAACGTGGTTTCTGTTTAGCTGAAAACAACTTCTTTTCAGCAGATACATCTTTCGCCTTTGCACGGCAGATATCGTGTTTTGAGTAGTGTTATACAACACAATATATGGTAAAAGTGACAAAGGAAAAATTATTATATAGATAATAGGTAGGTTTATAGATTATACTTCTCAGTTAAAGCTAGGAATTTAAAGTTTGAACTCATTGAACATGTTTTCTTTTGCTAAATGGAGAAGTTGAGTGCTGTCCTCTGGTGCGAAGTATATCTGGTTTGATTGCTGATCATGATGAATTTGCGATTAATGCCCATGCATTATCTCAAATTTCTCTTGTTTCGTATTACTGTCTGTATTTCATTTTTGATTAGCATTCACTCTTATTTATCTTCTGTCTTCTTTGCCTATAGAGCATCAGCATAGTTGCAGAATATTAAATTCTTAGAATTTCGTTGTAAAAGACAAATTTTAAAAATGTTGGATGCTTCAAAAATTTTTTGTTGTTTTTTTTTTATTTTTTTATTTTTTAGCAACTTATTTATTGCTGAAAGGTAGGCACACAATAAAGGACGAGGGCACACAATAGACTTTTCTTCTTCCTAAATGCTGTTTGCGCTCTTCCTATCGTTACTTTTACTTCACGTTCACACTTTATACCCTCAATAATAATAGTACTCAAGTTTCGAGAAATAATCATCTGCTCTACTTCAATATTAGATACTGACAATTTTATATGTAATTCCTTGAGGAGATATTTTTTTTCCATTGCAGTACATTCGGATCTCATGATGATGTTATCGCCTTCAGGACTGTCGTAGACAATCAGTCTTCTATTTTAGTACCCCTGTCTTTAATGTAAAACATCCAGTATACCGTTCATATAACGAAAACAATATGTCCTTGCGGTGACACCCTATTAGTACACTCAATTTTATACATCCTTTCATTGATATTAATTATAGAACATACCTTATAATGTAATATTTGTTTTATTTAACGTCACATGACTATGTTCCGAGACTAAAGGAGATGGTGATGATAATCGCAGTTGTGAAATAGTGGGGTGAAACCGGGTAACTGCACAATGTTCGTCTACTGCAAAGCCGTAGGGATCGCATGGGGCCAGGGATCGCACGAATCAAACGTGAACGCTCTACCACTGGGACATCGTGACTCAAGTTTATTTCAATGAAATACTAGGTTTTTAGTGGTTTTCCAAGTATAATACGTAAATATCGTTTTCACAGATACCAAACTACGTTTACACATTCTCAGTAATATTGAAAGATTGCATCTTCATGTGACAGTTCACTGATCCATATTGACTTGACGAGCGTTACATTCTCGCATTTTTGCAGCTCGCTAGGATGTCAAGGCTCGAAAGGTTAAAACATGAACCGATAAATAGCGTCAATATATAACATTAAGAACAAGGACATTCAATATCATCATTGAATTTTTTCCAAAAGACTAAAAATCAACATTTTGATTAAGCAGTTAATACGCAGAATGAAAAGAAGGAAATTTAGTATTATTTTATCACAAGTTCTTTATTTGTTTTATGTATTATGAAGTCATTACAAAAAATTTCGCAGCTCCCTTGACATGTGTGTTGCGACACCAGGTTGAAAAGCTCTGAAACCATTCCTTTAAAAATCATGCAGTAGTGATCATCGAGTGCGGTGATCAACATGAAATAATGAATATAAAAAAAAAAAGAGAGAGAGAGAGAGAGAGAGAGAGAGAGAGAAAAGTTACGTTGTTCAAATGCTCGCGAAACTATTTAAAATTGATGTGGTTACTGCATATACCGTAACAGTACGAACTCGCTTTAAATATGCTTCCAACCAGTCTACATGTTACTTTGTATTCAACAATAATAATAATAAATGAGCACTGGTAACACAAAGGTTGTAACTTTTCCAGTGAGCTGTTCATAAATCACATGTTTAAACAGTTCGGTAATGAAACTGTCGTAACGTGTATTTTAATTATGAATATGAATGACGCTTGTATATGAATATACCATAACAGTGCCAAAGACCGCTCATAAAATTATCACCTATGTTTGCCTTTTTTGTGATCGTGTATTGTAACTGTTAGGATAGAAAAAAAAACTGTAGGATAATAATTTCTAATACAAATAAACGGGAACTCGTTTTCGATCTGTAAGAGCAAATTTCCTTTTGATATGTTTTGCGTTTTGCGGAGAAAGGCTACGGCCCAATAAAATAGCAAATAATCCTTTTCTTCTTTTTATATTGTTACATTACAAATATGCACAAGCGTTTGTTAGTATTAAAACTTTTTTTTTTTAAGCTGGCTATGCTCTTATAGCTGGAATGGGATTCTAAGAGCTGGAATTCCAGCTCTTATAGCTGGCATAGCTGGAATGGTATGAAACAATACCCGCCTTTACTTAGAAGTAAGTTTACTTGTTGCCAAATCTGAACGTTCTACTTCAAACGTAATATTGCTCGGCTTATGAAATAATTTACATAGTGTGTGTGGTTTTGATCGTTTTTAAAGTTGAGCGAGGTAAAAAGATTTAATATTCTTGATTTGTGTCGAGTTTTTCTGCTTACCCACAACATATACATACAGGATATTCGGAAACTGCATTAAAACGCTTTCTGAAATGATTTCTCGCATGAAAAAATGAAAAATTTATGGACCAATAGGGTACACACATGCGTCATTTCGGAGTTAAAGGCTATTGAAAATTGATCAGAAGGATCATAATTCGAGAACGAAGCGTCAGATGAAGATAGGGTTAAAGAACATAGTAATTATTTTGTCTAGATTCCATTTAATGTACCAGTGAATATGTAACGTGTCTTGATATACGATTGTACCTTTCTAGAAAATCACATGAATTTCTGTGTAGGCTTCATGATTAACCCTGTCACCGCCCTTGTTTCATATTTACGGGTGCATTAATGGAATCTAGGCGCGAAATAAGCATTATGACTTTTACTCGACTTTGATGACTCTGTATGACCCTGTTCTCAAATTATGACTTATTTTTTTCTTCCGACCAATTGTCAACAGACTGTAGCTCTGAAATGGTGCACCAATGTTAGTCTATATATTTTTCATCTTTTCCTGTGGGAATTCATTTCCAAAAGTTTTTTGATGTTCCCTAACACGTTGTATATAATACATAACACACGCACGTATAATCTTTACACATACGCATGTGTGTATATATTAGCGTCTACTCCATATACGCTATTTACCCTGGACTGCTTGGGTTCCGGATCTAAGTCCGAGCGAAGTAGCTCAAGTGGTAGATCGTTGACTTCGCGTTCGGGAGGTAGTGGGTTCGATTTCCGCTGCCGACCATCCTGATTGACGCTTTTCAGGATTTTCCTCAGTCCTACCAGGCAAATGGCGGGATGGTACCTACTAAACAGACCCTGGCCGACATCTTCCCAAATCCTTTCCATTGTTGTTGTTAAATGTCCAGTACCAAATGGCCGTTAATCTGTATCTGGTGATTGTTAAATAAATAAATACTCCTATAGTTGTAACACATCACTTCGAGGTCCCGCGGGTGGGGGGTACTTGGGGTTCCCTTTGCACCAGTGCTTGCCCTCCACTCCCCAATCAACTAGCTATTTTGAAGATGCAACAGTTGAAGGTTGATCCGCTCTGCGAGAAGCAATGCCAGCGGGCTCCCTTAAATTGATTTACATAGATGATTCCTCAGTTGGTTCTGAGAGGCCTTCTCTTCTCGAGGCACCTTGCTACAGCTGATCCTCACTTTCTGGGAGCCATGAACGGGTAACGCCATGAAAACAAAATAAGCAAGTCTACTACATCTTTCGACTTCAACAAAGACATAATACATATAAAGTTCTGATAATTATCGTAATTGTATATTGATAATCGGTTTTCAGTTACTCTTTTTGCTATTTCGCATTTAAGATCCCAGTCTAAGTGTGATATCAGGAAAATATAGTGCATTGTACAATGCTAGTTGTTTTAATATTTAAATGGTTTTTACTTTTTGAATATTACTTACGTTTTAACAAGGATAATGTTAAATATCCTTACAGATTTGGTAATCTAAAATTTTATAATATCCAAATCTTACGTACATAAATAAATAACAGGGTAAATTAAGGATTCAATAATAAGTATTATAATTTTCAAACAGCGGATGTGGGTGCCCCTGCCATACGACATGCAGCGCCGATTGTTCGGCTCTACTTAACGAGCACATGTGATACGGTAGCTGTCCGCCTACCGGGCTCTGACGAAAACTATCGCCTAACCACTACAAGTTCTATACCGAGAATGGGATATTATAGTCCAGACAGGCATTTAGCATCTGTATAACTAGTTACCTGTCCGAACATTGTATGGTTACACGTGCTATTAAAATGGATACGTACTGTATCCTTGAACATCTTACATAACATGTTCGAGGACTTCCACGAGCACTATGTTTCTATATTACTGTCATCACGTACACAAACTGTTTGTCATTCAATTGGACATTATTTGTCGCAACTTTTCGCGTTCGCTTGCAACATATCGCTACTTTAACACTAACAACAAGGTACAATTGAACATTTCAGTTGAATTCCTTGTCTTATTTTCTGTCTTTTAATGCTAAAATTAACTATTGCTTTAACACACTGAGAAATATGTCATCTCTTGAAAAAAAAAATCAATATTCTTTTACCTAATTCAAGAAGAAAAAATAAATCTTAGAAACAAATGTGATAGTTTGAATACAGTTTTATTTAAATCAATAGAAACTCCTGGATCTTTAGAAATCGGAAATCTTTAGAAAGTTAAAATAATTTCTAATATTTTGAAAAGATCCTTTAAAGCTAGGGATTGATCTTAGCTCGGAATTGTGCAACAAATAAACAAATAATAGTATAATTAGATAGTAGTCGCAGTTAATTATTGACTCACTTAGTCTTAAGCAAATAGAAAACTTTCAAAACATAATCCTGTGCTGTTTCTGTCCTACTCCGTGTTGGTCCTACGCATGTAACCCATGCTTGTCACACATTCATTTCAGTCTTTCTCTTTCCCTATACACACTAATTATTTGCTAAGCCAAACCATATATTTTCATTAAAAATTAAATACGCGTTATAGTTTCACGAACTAATTCTTTGGCTTCATCAGGCACTATAAGATACAGGATAACTGTACAATCTTGTATACATACTAGAGCTGTTGTATGTATATATAAGATCGTACAGTTATCCTGTATCTCATAGTGTCTGATGAAGCCAAAGAGTTAGTTGGTGAAACTATAACACGTATTTAATTTTTAATGAAAATATATGGTTTTGCTCAGCAAATAATTAGTGTGTATTTTATTATATACCAAGCAAAGCTTCTACTTATGGAAAATGTGACTAATTGGTTGGCGATCTCACTTTTAGTGCAAATTCAATTTCTGGAGAAAGCTCGTATGGTTCAGTACCTACTTTAGGCTAGAAACCCACGTCTGGTATAATTCTGGTGCTGGAAAGAGAGACCAAGCTTCAAGAAACCAACAAACATTCATTATTATTTCTGATGTACGTCGTTCGTTTCACTATGTACTAAAGCTTTAGTATAAATTTTGAAAATGTGTCCAGTATAAGTAAACGCCACGGTTGTTCAATAATCGAGTGATTACATCTGATATCAATAAATCCAAGCTCAGTTCAAGACCATTTGTATTTGTGTTTTCTTTTTCTTTTCAGTATGCTAATAACTTATATCCTTCTCTTTATCTCCATTCTTTCAATCTTCCATCATTATTCATTTGAATTCTATCATCCGTCTCCTTTTGTTCACAGGGCATAACAATGAAGTGTGAAACTAAAAATGTTATTTAATTCCAACAGTTTGTGACTGTAGATAAACTTTTATAATGAATTTACAAGATAATTTGCGCATAACTATTAAATCCATAAAACTAAGTAATGTTACTGACAAATTTAAGATGTTTGGTTTTCTGTAGTAATTAGGTATAAAAATAGTTGCACGTCTTATCGATAATGCGTGGTTGTAAATAACTTCGTTCTTCTTGCGAATGTAGAACAAATTTGTTCCTACCTCTCACAGTGAGCTATTTAATGATTTGTTTCTTCGGCAATACTCATAATTTTCCAGTTTGTGTACATATATCTGTCATATCTGTAACATATTCCTCTGGTCTCTTCTCATTGAATTTGTACGTGGTGTGGTAGCGGTGAAGACATAGGTCATTCCCCGTATTTCATTAGAGTTCCTGTTTTCTCTCTCTGTCTCCTCTCATCTTCCAGGATTGACTCTCCAAGTACATTGAGAGAAAGAGAGAGAGAGAGAGAAGATAGGCGTGAAACTCGCGTCTGATGTGTTATAAATTAGCGGGGATCTAGGGAACCTTCACGAGCACACTGTATGGAAAAGCAATAAAATCTCTCAACCCCTCCATCTCGTGCTTTACAGATTTCCAATAGGGTCCGTTGGCACATTTCCACCCAGCTGAAATGGTGCATTTTGGCACTATCTGCTCTATTAATATTTGTGCGTCTATCCGTTCACAATGTAGCGCAGATGTTTGTGTGTATTCTTCCATAATAGTTAAATATGTTCTGATAAACACAATACCCAAATCAAATATCTTTTACACACATCTTTTAAGAACTAAGTAAATGTTTAACTTAGTGTTCGTAGTTTTCTACAGCTAGACATCCATAAAGTGATCGCGAGTTAGAAAGCATAAAATGTATGCCGAAGTGAGCCATTAGTCACTCTTGCTGATAACGGTGGTTAATAGTACGTTCCATGGAGATGGATAGGAAAAGTTATTTTGAGCAGTTACCAGCAAAGGTGATTTTTTTTTTTTTTTTGTCAGCTTTAGAAATGAATGAATCAGTTCAAAACTAGTACTCTTTAGGAGCACGGTGGCTCAGCAGAAGAACGCGTATCACTGGTTCGATCCCAGTTCAAATTAGTTTGTGTTGGACAATACGGTGTCCATGGGTTTACTTTGGGCTCTCTCTTTTCGTCCCATAGTCTCATTCCTCAAATTCTTTCAAAATCATTCATTTTTTTTAAAATTATCTATCTCCTGAAGGGCATAATCGTAGCACGTAAATTTAGAAATTTCATTTGGCAAGTGTTCGTTGACATAAAAGGAATAATTTTTTCAGGGGGTCTTCTAATAGTATAAAGTAGAACAATTGTCCTCCTCCTAGTTTATTTAATTATTTATTGGGAATTTAACGTTCCATGATTATGCACCGAGACTAAGGAAGACTGACATGATGAGATGGATAATAATGATGAAATGAAGAAACTAAGAGAAACA